>NC_065584.1:18273606-18573606 GCF_024542745.1 Macaca thibetana thibetana
CTTCCAAAGTGCTGGGATTACAGGTATGAACCACTGCGCCTGGCCCGAGAAGCTGATATTTATTGAACTGCTACTGTGTGCCAAGCAAAGCACAATATTATCTCATTTAATCCTCACAACAGTCTTGCAAAGCAGGTACTATTAAGTCACTCCCATTTGTGGATGAAAAATTGGAAGCTCAGAGCAGTTACATATTTTGTCCAAATCCACACAGCTGGGAAATTGAAACAAGACTTGGACCCAGGTCTGTCTGACTCCAATGTCCATGTCAGCCAAGTAAGGGCTGCGCTTTGAAAGCACAATAATGTGTTTCTCACTGACACCACACATGCGTGGTACTGGCCTAGAACACAAAGCTGGCTGTGTTGATAAACTGGGGAGGAGGTGGAGACATGAGGACCCATGTATTCTAATTAATCTGTAATCACACGTTCCCAAAGCATAGAATGATGGGCCTTTGGGATGATTTCATCTCAGCACCTAATTTATAGATGAGGAAACTAAGACCTGGGGTGGGGAGTGAGCTGCACGTATGCGGTGATTTCTCAAGGCAGTGATGGTAGGTGCAGCCCAACCAGGTATGTGTTGTTACTACGGATGTGGTAACTTCCTCTAGTCTGTGCCTGTAGCCCCCACCGGGGTCTTCCTTTTCGACCGTGGAACACTTGACTTAGGCCATCATCAACACCCCACCCATCCCACAGGACCCAGCCCAAATCCCTTAGCCCCGAAAACCCCTTCTCTGGTTTTTAAGGTTCCTAAAACTGAGAGGTGTGAGTCTGAATCCTGGCTACCAGTATTGGAGCTGTAGGACCGTGGGCAGTGAACTATGGACGATGTTTTTGCAAATAAGGTCTTACTGAAGCCCAGCCACGTTTATCTGTTTACATTGATGGTTGCTTTTATGCTATGATGGCAGAGCTGGGTTGTTGCAACAGAGATCATGTGACCTACAGATACTATAGAATGTACTCTGAGAAGTCGTTGGACCTGGCCATGGATTAGAGGTGGCTGGTAAAGGAAAGAGAAGTTGTTTAAGAAAAGTTTACTAACCCTTGTTACAGAGGAACCAGTTGATGTTAAACCTCTGAAACCAGACGACCTGAGGTCTACCATGACATTCATGAGCTTCTGTTGGAAAGGTTGGGGTCAATGAGGGTATAGCAGAGGGGAGAGAGGTGGCTTATGCAGTCCGTTCCTCCAGGTACAGTCGCGCATTGCGTAATGGAGGAGTATGTTTTGAGAAATACATCGTTAGGCAATTGTATCATCATAAGAACATCACAAAGTATACGTATACAAACCCAGTTAGTACATATGTTTATATACATATTTTTTCATATGGGAAATTAAATGATCCCACACCATTACTGAATATCAGTTACTTCTCCTACTTGATCTGCATTGCCAGTGTCAACTGCTATCTATCAGGTTTCTCTCTCTCTCTCTTTTTTTCTTTCTTTTTTTTTTTTTTTTTGAGACGGAGGTTTGCTCTTGTTTTCCATACTGGAGTTCTGTGACACGATCTCGGCTCACCACAACCTTCGCCTCCCAGGTTGAAGCGATTCTCTTGCCTCAGCCTCCCGAGTAGCTGGGATTACAGGCACATGCCACCGTGCCCAGCTAATTTTTTGTATTTTTAGTAGAGATGGGGTTTCACCATGTTGGCCAGGCTGGTCTTGAACTCCTGACCTCAGATGATCCACCCGCTTTGGCCTCCTGAAGTGTTGGGATTACAGGCGTGAGCCACTGCGCCCTGCTCTATCTCCTTTTTTTAAGAAAGAGACAGGGTCTTGCTCTGTTGCCTGGGTTGGGGTGCAGTGGCACAATCATAGCTCACTGTAACCTCAACTCTCGGGCTTAAGCAGCAGTCTGGCTAATTTTTATTTTTATTTTTTTAGAGATGGGGTCTCACTGTATTGCCCAGGCTGGTCTCCGACTCCCAGACTCATGCTGTCCTTCTGCCTTGGCCTCCCAAAGTGCTGGGATTACAGGTGTGAGCCGCCACCTGGCTTCAGAGTACATTTGGGAGCTGTCCTCCTTTCTCCATCTCATTGCTGCCACCTGAACCAACACCCATGGTCATCTCGGGCCCAGACCATCGTGTCAGTTCTCTGCAGGTGCTCTTGCCACTTCCAGCCCATTTATTTCTCACACAGCAGCAACTTCCTCTCTTCTAACTCATGGCTTATTCTGTTTCCTTCCTAGCAGGTATTACAGTCTGTCATCATCTTGCTTATTTATTTCTTTACTTACTATGTTTTTTCCCTTCTAGAATCCAAGCGTCAGGAGGGCGGTCTGCTTTTTGTATTGTTTTGTATTCACAAATAGATTCTTCATGGTGCCTGGCATGTGGTAGGCACCATAGGAATGAATGAATGAATGCATGAGCAAATGAATGAAGGAATGAATGAAGGTGGTTAGTGTTAGAAGCACCCTCCAAAATGGTGTGTCAGAAACATCAAAAGCTATTGTTTCCAGATCACCAACACATACCCAGCTCCCCACTCCGTTTTGTTTTTGTTTTTGTCTTGTTTTAATAGCTCATCAGCTTTACAGGGTTACAATTGTCTTAAATATTTCTGAAGTGTAAATATCACCTGCATAATAAGATTGTTATAAAATGTAAAATTTCAGTGTTGCTTTAATATAATTTTTAAATTATTATTATTATTATTATTATTTTTTGAGACGGAGTCTCACTCTGCCACCCAGGCTGGAGTGCAATGGCGCGATTTCGGCTTACTACAAGCTGCCTCCAGGGTTCCAGTGATTCTCCTGCCTCAGCCTCCCAAGTAGCTGGGATTACAGGCACCCTCCATCATGCCAGGCTAAGTTTTGTATTTTTTGTAGAGATGGGGTTTCACCATGTTAGCCAGGCTGGTCTTGAACTCCGGACCTCAGGTGATCTGTCCACCTTGACCTCCCAAAGTGCTGGGATTACAGGCGTAAGCCTGTTTTAATTTTAAAGTGTAAAATCATACTTTTTTTTTTTGGTCCTTTTGTCTTTTTTGTTTGTTTCTTTTCATACCTGAACATTCTGGACAAACTAAAATTGTTACAGGCTACCCTGCCCTGGCCAGGGCAGGACAGCCTGGGCAGAGGTAGCGCCTGCTCCCCTTTGACATGGGGCCCGCCTCCTTATCCCCGTTCCTTAGGCACTGCCCCAGAGCCGTGTGTAAGTCCCCCACTGTTGCTGACGGGGCTTTCTTCCTCACAAGTGGTGAGAAGGGGGAAAAGAGACAACCAGACACTACTGTCCTAGATCAGTGGTTACCAAACTTTGTTGACCCAGCTTCCCAATAGGAAGTGTGTTACTTGGTGATCAGTAAACATGTATATACACAACTGTGCAAATACAAATTTCACTATTTGTTACTGCAGATATATTGTAGTCCATTCTATTTGCTTCTAGTTTGTTACATTCTGTTCCATTAAAATAGTGCTGCTTATGATCCATTCCATTCATTTCATGACCCATGAATGTATCTGGCCCACAGTTTGCATAACAATGTTCAAAATATAGGCTGGGCGTAGTGGCTCATGCTTGTATTCGCAGCACTTTGGGAGGTGAAGGCAGGCGGATCACCTGAGGACAGGAGTTCGAGACCAACTTGGCCAATATGGTGAAACCCCGTCTCTACTAAAAATAAATAAATAAATAAAATAGCTGGGCATAGTAGTGGGCACCTGTAATCCCAGCCTCTTGGGAGACTGAGGCCGGAGAATTGCTTGAACCCGGGAGGCGGAGGTTGCAGTGAGCTGAGATTGTGCCACTGCACTCCAGCCTGGACACAACAGAGTGAGACTCCATTTCAAAAAAAAAAAAAAAGATTTAATTCCTTTTTTTTTTTTTTTTTTTAACATTTTTTGCTAACCATTTCTTCCTACAATATGGGCTCTTGTTTGCTTTTCTTTTTGTACTTTGATTTTTTTTTTTTTAAATTTCTAACAGGGAGTTGATTTTTATTTCCCAGGTGATTTTTAATTTTAAAATAAACTTGTGCTTATCCGTAATTTTTTTTACTCATTTTTCCATGTAACTTTTCTCATTAGTTTTTTTTCTGGGGGTTAGTGTATATATGTATATGCACACAAAAATGTGGGTGTGTGAATACAAACACATACATACTTTTCTATAAATGAATATTCTTCCCTTATTACTTTGAATTCCTTAACACTTAATGGTGCATGGCCCTCACAGTTATTTTTATTTTTTTTGAGACGGAGTCTCGCTCTGTCGCCCAGGCTGGAGTGCAATGGTGCGATCTCAGCTCACTGCAACCTCTGCCTCCCAGGTTCAAGAGATTATCCTGCCTCAGCTTCCCGAGTAACTGGGATTACAGGCACCTGCCACAAAGCCCAGCTAATTATGGTATTTTTAGTAGAGATGGGGTTTCACCATGTTAGTTAGGCTGGTTTCAAACTCCTGACCTCAGGTGATCTACCCACCTCGGCCTCCCAAAGTGCTGGGATTACAGGCGTGAGCCACCACGCCCGGCCTATTTCTTTTTTTTTTTTTTTATAAAAAGCATTCCACGCCGGGCGCAGTGGCTCACGCCTGTAATCCCAGCACTTTGGGGAGGCCAAGGTGGGCGGATCACTTCAGGTCAGAGTTCAAGGCCAGCGTGGCCGACATGGAGAAACCCTGTCTTTACTAAAAGTACACAAATTAGCTGGGCGTGGTGGCGGGTGCCTGTAATCCCAGCTACTCAGGAGGCTGAGGCATGAGAGGCTTGAACCCGGGAGGCGGAGGTTGCAGTGAGCCAAGATTGTGCCAGTGCGCTCCAGCCTGGGCAACAAGAGCGAAAACTCCATCTCAAAAAAAAAAAAAAAAAAAAAAAAAAAAGCACTCTATAGTCTTGTCTTCAGATAAGATGCAGATATTTTTCTAAGAAAGCTCCAACTCTCAAACTTACTACACAAGTATAATCAAGTTATAACCTTCTCTCTCCTATTAGGAACATTAAATGTAATTTTTTCTGGCCTAAGAAACTTAAGCATTCTATCCTTCGCATATTTCCATTTTTAAAGTTTTCAAGTAAACCATTTTACTACTCCAAACTGTTACATGAAACCCAGGAAAATGCTTGAAAATGAGACGTGGTGCCGGCCTCTCTCGTGGGCCTTCCAAGAGCAGCCCGATACTGTGCTGTGGTTGCTGGTGGCCCTCCCGTGGGTGTGTCCTTAAGATGTCTTTTGTTTGTTTGTTTCCTCTTTGGAATGCCAGCATTGCTAAGTATGAGATATGTTGAAATTAGTGTCTAGATTGTAAAAAACTATCAGCAATTTCAGGCCTTTCTTATTGTAAAATGCCAAATAGATCAGGGTAGGAACCTTATGATCCAAGCCTGAGAAAATTTCTTCAGTTAATATTGGGAGATGCCTGGTGTGGTGGCTCATGCCTGTAATCACAGCACTTTGGGAGGCTGAGGCGGTCGGATCCTTTGAGGCCGGGAGTTCAAGACCAGCCTGGCCAATGTGGTGAAACCCCCATCTCTACTTAAAAAAGAAACAGTTAGCCAGGCATGGTGACACATGCCTGTAATATCAGCTACTCGGTAGGCTGAGGCACGAGAATCCCTTGAACCTGGGAGGCGGAGGTTGCAGTGAGCCCAGATCACATCACTGCACTCCATCCTGGGTGACAGAACAAGACTGTCTCAAAAAAAAACAAAAACAAAAAAAAAGTTGGGAGATGGTCATAATGAACTGACCAACTTTGGAATGAAACCTCAGCTTGATGTTGACAGTGCAGAGACCTGGGCAAAAGACTTTTAGCAGCCAGGTAGTCATGAATCGGTGACAGTAGCTTCCTGAGCAAGGTAGAAGTCCCAGTAGTGAGTGTGGAGTGGGGTTCATAGAAAGCAGATGTAGGGAGTGATGAAAATAGAGGGGGAGTTGAGAATGTTGAAAACCTCTTCCCAGTGAATTTGTTGAGCCAGGACCACCAGTGCATTCGAATAGATGATCATTTTATCTTCACTCGCCCCATCTGTTTGCTGGAGGCCCTTCCCACTGCTGCTGTTGGAGATGAAAATCAATCAGATTTGGTTCAATGAAAGACATTGTACAGCCAGTTTCATTCTCTTTCTTGTGTCCAAAAGGAGATTTTCATGATGCTGTCTGCCATTTATTGAGTACCTGTAGGTAGGGCTGCAACTCAAGGTGTTTTATATTATGCCACCTCTGAACCTCCTAACTATCTCTAAGTTGGTCACTGTTTTAAGTGAGGAAGCCAAGACTTCCCATGGCGCTGTGATTTGTGCAGGGCCACTCAGGAAACGTCTGTGTGGCTCCGGACCACCTGTTCTTACTATTCTTCAGCCTGCCTCTCTGCATCTGGATCAATTACCTTGTGAATGTCCTGCACGGTCCTGGGGGTTTATTCTGCTTAACTTTTGTTTTTATTTTTATTTATTTATGTGTTTTGAGATGGCGTTTCAGTGTTGTTGCCCTAGCTGGAGTGCAAATGGCGCAGTCTCCACTCGCTGCAGCCTCTGGTTCCTGGGTTCAATCTGCCTTACTTTTAAATGGCAGCATACATTAATATGGGTATACAAGGGTACAGTAAACAGGACACTTAGGTTAGGATTAGGAGAAACCACATTGTTGGCTTATGGTTATTTCCCTGAGAGGGCCAACTGGTTGTCCTTCATTTCTTTGTCATATTTTTTTTTTAGCGTAAGATTAAATGGTCCCACCCTGAAAGCCACCATGATGAGAACAAAAGCCACTGGGTTCCCAGAATTGAGACAGTATCATTGCAGAAATGTTTGGGTCACATGTCAGCCATGGCCCTCAGTGTAGCTATTGCTGGTTTGGAGCCTTGGGTGCAAGAGATCAGAAAGGCAGGTCCGGCTGGCCCAGGGCTCCACCGGGAGCCTTTGATGGAATCACGCCAGACCCCTACTGTTGACAGGATTTGGTGGCTTGTTTTATGTTATCCAAATTTGGTAGTTACCTGTCTCCTCTCTTTCCCCCGAAACCTCTCCGCTTCTTAGCTTTTGGCTTTCTTCTGCACAACTCTTTCCCAAAGGAAAGGATGAAGGTTCCAGGGCAGACTCTTGAGTGACCCGCCTGATTTACTTGGAAAGTCTCACTGCTCCCCCTGAACTATTCTGGGGTTGAGAATGTGTGTGTGAAAGGAAAAAACACATAGGAATGTTGAATTTTCCAAAGTTGAAATCTTTCAGGTCTTTAAACATCCGGTTAGTTAAACTGAGAACACTGATGTTTGAGTGTAGAGTGTCCAGCCAGACTCTGACCTGTGTCTAGGGTCAGGCCTGCACGTGGGGGTGGCTGACTAGGGTGGTCAGAGGTTCCAGCCCCAGCTGTGGCTTTGAGCAATTCCCCTATTCTCATTGCACCAGAAAGAGTTAATTCCAGTTGCACAGCTTGCTGATGTTGTTGATAATAAAGTATTTTAATGGGCTCTGTGAGTAATGTTTGTAAGGAAACTACTTGGGTGAACTGATGACTGAAACACAGATTTTTTAAAACTTTAAAAAAGATTTTAGGAGTAACTTGTTTTTACAGCTCCTTCAGTGGGATTTTTTTGGGTTGTCCCCTTCCCCCATGTTAGTTAAACAGCTCCTTGTTTGCTTTCTAAATGTTGGAGGACAACATCAATCTTACTGTTGGCTGAAAGCAGGAGGTGGGCACGGGTTTATGTAATTTAACTTCTTTTCTCTGCAAATCAGTAAATATTTACAAATGACCTTATCAAACAGTTTGGGTACATTCGGTCACTTGAAAGTGTGCAGCCAGAGGAGCGACTGCCTGTGGGCCTGCTGCCAGTTCCAGGGGGGCCTCAAAGGAAGGACTTACATTTTTAAAAATAGGCTGTCCATAGACCAAACGCCTCACAGGAAGTGGGCCTCACAGGAAGCCTCCCGCTCTCCACAGAACAGTTTTAGAAAATTTACATTTTAAAGTTTAGACTTCTAAAGATTCAACTCTTAACGGCTGGAGTCGATTGCTGGGAACTGAGGAATCCAAAAAATAAATAGTGGATTCTGAGTTGGGCTTACCATTGCTGCCTGAGTTCTTTTGTTTCTTAGGGAAGGTAATTACAGAATCCCATTCCAAGAGTAAATGTCATTCTTTTGTGAGTAAGTGGGAAAAAAACAAGGAGATTACTTTTCTGTTGTTATAAAATGGTCCCGATGTCATATGGTTTTAAAACATAACTAAATTTTTAGAGCAGAGATGGACTTTTGGGGGTGTCTCGGCCCTCTTTTTTTTTTTTTCCCCTTCCCCAAACATTAGAAATCTGACACAGTTAAACTCATTTTTAGAAGAGAATGCACATGTTCTTCAACGTTGACGCTGAAAAATGAGATGCTCCTTTTTTTGGTAGTTTGGATATGAAAATTGTAATATTGTTGTATCACCATAATCTGGTAATAATATGTTCATTTTGCCTATCAAACATAATACAAGTAAGATTGAAGTGCATTTTATGGAGTTCTATTGTCAGTATAATATTTAAGGCTGGCAAACAGTCAACAAATGAGAAAAATTTTAAAATAAATAAGTGGTAATAGCTATACATCTACTTATTGCAAAGTACTTAATAATTCTGTATTAATGCCTTTGTATTTTAATTTTCTTTGCAGAGTATTGGGAAAGGGTCGTTGTGGTGCATAGACCCAGAGTATAGACAAAATCTAATTCAGGCTTTGAAAAAGACACCTTATCACCCACACCCACACGTGTTCAATACACCTCCCACCTGTCCTCAGGCATATCAAAGGTAAGCAATTCAGACTTCTTTTTTTGGTCTACTGAAATGGCATTATTTTGGCAGAGACCTGCGTGGAAATTAATTTAATAGGCCGTATGAGATTTTAAAAATAACTGCAGGTAAATGAGAAAGAAATTAAGTATTATTAGGAGGCATATCCATTGTTGTATTTCCTACAGACCTTACCGCTGCTGCAGCTTCAGAGGAATGTGCTTCCAGAAGGCTTCATAGTGGGTGAAATCATGTCTTCCTGGGTAGAAACATTTACAAAGAAAAGTTGTGGCTTTCACATCTTGGTGTTTGTCACGTTTTGTTGGGATAAAAGTACAGGAACGAGTCAAGCAGGCGACTCCATCGTCCCCTCATCTGGCTGGTCTCTGCAGACGATCAGTGGAGGCTCACTCATTTGTCCCCGTTGTTGTCTTTCTCAGTCTCCATGTAGACGGTGCTCCCAGGTGACCATTTGTTGTGGTTACTTGGTCTTTGCTTCTTCAAGGAGAACAGTAGAAACAATAGAGACATTTCATCCTCTCACATGCCCGTTTGTTTGAGACAGTAAGGTCATGGGTACCATTTTTACAAATATATAATTGGAAGGGAGGGTAAGTAGCCTGTCACTTTTTAAAAAAAGTGTCTTAATGTTAGATTCCAAAAGAGAGCCAAATAATCAGAACCAAATTTTTAAGATCGATTTTTATCAATACATAATGCTTGAGTTTGAAATGCATTCCTCAACGCTACAAAAAATGTTTTAAAATGTCTAGAAATGTTTCTATTGTAACCACCTAGTTAAGAGGAATTATCCTTGGACAGAAAGTTGAGGTTAATTAGGGATGGCATGATGTCATAGACTTCAGGAATTTTACAGTCCACTTCTTTGCAGATTCTTTTCCTAGTCTGCTGTTTGTTCTGCAGGAGGGAGCACAAAGTGATCTTCTGAAATAGCATTAATGAAGTTCTTGTGCATCTCAGTTGAGAAGCATTCCATCACAGGCCCTAGACAATCAGTCTTCAGCAAGAGACAGGGAGGAACAGCTGGGCTCTCTGAGAAGACTGCTGTATGTCTGCCTTTGCTAGGCGATTAGCGTGATGGTACCCATAGCAACTGGAGCGTCTCCATAGTAACGCGTAGCCGAGACAGGTGCAGTTGCATCACAAGGCTGTTTGTTGCCTGGCAAAAGGACAGGCCATTAGTACTTAGATATACGCTGTTGCCTTAGAAACAAATAACCCTACATAGCAACTACAGTTGGTTTGAAAGGTTTGGTGTGGGGGGGGAAGGTTGTAGCAGCTTTTGTCTGTGTTCATAAAAATCAGTGGAAGCATACTTTATTCGAAATGACAACTTGAGGTCATATAGCTGTAGGAGAGAAAATGGGATTTTCTAAAGCAGCCCAGCCAACATCGTAGACATGTCCAGAAGGACAGAGCCATATGCTTGGTTTTCTCCTTGTGGCCATAGCCACTCCCCAAATGGAAGCGAACCAGGATTGGAGTGGAGAATTGCCGATGTACAAGGTTGGTGAAGGAGGACATGACACTAATTATTGAACTATTTCCCAGATTCTCATGTTGCTTTGTCATTCGACTCCCCCCACCCTCCAAGCTGCATGGAGTACCCTTCTCTGGCTTTTCCAGTTTACACCTCAGAAGTATTTCATCTCCCTTTGCTTCTAGGAAGTTAAGAACGTACGTGTTACTCCCTGGGTCATGTGTTGGTTCATTTAGACCAGTATTTTGTTGCCAAATGTGACCCCGAGGGAAACACAGTACTTATTTAATAATTTGAAGGATTATAGAGGAGCTCTGGGGGTTGGAACACGAATGCATATTCAGGCGAGAGGCATTCTGAGCTGGCCTTAGCTTAATGACTTCATTTGATTTTTAATATAGACATAAAAATGCAGACGAACCAGAGCTTTTGTAATGAAAATCATTTCCAAAGGAATATTTCAGACCCCGCTCTGTCACCTCCAGCCTTTCTCCCCAGTTGACTGAGGGAAAAAAAAAAAGAGTTTCTGCCTCTGCCCATGCGGTGCTTAGATTTCCCCTCCACAGAGGTCACTGGCTGTGGAGGGAGATGACAGATGAGATTCTAGTCTGCCTCTTCCATGCCTTAAGTCCAGGAGAACAAGTCACTTTCTCTTTCCTGGGGACTGTCATCCCTTCATCTGAAAGCTGAGAGTTTGCTTCAGGATCCTCTAGTGTGTGAAATTGCACTGAAGCCACTGAACACCGGGTAATTGTACAATATTTCGGTGTCTTACAGTGATGTGGCATTTGGCTCAATTCTAAGCCATCAGGCCACTTGTTGACATGACCTAGAGAAGATGGAAATGTAACAAAGCGAGTCATTAAACAGGGACCCAAAAATGCCGAATTGACGTGCTCTGGCTGGGTCCACTGTGATGCGGGGAATCACCTGTCAGCCCCTTGCTGGATCGCTGTGAGGGGCACCTGGGAAGTGCTTGGCTTTCACGGGGCTGGTACTTAACATGCTGAAGAAGATGGTGATTATACTAAATGGGCGGTTATTGCTAGGACTTGCAGGTGTGCTTGGCAAATGTCACTCTGAACTGAGCTGCAGGTGGCTGGAAATGCTGCGGGAAAAGTGAGGCATTTGAAAGCACTGCCCAGACCTTGCTCACATACAAGTACCATGCTAAATATTGAGATGTGTAGACCCGTGCCTCTGTTTTCTTTTTTTTTTGAGACGTATTCAGTACCGATGCAACCATCCTTTTTTTCTTTTTGAAGCAGAGTCTCGCTCTGTTGCCAGGCTGGAGTGCAGTGGCATGATCTTGGCTCACTGAAACCTCTGCCTCCTGGGTTCAGGGGATTCTCTTGCCTCAGCCTCCTGAGTAGCTGGGACTACAGACACACGCCACCATACCCGACTAATTTTTGTATTTTTAGTAGAGACAGAGTTTCACCTTGTTGGCCAGGCTGGTCTCAATCTCTTGAACTTGTGATCCACCCACCTCGGCCTCCCAAAGTGCTGGGATTACAGGTGTGAACCACCGCGCCGGGCCATGCCTCTTGTTTTCTAAAGTGCCCTTTTGAATGTGTATTAGGATGTTCTTCCACACCTGCTTTGTTGATACCAAGTTTGTGAATTGTTTTTAATTGAAGTGCAGAGCTCAGTGTGGAGTACTTCAAACCAAGTGACTTAAACAACAGAAACGCACTGTCTCTCGGTTCTGGAGGCTGGAAGTTCAAGACCAATGTGTCGGCAGGGTTGGTTCCATCCGTGGGCTGTGAAGGAGCATCTGTTCCGCCCCTCTCTCCTAGCTTCTGGTGCTTTACTGGCATTTTGCTGGAATGCTCTTGGCCTTCCTTGGCCTGTAGAAACATCACTCTGATTTCTGCCTTCACCTTCACTTGGCGTTCGTTTTCTTGTGTGGTGTCTATGTCCAGATTTTCCCTTCTTGTAAGGACACACTGGTCATATTGGCTTAGGGGCCCATCTTTCTCCCGTAACGATTCATCGTATTTAACTGATTACATTTTCAATGGCCCTGTTCCCAAATAAGGTCACGTTCAGATGTATTGGGGGCTAAATCTTCAATGTATGAATTTTGGGGAGGCATAAACCACCCCATAACAACCCTTTTCTTTTTTTTTTTTTTTTTGAGACGGAGTCTCGCTCTGTTGCCCAGGCTGGAGTGCAGTGGCCGGATCTCGGCTCACTGCAAGCTCCGCCTCCCGGGTTCACGCCATTCTCCTGCCTCAGCCTCCCGAGTAGCTGGGACTACAGGCGCCCGCCACCTCGCCCGGCTAGTTTTTTGTATTTTTTAGTAGAGATGGGGTTTCACCGTGTTAGCCAGGATGGTCTCGATCTCCTGACCTCGTGATCCACCCATCTCGGCCTCCCAAAGTGCTGGGATTACAGGCTTGAGCCACCACGCCTGGCCATAACAACCCTTTTCTTAAGTGAGACATTTTGCTGATAAAAATATGGAGAAGCAGAAAGTAAGGAAATATTTATAGAACAAAATGATGGGGTTGGGGGCAGGGGTGTCAAAGGGATTCTCCTGAAGTTGCTCCCAGTTGCCAAAGCTGGGACAGTGGTGAGCAGCAAAATAAATAACATAGTGTTGGAAAATAACTGGAAATATAAATACCTATGAGTCCAGACTGATAGAAATAAATGATTGAATAAACAAACAAACAAGAGAAGAGATACATTTCCCATATAGAGAGTTCCAAATGCTTGATGTAGCTCTTTCTCCACTGAAAGAGGTGGACAGAACTCTCCACTCCCTGAATGGCTGCACTTAATGACCTGTTTCTAAAGATGAGAGCCTGGAAAAGGGCGTTTGGAATGGACAAACCTGGTGAACGCTGTGTCGCAGGTGATGAAAATACCATCCTCAGTGATGTGATGTTGATACCAGGTACCTCTCGTAGGACGTCATCAATTTGGCACTTCAGCTTTGTGGTCTTTCTCCCCCAACACATAACCCCAGTCTAGTCATGGGAAAAACATCAAACAATGATTTTGTCCTTCAGCAGGGACATTCTGCAAAAATAACCCGGTCCTCACTCCTCAAAGCCCCAAGGTCATCAGAAACAGGGAAAGTCTGAGAATCTGTTACAGACCAGAGGAGGCTAAGAAGACATGATGAACAAATGTGTCCTGTGATGTCCTGGATGGGATCCTGGAACAGAAAAAGGACATGAGGGGAAAATTTGCAAAATGTGAATTAACTGTGCAGTTTAGTTAATAGTAATAGTAGTATGCTGCATGTTTATAGCAGCACAATTCGCTGCTGCAAAGATATGGAACCAACCTAAGTGCCCATCAACCTACGAGTGGATAAGGAAAATGTGGTATATATACACCATGGAATACTACTCAGCCATAAAAAGGTACAAAATAATGTCTTTTGCAGCAGCTTAAATGGAGCTGGAGGCCATTATTCTTTTATTTTATTTTATTTTATTTTTTGAGATGGAGTCTCACTCTGTTGCCAGGCTGGAGTACAGTGCTGCGATCTTGGCTCACTGCAACCTCTGCCACCCTCATTCAGGCGATTATCCTGCCTCAGCCTCCCGAGTAGCTGGGATTATAGGTGCCAACCATAATGCCTGGCTAACTTTTGTAGTTTTTAGTAGAGACAGGGTTTCACCATCTTGGCCAGGCTGGTCTTGAACTCCTGACCTTGTGATCCACCTGCCTCAGCCACCCAAAGTGCTGGGACTACAGGCGTAAGCCACTGTGCCTGGCCTGGAGGCCGTTATTCTAAGTGAAATAACTCAGGAATGGTAAACCAAATATCATATGTTCTCACTTATAAGTGGTAGCTAAACTGTGAGGAAGCAAAGGCATGAGAATGATATAATGGACTTTGGGGACTCGGGGGGGTGGGGGTTAGGTCGGGAGGGGGACGACGGATAAAAGACTACGGGGTGACAGGTGCACTAAAATCTCAGAAATCACCACTAAATAATTTATCTATGTAACCCAAAACCATCTGTACCCCAAAAACTATTGAAATAAAAAAATAGTAGTATACCAGTGTTGTGACAAATGTCTTGTTAGTAATATATGGTGTTAACATTAGGGAAAACTAAGTGAGGGGTATACAGGAGCTTTCTGTGCTGTCTTTGTAACTTTTCTGTTGGTTTTTTTTAAAAAAAGCGGTCTCCAAAATGCAGACTCATTGATCAATTTTAAATATCCAAATCGTTTTTGGTAGAATGAAAAGTAAAATCACTGCATCACTGAGAGTCGCCTGACCTACTTCAGTGAAGAGCGGGTTATGAAGGGCTCTTGCTTTTGCCTCATTCTGTGGAAGATCCGCTGAGCCACACGAGGGGTCTCTTTGTAGTTTGGATGCCACAGTTCTTGGAACGGTAGTTTTGTGAAATGACACTCCACTGGGCTTAGTAGAGTACCCGTGGCTGAGCTCGGGCTACTCAGGTACAAACGAGCCACGCCAGCTTGCTTGGGGAATCTACACCTTTGCCAGGGAGACTCTGGCGTGTGGCCTTCAGAATCTAGACCTGGAAAGTGGAAGGAGGGGTGGTGTATTTCGGTTGCTTGCCCGCACCTCTTCGGGAAAGTCCATCGAGCTGTTTTAATCTTTATGTTGCCTGTGCCCCTCCTTCCTAGATATGTCATTTCTCATTAAAGAATATGCATATTTTAGTGCTTCCAATAGACACTGCCAAATTGCCTTCTGATTTTACACTTGGTTCTAATCCACATTCCCACCAACTTTTTAGGAAATTTCTATTTTTCTAACCTTTCTCAATGTCTGATAGTTAAATGAAAAGACAGTTTCCCCAATGGGTGACCTTGACTTTGTGATTTTGGTACTTATAATGGAGGTATTTAAACTTTATATCACTACATTCACACCCTATAAACAGTAGCTCTCCCCATAATAATGTTTATGACAACAGATTGTTTTTAGAGAGTGACATATATATGGGTCTTATGTAATACCTTCTCTGCTATAGGCACCAATCCAAAGTCAGTTTCCAGAAAAACGTTTTAATCCTCTCTCACCATGGTTGGAGAACAGGTTTTGCATTTAATCAAACAGTATGGTTTATGGAGAGTTTCCTGGATGATCGGTTTTCAGAGCCAGTGTTGTTTTGTTTTTCCTTGGTAATTCCAAGGAAATCCCAGCATCGTATGTGCCTTTGGCCTCCGTGATGGATCGGCCATGATTGGGTGTTAGATGGTCAGAAACTGATTGAGAGAGTTTTTTATTCTTCAATAAGCTTTCCTTTTTTTCTTGCTTTAAATTTTCAGTGTAAAAATAATGACATCGTAATTCTATATTTCATGTAAAGTATTGTGGCTTAACTTGTACAGAGTTAGAAAAATTCACAAGACTTTCATTTGTTGATCTAGGTCTAAAGATTTATTTTTTGGATGACTATAAAGTTTGCAGAGTTAGAATATTTCAAGAAAGTTCCTTGGCTCGGTGTGTTGGCTCATGCCTGTAATCCCACACTTTGGGAGGCCAAGGTGGGTGGGTCACTTGAGGTCAGGAATTCAAGACCAGCCTGGCCAACATGGTGAAACCCTGTCTCTACCAAAAAATACAAAAATTAGCTGGGTGTGGTGGCGGGCGCCTGTAATCCCAGCTACTTGGGAGGCTGAGGCAGGAGAATTGCTTGAACCTGGGAGGTAGAGGTTGCAGTGAGCCAAGATTGTGCCATCGCACTCCAGCCTGGGCAATAGAGCGAGACTCTGTCTCAAAACAAACCAAACAACCAAAAGAAAGTTTCTTTTACTCTCATCTTTTTTTTGAAAATGAATTCCAGACATTTTAGCTTCTCCTTTAGCTCTGTTTCTTTTTGCTTCTTCAGAGGAATTTAATGAGCCGCAAAAAAGAAAAAAAGAAGAAAAAAAACCCCACACACATTAATGGGAAAGATTTCGGCCTTTCTGATATTGAGGTTCTTAACGAAAATGGCAGATTTTAGTGCTGACTCAGCAAGTTCTATTTTATCCTGCCTGCTGCCCTATTGATTTTTTTTTTTTTTTTTTTTTGGTAATTTAAATGTCTTCATAGAGTAACACTGCTAAAGGTATAGGAATTGTACAGAGTGGTCACTGTATATTCAGATTAACAAAGTTATCAGTTGTTCTTCACCAGGTAAATAATCTTCGGCTGTCGTAGTGAGGCTGAGAATACTAGATGGGGGAATTGCATTGGGAGGAGGTAGGGAAGGTACTGAGGTATTTAGGGAACTCATCCTTTTAGACAATTAGAAGATTAGAATATCCTTTAAATGTTAATCTTGTTAACATAACGGTGTTAATTCCTCCACTCAGAATGCTGAATTTGCACACAGCAAGGAATAGCTTATTCATTGCTTGGATAGGATCCAATAATTTTTTAATTTATAAGACATCTTTCATTCTAGTTATTCAGAGTGTTGTGCATTTAATAGTTGGCAGAAGCACTGCAAAGCCACAGTGAAATCAGTTTTAACTTCCATTGAAGGAGTTTAATTGTTAGATTGTTGTGTCCTTGCAAGTGTTAATTCAGTCAAGCATAAAGAAAGAATGCAAGGATTTAGATTAGTTGCTTCAGTATTACACTTATATTTACTTGAAAGCAACATATTTGATGGAAACCTGAAATAGTTTTTTAAATGCCCCTCATATTCAACACACTTATTTGGATAAGTTTAATTTAAAAGCGTGAGGCATTATGCATTTTGAAAGATTATGTTTAAACAGCACCTTTTTGCTTGGAGTAATTTTTAAAAGAATATTAAATTTAAAAAAATCAATATGAAGCTTCATGGTGCTAAACAGGTAGAAGAGTGTGGTAAATTAATGCGGTAAAATAGATGTGGGATTGAATACCAGCGCTTTCTAAATGATAGTACTTCCAAATATAAATTACATTTTGTTAAAAACTTGGAGTGGATGAAGAATAGGAAAAGCTTAAATTGTAAGGGCACGCTCTTTAAAAAACACACTGCTCATTTACAGTGGGAGCTGTAAAAATCCATTAGTTGGCTATAATTTTATTTCCATATCAAATTATATTATCTTTTGACTCCCATTATATTTCCTGAGTTGGTCTCATAGAATAATTTTGGTCTCAGCATTTTGCCTTCAGTATGCTGTTCATTGTACATTTAATTCTGAGTCAATCCTGTGTTGTTTTATTTAAATGGAAAACAGTCCCTGTTATCTTTGAGCACTTTGTATCAGGGGTAGCTCATGAATATTGTGCCCAGTCATCCAGTTTCATTCTGTTTTCACACTCGCTTTGAAAGTCGAATGTTTAAGTAGCCGGGCTGATTATATCTACTTTACTCAGGTACTGAGTCAAACTCATGGCTGAGAGAGCCACTCTGAGTTACCTTTTTATCTTCTGACCTCCTGAGGTGCTCTCAGTCCCTGGTTTGTATTTTAATAGCCAAAGCGTTAGAAGTTCTTTAAATCTACTACAGATAAATTTCCATTGACCTAACTCCTGAGATGATGGATACCAAAGACGCTCTGTGTTTCCAATACCTCATGAGAAGAAAGTTGCAGTGTTGATGGGCCCAGTAGGGGCCTGGAGTCTTTGCGGATTTGCTTGGTGTGAGTATTTGCTTCTTAGGATAGCCAGCCAAGGATTCCTGAGCACAGCCACACCTTAGGCATTGTTAGGGGGGAAGTGTCTGCAAAGTGGGGCTGACCTGCGTTCTGCATATTTGTCAAACCCCTCGCCTTCCCAGAGGAGGAGAAATTGATCCTCATGTTAGAAATATGAAAGAACTGTCAAAAGTGCATGAAATCAACCATGTACAGTGTGAAACAACAGGTGGCACTTTGTCTTGTAGAAGTGTAAAAATGGCAAACTTTTCGTCAATAATAGAAAATAAAAACCTGCTACCAGCACATCTAAGATGGTCTCATAGAATATTTTTGATCTCAGCATTTTATCTTCTCTAAGTTCTGGTCACACTAAATACTTCCCGATGTTCTAGATTAACAAAGGAGGGAGATCAAGAAGTAGAGGTGCAGTAGAATTAGATCGGAAGTGGAACCCATCATTCATAAAAGATTTGAAGAACATAGAATGGGGGATTGATAAGGACAGTGATCAGGCTGGCAGGGGCGTCCATGTGTTACTGTTGAAGAACTGGGAACGTGTAACCCGGGAGAGCACCTTCAGAAGGTTAGCATGCCAGCATGCGCACCATCATGGACTTGATGGATCGAATTATAGAAAGAAGGATTTGGGCTCAAGACGGAACAGCATCTGACAATGTGCCAGACACATAACTGAAGCTGGGTAAATGCTTGAGTTGATGGGTGGATGGACAGATGAAGGGGATGAAGGTAGAATGAGCTACCCCCAGTGATGCCAGTCGAGGCTAGACAACCAGCTGCCAGGGTCATCCCAAGATTTAACTCTTACTGGAGAACTGCTGGGTTATGCCTTCCAGCTCTTGAGATGTTGTTTCTAAGTCTATTGAGCTGCCATGCCAGTCGCAGGCTATCCCTCTGTAACATGGTGTTTGTAGTTTATGAGGGGGAAATGAAACATGAGGGAATAGATGCATAGCTTTGTTAGCCAGCAATGAGAGGTCAGGCTCTTCTCTTGAAATTAAGTGCAGATTTCAAGACCATGATGGGACTAATTCAGTTACTCTTCGTTCCGTGTCATCCAGCTTTTTGATTCATGCCCTACAATTACCTCCCTTGTTTTAGTGACACTTCTTTGCATTTCTTTCCGTGTGAATAAAATGATCACGGCAGTGTTTTGCCAAGCAGAAGATCATTTCCAAAAGCTGTCCATCAAATCATCCCGACCTCCCCCCTATTGTTTATCCACTGAATTAATGAGAATAACACCCACCCTTTGCATAAATCTCCGTGGAAGAGCCAAACTGGTGTCCTTGTTTTGTGGAAGCACATGTTCTTGGCCAGAGTCTCTGATCACATTCATAACCTTTTGTTTTTCTTACATAAGGTTCGTGTTTCATTATTTGTCAAAGCATCTCTGAGACTCTGCCGTGGATGTGAGAGGTGCGGAAAGAGCGTGGGAAGCATCAGAGATTCCACATTAATTCCTAACTTTTGCTGATTTTTAAATCATCTGGAGAAAGCCTCCATAAACCATTGAGACACATTAAAAAAAATCCTTATCTTCTCAGATTGAGTTGCTCAATCACCGTAGTCCAAGTTGAGACATGTTTTCTGTGTATTTACTTTTAAATGGAAAGTTTTGGTCAAAGTCTGTTTATGAGCTGCTTATTCCAACGTATGTCTCTCTAACACGCATTAGTTCCCCACTTCCCTCAGAACACACACCCCAACCAGTTTGGCAAGGAGAAAAATGAACGGGAAAAAACACATTCGGAGGGGACAAAACATTAGCAAATTTTAGTAGCTTTTTCTACCTCCTTCCCCTGCATCCCCCTTCCGTCTTCTCTTTCCTTTCTTTCCCTTTGCAGTTGTGGGGCTTCTGAATGAAAGCTTTTTGTTTGTTTGCTTTAACTGTAAGGAGAGCAGAGTTTCTTAACTTAGGATTCTTCTGAACTGGAAATTGCCCCACCCCCCCGCTGCCCCCAACCCTCCTATTCTTTTTTTTTCTACTGATGAGAAACACGTCGAGAGATTTCCCGGCATTTCAAGCTTCCCAGCAGGGGCCCACATGGGAGGTGGGGGTTCTGGCCTGGCTTTGGTGCAGTCACCAGCCCCCGGGCTTAGCTTCACCTGCATTTGCAGGGGAGTGGCCCCGAGTTGGTGCTACAGATGGACGCAGCAGCTGTGTCACCCTCAGGAGGAAGAGGCCAGTCTGAGGAAACAGTGAGGAAGCAGAGAAACGAAAAGGATCCCACAGTCTGAAGCTCTCAAGCCGTGACTCTGGCTTCCCCGCCGGCCCGATCCTGCCCACAGTAGAGCAGGAGTCAGAAACTGTCCTGGGCCTGTCTCCCACGCGCTTTAGTGCCCCTGAGAGGTTCTGCCTCCCCAGCATCGGAAAGAGCAGGACCCGAGAACCACACACTTGCCCTGGCGCAGGCGGGGACTGGAGGGTCTCCATGCTTCCTCCCAGCTCCTGCAGGTTGGCCACTGTCGCAGCAGGCCCAGAGCAGATCTCAGTAAGTCTTATCAGGTTAGAGCCTCACCTGGGCCACTTGCTAGCTATGTGACCTTGGGCATGTTACCTGAAGCCTCTGGTCTCTGAGCCTCCGTTTTGTTACTCATAGGCTGGGCGCAGTGGCTCACACCTGTAATCCCAGCACTTTGTGAGGCCGAGGCGGGCAAGTCACCTGAGGTCAGGGGTTTGAGACCAGCCTGGCCAACGTGGCAAAACCTGGTCTCTACTAAAAATAACAAAAATTAGCTGGGTGTGGTGGCGGGCACCTGTAATCCCAGCAAGTCACCCAGGAGGCGGAGGTTGCAGTGAGCCGAGATCGCACCATTGCACTCCAGCCTGGGCAACAAGATGAAACTCTGCCTCAAAAACAAACAAACAAAAAGAATACTTGTCTTAAACGAGTGCTTTAGGGATTAAATGAAGTAAAATGATGTACCAAATGCCTAGCCCTCGTCCTGGCCCAGGGAAAGCCAATGAATTCCTCACCGTTACCACTGTTTTTTTTTTTTTTTTTTTTTTTTTGATAATTGCTTAGTCTTGTTTCTGCAAACGCTGCATACTTTTTTTTTTTTTTTTTTTTTTTTGAGACAGAGTTTTGCCCTTTCACCCAGGCTGGAGTGAAGTGGTACGATCTTGGCTCAGTGCAACCTCCTCCACGTCTCCCTGCCCATCCCCAGGTTCAAGTGATTCTTCTCCCTCAGCCTCCTGAGTAGCTGAGATTAAAGGCACCTGCCACCACACCCGACTAATTTCTGTATTTTTAGTAGAGCTGGGGTTTCACCCGTGTTAGCCAGGCTGGTCTTGAACTCCTGACCTCAGGTGATCTACCTATCTCAGCCTCCCAAAGTGCTGGGATTACAGGCACGAGCCATCGTGCCCAGCTGGGATCACAGGCATGAGCCACTGCACCTGGCTGCATACCAGTTTGGCCCTTGTATATATGGTTTTGTATTGTAAGGAATCTTTTTACACTTTATGTTCTGTGCTTTCCCCTAGATTTAAGATCTGGGAAAACCAGGACCCTTTGCACGTTCTCCCTGTGCTATAAACTTCGCATGTAGGTGTTATTCAAAATATATTATTTATCCATGATTTATCTTAGAATGCATAGCATACATTATGAGAGTAGTGCAAAATATTTTCCTTTAGTTGCCCTGGGATGCCAGAAATCATTGGCCACCCTCCTCGCCTTTACAGTCACATGTCCAGACGTTCAGAGGGGGAGGGAGAAGCTGGACTCTATGTCTCTTCCCTCTAAAGACAATTTAGCAGTTTTGCAGTGTTGGTGTTTCTGACCTTCCATCTACTTCCCCATCTGTCTGCCAGGGTCTGGGTGTCCCTCTGGGTATGCATGAGGCCAGACTGTTTGGACCTGGTCATTCCTGAAGCCTAAGAGACCCATCAGGCTGCCCTGGGATAGAAAAGTTATAAATTCCAGGCTGTTGACTCCAAGGTACCAAATATTGTCACAGGAGGAAACATTTTGCAGCTGCCATAGAAAATGCAAATGTGGCTGGGCACGGGGGCTCACGCCTGTAATGGCAGCACTTTGGGAGGCTGAGGCGGGCGGATCACCTGAGGTCGGGAGTTCAAGATCAGCCTGGCCAACATGGCAAAACCCCATCTCTACTAAAAATACAAAAATTAGCTGGGCTTGGTGGCACGTGCCTGTCATTCCAGCTACTCAGGAGGCTGAGGCAGGAGAATTGCTTGAACCCAGGAGGCAGAGATTGCAGTGAGCCAAGATTGTGCCGTTGTACTCTAGCCTGGCAACAGAGCAAGACTCCATCTCAAAAAAAAAAAAAATAATAATAAAGCAAATATGCTGAAGGTGGTGCAGGCCAGGAATTGCTCCAGCTTTGTCTCGTTCATTATTCCTTTGAAAAGAAGCCTCCCTCTGCTCCTCAGTACATTTCTGTGGAACTGGCACTTGAAAGGTAAGGCGCCGGAGTTCTCCCTACCCCAATCATAATGGGAAAAGTTTTCACCCCAGGCCAGCCCAAACACTCAATTGTGTTCTTTCTCTACCAGATACATAATCCGTGTTTAAATCTCTTGGCAGTCACTCATTAGTTTTTTTCCCCTACATTCTTTTCTTCTTTGATGAGAACA
The DNA here is from genome assembly GCF_024542745.1 of Macaca thibetana thibetana. Taxonomy (NCBI): domain Eukaryota; kingdom Metazoa; phylum Chordata; class Mammalia; order Primates; family Cercopithecidae; genus Macaca; species Macaca thibetana. The sequence goes on from NC_065584.1 coordinate 18,296,044, forward strand.
AAGCCCGGCTCCTCCCAGCTCCCAATCTTGCTTTTCTCTCCCAGGAAATCTCCCTGTCGCACTTTGATCCCTTAGTAAGAAAGTCACCCAAATGCTTTCCTTCTCTACCTGCTAAAAGAGGAAGATCTCAATTCTTTGTACTTCCAAATAAGTGTTCAGAACTCACAAATCTGTGGTGCCAGAGGCCCTGATTTTTCTGGAGGCATTCTGGCGGCATGCCATGGCGGGACTCCCTGAGGACTCCTCTCTGGGACACCTCCCCCTCCCTGATTTGTAGTGGACTGTTCTTGAGAAAGGAAGGATTGGACATATGGTAACTCCAATGGAATTTTATTCTTATTAAAGCCCTTTGAAGTTCTCTCTAACACCACCGCTTCTTACCCTCACCCCTTAAATGTGGCATGTTCCATCATCAGAGTTGTTGAAGTTAAAGTTATAGGAAAACCAACCTGAGTTTCTCTAATACAACTCTTTGATGTAGTAAAACAAAAATCTATTTCCGTCTGATATTCTAGGCTTCTAAGAAATGAACTATGAAAGGAAGCTCTTTAGCACTATAGGATTGTAAAGAATTTTAAATTTATTTTATTCCATCTACTTTGGACTCCAAACCATTCTGGATTTTGATTGAGAGGCAGAAAATCAAGCATTTATTGGGCACCTACTGTGTGTCAGACTTGGTATACAGACAGCATGTGAGAGGCCGTCATGTGCCCATAAAGAGCAGGTCACACAGCTTGCAGATGGCTGAGCTGGGACCTGAGCTGGCCTGATCTGACTGTTCTGACCCCAGAGCCTGAGTTCTCAAGGTAATTTGCCACCTTGTGGTCACTGTCTTCTACAGAAACATTCTTCCGTGAGCTTTGGAAAGGAAGAATGACATATCACTTGTGAAAAAGGAATTTAGGGTTTGTAGCATAGTGAGAGTAAGAGAGATGGGAGGTGAGAGTTCCTGCCATTGGAAACCGGGAATGGTGAGGGAACAATGACAATTAGAGGGAAAGCCATGGAAACTGATGGGGAAGGCGTGCCGAGGGAACAGAGAGGATTTTGTGTGGACCGATGGATGGATGAATGGGTGGATGGATGAATGGATGGAAGCACCGTTAGGAAGATAGGGAGAGGGTGACTAAGGATCATGAGTGTGTGTGTGTGTGTGTGTGTGTGTGTGTGTGTGTGTGTGTAAGGATCACTTCTGTTTTCGACATCTTAGAAAAGTGAATGTAGGGTGGGGAGAAAATCACACAGTAATATTTTAGGGATTATTTATACTGTTTGTTTAATAAGAAAAAAAGAAAGTCAAACCTCACCATATTATAAAGCTTTCTTGTCCATCAATTCTTCTTAGAGCAAATGAGGGTTTTCTTTTGTTTTGTTCCTCTTAAATTCTCAGTCATTTTGGGAATGAATGTCTATACTTCAGCTATCTTTCTAATCATTTCTTATATGTGATTTTTTTTTTATATGTCTGTAGGGAGAATTGACAAGGGCTCTCACCATCTTTTGAATTTAGACTTTTTAAAAAAATTATTGTTCTGCCGGGCGTGGTGGCTCACACCTGCAATCCCAGCACTTTGGGAGGCCGAGACGGGCAGATCACGAGGTCAGGAGATCGAGACCATCCTGGCTAACACAGTGAAACCCCATCTCTACTAAAAATACACACACACAAAAAAATAGCTGACGCCTGTAGTCCCAGCTACTGGGGAGGCTGAGGCAGGAGAATGGCGTGAACCCAGGAGGCGGAGTTTGCAGTGAGCCGAGATCGCGCCTCTGCACTCTAGCCTGGGCGACAGAGGGAGACTCCGTCTCAAAAAAAAAAAAAAAAAAAGGAAAATTATTGTTGTAAGAGCAATATATATTTTGTTAACATTCTTTAAAAATAAAAATCTCTCTAACCACTGTCCTGAATCGCCAGTATTGTACACAGTAAATATTTGTGAAATAAAAATGAATAGATATCATTAGCATCCTTTTATTTGATATTGAAGTCATAAAATGGATTGAAGACACAGGGTTAATTTTATTTTGTTAAGGAATAAGCAGTGAAGATTCTTCCAAAAATGCCTGGCTGATTTGTGGGTGATCCAAGTGTATAAAAATTAAGCTCTAAATAATTATCCAAATAGTGTTTTTAAATTGCATATTTGCTGAGGCAAGACTGAGATCATAGGAATGATAAGCCCTGTTGGTCATTTTGGCTGTGCCAAGTTCAATGGACCACTTGTGGCAAAACGCTACATGTGAGGATGTTTTCAATAATCTAAGCAGGTGCAGGAATGATACGCAGTTTGAGAGACTCAGCTGAAAGTAATGTGCTAGACCACTGAGTTGTTTTACAATTAGTCTTGGAAAACTTGGGGAGTTTTTGGTCCTTCTGTACTCTCAGCTTTATTGAAATATAATTGATGAATAAAAATTGTGGATATTTAAGGTGTACAGTGTGATGTTGTGTTATACACATTATAAAATGATTACCACAAACAAATTAACATCTATTACCTCGTATAGTTACCATTTGTGTGTGTGTGTGTGTGTGAGATGAGAATAGTTAAGATCTACTCTTTTTCACGTCTGTAATCCCAGCACTTTGGGAGGCTGAGGCACGTGGATCGTGGGGTTGGGAGTTCAAGACCAGCCTGGCCAAGATGGCGAAACCCTGTCTCTACTAAAAATACAAAAATTAGCTGGGTGTGGTGATGCACCCCTGTAATCCCAGCTACTCGAGAGGCTGAGGCAGGGAATTGCTTGAACCTGGGAGGCAGAGGTTGCAGTGAGCTGAGATCACGCCATTGAACTCTAGCCTGGGTGACAGAGCAAGATTCCATCTCAAAAAAAAAAAACAAAACTCTTACTAGTAAATTTAAAGTATAAAATACAGTATTATTAACTGTAGTCACTGTGCTGTTAATTAGGTCTCCAGGGCTTTTTTTTAAATTTTATTTTATTTCATTTCATTTCATTTTTGATGAAATTTTGTTCTCTCACCCAGGCTGGAGTGCAGTGGCGTGATCTTGGCTCATTGCAATCTCCACCTCCCAGGTTCAAGCCATTCTCCTGCCCCAGCCTCTCAAGTAGCTGGGACTACAGGTGCACAGCACCACACTTGACTAATTTTTGTGTTTTTAGTAGAGACAGGGTTTTGTCATGTTGGCCAGGCTCATCTCAAACTCCTGACCTCAGGTGATCCACCTGCCTCATCCTCCCAAAGTGCTGGGATTACAGGCATGAGCCACCGCACCCGGCCAGCTTACTCATTTTATAACTGCAAGCTTTTACCCTTTGACCAACATCATCTCATTTCCCCCAGCCCGCCTCACCCCACAACCCCAACCCCTGGTAACCACCCTTCTACTCTCTTTCTGTGAGTTTGCCTTTTTAGATTCCATATATAAGTGAGATCATGTGCTATTAATGTTTCTGTGTCTGGCTTGTTTCATGTAGCATGATGTCCTCTAGGTGCATCCATGTTGTCAGAAATGGCAGGATTTCCTTCTTTTCTAAGGCCAAATAATATTCCTTTGTGTATACGTATATACCACATTTTCTTCATTCATTCGTCTGTCAGTGGACACTTACGTTGTTTCCATATTTTGGCTATTGTGAATAATGCTGCAGTGAAATTGAGAGTGTCATGCAGATGCAGATCTCTTTGAAATAGTGATTTTATTTCCTTTGGATATATATCCAGAAGTGGAATTGCTGGATCTTATGGTAGTTCTGTTTTTCTTTTCTCTTTTTCTTTTTCTTTTTTTAATAGTCTCTCTGTGTCACCCAGGCTGGAGTGCCGTTGGCGCCATCTCGGCTTACTGCAACCTCTGTCTCCTGGGTCAAGCGATTCTCGAGCCTCAGCCTCCCAGTGAGCTGGGATTACAGGCAGGCGCCCCCATGCCTGGCTAATTTTTTTTGTATTTTTAGTAGAGATGGGGTTTCACCATGTTGGCCAGGCTGGTCTCGAACTCCCGACCTCAGGTGATCTGCAAGTGCTGAGATTACAGGCATGAGCCACCACACCCAGCTATTCTGTTTTTAACATTGTGAGGAACCTCCATACTGTTCTTCATAACAGGTGCTGAACCATTTTACATTTCCACCAACAACATATAAGAGTTTCTGCTTTTCTCCACATCCTTGCCAATACATAGAGTCTTTCCGATAGTAGCCATTCTTACAGGTGTGAGGTGGTATCTCACTGTGGCTTTGATTTGCATTTGCCTGATGATTAGTGATGTTGAGCACCTTTTCATATACCTGCTGGATATTTGTGTGTGTTCTTTAGAGAAATGTGTATTCATGTTCTTTACCCATTTTTAAACTGGGTTATTTGTGGGATTTGTTTTGTTTTGTTGTTTTTGCCGTTGAGTTGTATGAGTGCCTTTCTGTTGTGGATATTAACTCCTTATTGGATATGTGCTTTGCAAATATTTTCTCCATCCTGTAGGTTGCCTTTTTCATTTTGTGGACTATTTCCTTTGCTGTGCAAAAAACGTTTTAGTTTGGTGTAGTCCTACTTATTTTTGCTTTTGTGCCTGTACTTGTGGTGTCGTATCCAAAAAGTCATCACCAAGACCCAATGTCATGGAGGTTTGCCCCTTTGTTTTCTTCTAGTTTAACAGTTTCAAGTCTTACACTGAATTAAAGTTTTAATCCATCTTGAGGTGGATTTTTGTCTGGAAAATTTCGTTTTCACAAAGTCTCTAGACCAGCATTAAGGGGCAAGGAGTGAAGCATCAGAATCACTAGAAGGACTTTAAAAAAAATTACATAGGATGTTGATGGTAGGAAAGGCCATGGAGACCGGGGCTGGGGGTAAGGGTATGTGGGAACTGACTGTACTTTTTGCTCACTTTTGTTGTGAACTTAAAATTTCTCTTAAAAGATGAAGTCTTTTATTACAATGTATGTATATAATTTTCCTGACCCTGGAGAGCTGGATATGGTATTTAAAATCATTGGCTTAGTGAGTCATAGTTAACCGTGCAGGCTGTCTGCCCTCTCTGCACTGTGCAACAGAAAATACATGTTGAGAATTAGTGTCTTAAATCATAGCATATTGGAGCAGAAAAGAACCTAAAATCACCCAGTTTAGAGTCCTTAGGTGGGATACCACATGGACAGTTTCCTGGAGTTGTTAGGATTTTACTTTTGAGTATACATGAAGTTGCCTGTGGTCAATAAGTTTGGGAAACGCAGCTCATTATAACTTCTTTGTAGTAAGCCAAAGTTAAGATGTTTCCTACATTTTGTCAAACAGACATTTAAAAAAAAATCAGCTTTAAACAGACATTAAAAAAAAAAAAAACAACTTACCAACATATTCCAAGGAACACCAATTTGGGAACAAGTAATCTAAAAGATTACCACTCCATAATGGATTATGGAATCAATTTAGGGGTTACAACTATCTTTTTGTTTTATGAAAAAAATGCAGTAGAATAAGAAATACCAGAGTGCGTTGTAGAGAGGTTATTATTTTGTGAAACCTTTCTTTCAGTTACATGTGTATGTTTGTGTGAATTCAGTCATTATGAAGTCTATTTCTTACTATAAATGGTGGCCAAAAATATGTTAGAGAAGACTGGTCTGATTCAGTTCCTCAATTTCACAACTGAAAAAACAGAGGAGACCCATGTGGGTCCTAAGATCACATGGGGAGTTAGTAATAGATTGAGTCTGAATCTGTTCTTCATCCTCAGTTCCCTTCACCAGTGCCTTTACTAAATCCGTAAATCATCCTGTTTAAAAAGCAACACTCATGGAAACAGCACAAATGTCCACTAACCGGTGGTGGATGAACAAAATGTGGCTTGTACAGACAATGGAATATTACTCAGCCTTAGAAAAGAATGAAATTCTGGCACAGGCTACAACATAGATAAACTTTGAACATTATGCGAAGTGAAAAAAGCCAGATACAAAAGGACAAATACCATATGATTCCACTTACATGAAGTTTTCCTAAAATAGACAAATACATAGAGAAGAAAGTGGATTAGCGGTTACCAGGGCCTGGGGGAAGGTGGGAATGGGGAGTTAGTATTTAATGGGTACAGAGTTTCTGTTTGGGATGATGAAAAAGTTCTGGAAATAGATAGTAGGGATGGTTGCACGACAGCGTGACTGTACCAAATGCCACTGAACTGTATGTACACCTAAAAAATTGTTAAAATGGCAAATTTCATATTTTGTGTATTTTATCACACATTCCAAAATGAATCCAGGTACAAAAGAAGAAGAAGAAACAGAACAACACATCTTTCAGACAGACCTCATTTTACATTCCAGCAGCCATGTATTCCTTCAGCGTACCCCTGGTTGGGCCCAGGCCCTGAGGATTCTGAGGCAAACAGGACAGGCTCCCTGGCCTTAGGAATCCGTGGAACCGACTGTGGCCAAGTGTGGCCTTGATTCTGGAATCCCTGGCAGGTGATGACTGCTAGCATTTCCACAGGTGATGCATTTTACAGCAGCCAGCGATGCTTAGCCAGTGACCTTTCATGTGCTCGTAGCTCTGATTTTTCCAATTGCAGCATTTGGATAAACCCACAGTTTGCTTTTGGAATGCCAAGGAAAAACATCGTTTATGGTTTTTCTTTTGGTCTCACCCCTTTCATCAGTTGGTCTTTAGCCTTAACCCATAAACAAATAGCCTTTTCTCTCTTTACTCTTCCCTCTCTCTTTGCAAGACCTCCAGACTCCCAGCAAATGGCAATTCAAGCGACATGCTTCTACCCACAAGTTAACAGTGATTCACGCTGGCTCCATTTTGTACTCTTGCTTCACATGTTTGGATATGAGAGTCAGAAGACTCGGGGTGAGCCAGAAATGAGGTCAGGGGCAGCTGGGTAGCAGAGGCGGGATGTCTGTTTCTTCCTTGTAGCTGACTTAAGATTTCTGATACTCCCAGTGCAGGGTAATTTCTGCCCATACAAGCTGTGGCAGATAGGAGTCTACCGTTGGCTCTATTTGAGGGCATTAGAGATGTACTGCCCTTGTCCTTCTAGCCCCTCCACTGTTATTGACAAACAGGTTTGTGCTTCCAACCACCCTGTCAGAATCTCTGCAGCCCTCAAGTCAGCAGGAGCATTAAAAGAAACCTGGAGGATGTCTCTCCAACTCCACCAGTGAAAACAGTTAACTGGGCTTACTGGGAGCTAAGAAAGTGCTTCAAAAATAGTTTATTTTGGCCGGGCGCGGTGGCTCAAGCCTGTAATCCCAGCACTTTGGGAGGCCGAGACGGGCGGATCACGAGGTCAGCAGATCGAGACCATCCTGGCTAACAAGGTGAAACCCCGTCTCTACTAAAAATACAAAAAAAATTAGCCAGGTGTGGTGGCGGGTGCCTGTAGTCCCAGCTACTAGGGAGGCTGAGGCAGGAGAATGGTGTGAACCCAGGAGGCGGAGCTTGTAGTGAGCTGAGATCCGGCCACTGCACTCCAGCCTGGGCGACAGAGTGAGATCCTGTCTCAAAAAAAAAAAAAAAATAGTTTATTTTTATGTTACACTGAACTTTACCACAAATGACGGGGAAGCAGGAATGGCTGGCACACATCGTGATAATGATCTTGAAACTGTTAGCATAGTCTGTGAGTTTTAGGTCCACCCGGGGTTTTTCCACCTTGGTACTATTGACATTTGGGGCCAGAGAATTCTTTTTTTTTTTTTTTTTTTTTTTTTTTTTTTTGAGACGGAGTCTTGCTCTGTCGCCCAGGCTGGAGTGTGGTGGCACGATCTCAGCTCACTACAAGCTCCGCCTCCTGGGTTCACACCATTCTCCTGCCTCAGCCTCCCTAGTAGCTGGGACTACAGGCGCCCGCCACCACACCTGGCTAATTTTTTTTGTATTTTTAGTAGAGACGGGGTTTCACCATGTTAGGCAGGATGGTCTCGAACTCCTGACCTTGTGTTCCACCCGTCTTCGCCTCCCAAAGTGTTGGGATTACAGGCGTGAGCTACCACGCCCGACAGGGGCCAGAGAATTCTTTATTGTGAGAGGCTATCCTGTGCCTTGTAGGATGTCTGGAAACATCCCTGGCCTCTACCCACCAGGTGCCAGTAGCATCCCCACTCACCACCAAGTTTTAGTGATCAAAAACATCTGTAGATATTGCCAGATGTTCCCTGGGGGGCAAAGCCAACCCCAGCTGAGGACCACTGGCATACCCCAAATCCCTTCTGCTGTGTTCTGAGTTTTAAATGTTGAGGACTTTTTTCATTGTTATTCTGGAAATAATAATGAAAAAGAACTTGAGGTTTTGGTTTTATTCCTGCTTTATTAGTATTAAAGGGTATGTAAGCATCACAGCCTGGGAAAAATTAACACCTAGTATTGATGTCAGAATGAATCTGTTACCCATGTACTACTAGACTTGGTTCCGTGAGGGGTGCTATGTCTTGGGCAACATGATTTCTGGTGTGGTCCATCTGCCAAACAATTGCACAGTGGTGAGGGTCTGTGGCTCCTCTCATTTCATCTACTTTGCTGTATTTCCCAGATGGTAGGGCGAGGTCCTGCATGGTTATAAACTGAGACGGATGCAACCTGCATCCGTGGCCTCTGAGTACTGCTTGTCCTCTTTTCCTTCCTGTGCCAGTCCCATGACTGAGTGACATAGGCAGCTATTTCATTGTACGTCTTATATCTTTCTCTTCCACATCTAAATGGAGGATGGTACCTGCTCTTTATCTAGTTACCACCCGTCGAGCTCTACTCTTGTCGTGGTGTCAGTTATTTGAGATTGTGGAATTCTCTGTGATGTAATTACCTGTTCTGGAGCCCCAGATGGATTCCTAAGGGCCATCCTCCAAAAAGCCAAATCTCCCTTTCCCTCTGAGGCTGGACTGGTGGGAGTGTCTCCTCACCCATTCATCCAGTGCCGCTGATGGGAATGTCTCTTCACCCATTCATCCAGTGCAGCTGATGGGAATGTCTCTTGACCCATTCATCCAGTGCCTCTGATGGGAATGTCTCTTGACCCATTCATCCAGTGCCGCTGATGGGAATGTCTCTTCGCCCATTCATCCAGTGCCGCTGATGGGAATGTCTCTTCGCCCATTCATCCAGTGCCGCTGATGGGAATGTCTCTTGACCCATTCATCCAGTGCAGCTGATGGGAATGTCTCTTGACCCATTCATCCAGTGCCGCTGATGGGAATGTCTCTTCGCCCATTCATCCAGTGCCGCTGATGGGAATGTCTCTTGACCCATTCACCCAGTGCAGCTGATGGGAATGTCTCTTGACCCATTCATCCAGTGCCGCTGATGGGAATGTCTCTTCGCCCATTCATCCAGTGCAGCTGATGGGAATGTCTCTTGACCCATTCATCCAGGGCTGCTGGGGGGAATGTCTCTTCGCCCATTCATCCAGGGCTGCTGGGGGGAATGTCTCTTCGCCCATTCATCCAGTGCTGCTGGGGGGAATGTCTCTTCGCCCATTCATCCAGTGCTGCTGGTGGGAATGTCTCTTCTCCCATTCATCCAGGGCTGCTGGAACTCCTGTGTGCCATGCTTTATGTGAGTTACTTGGGATCCCTGATGACTGAGCCAGGTTTCCTGTCATCAGAGCATACACTCCAGTTAGAAAGATGGACTTGTAAACAAATCTAACGTAACATGAGACTCGCTTTCGGTCATCTGTGCAAAAGTGCTGTGGTTTAACGATCCTGGCTGTTTTGAAGCTCTTCCTTCAAAAGGAAGAAGTACTGAAGTACTGAAACACAGCAGTGACATTTTGGAAGGCATTAGCCTGTGGTCTGGGAGAATGCTATTTGGGAGTCTGAAAACCTGGGTTTTTCATGTTGACACTGGCCCTGATTAGCTGTGTGCTAATTCCTGTAAACCTGAGTCACTTCATCTTAATGGACTTTCCTCCCTAGGTTTATAAAATCATGTGGTTGGGCTAGATCATCTCTAAGGTTCCTTCTGATTCTGGTGGCCTCTGCTTATTATAATGTTTAAAGACTGGAAACCTCGAGATTAGTCGGTCTTTGTGAGGAGGATTTATTGTAAGTTTTTAAAGTGGTTTCCCTGCTCATCTGTGCCTTTGGGGAGACTTGGGCAACTCTGGTATGGTCAGAAGCCTAGCAACACTTTGAGGCCCCATCTGAGGGGTAAACCAGTAGTCTGAAAGACTAAACAGATGTCTTGCCCTGAAGTTCCAGAAGAAAAATACCATCTGTAAATAGCCTCATCAACTTTTATAGGGCTTTTGGCGGGTAGAGGTGCCTTTTACCATTATCCTTCTGTCTGCTTGTGGATTTGTATAAATCCACTAGGTTAAAATTATCCATTCCTTTTGCTCTTGAAGCTGTAGGTCTGTTTCCTGCCCAGTTTAAACCCTGTCCTGTACCTGTCACTTTTAAATTCTGTAAGTGCCATCCTCAGCATTCCAGGGCTGGTAATCCCAAAGATGGCAGCAGCCAAGCTCCTAGCAAGGGGCACCCAGTCAGGGATAAGATCTATAGTCGTTAATCTCATCATGTAATAATGGCAGGTAAATATTTGGAGCATTCTTCTCTCCTTAACTTAGTATACTCCTTCATATTTCAGTTGCTTTGTATGTAAATCTCACCTTTTCAAGAAAGCATTATATGATCTCTCACTGCATGTCAGAATAAGTTTCCTGGACCACCTAGGTGATACTTGGCAATTATGGCCTCATGTTGTGGTTCTATGTGTACATGTGCTTTTTCTCTTTCAGGATTGAACTCATCTCCTAGAGCCAATGATTACATCGAATCACCAAGAAAGACCCTACAGCTGGGTTGGGTGGGATGTGTGTGAACATACGTGTGCGCGTGCATATTACATACCCAGGAAAGGTTGGCAGGATAAATGGATCACCATGTCAGGCACGGGAAGCGCTCAATAAATAGTTGTTGAGTTGTACTGAGTTGTAAGTGGCTAAATATTTCATGGTTCTCTATTCTTCCCACTTTATGCCATTTACCATGGGCTAGAAAATAAGATGAAGCTGTGTTTGCACTGAATAGTGGTAAGTGGTTGCTGGTTGTCTGAAGAGTCATAGAGCTTTTAGTGGTTTTACAGCTCTGATTCTTTTTTTTTTTTTTTTTTTTTTACAGCAATGTTTACTATTTCTGGCCATTATGTACTCTAATATAAAAATTTAATTAGACTCTTTCTTTTCAATTAATTATTACAGCCCTGTTTGTTTGCTCTTTCGACAGAGCCTGCTTTATGGGAACAGGAGAGATCAATTTTCTATCACAAAATTCATTACTTTTGACTAAAGTCCAGTGCGCCTGTGAGTGTGTGCACCACTCTTGATGACTTCTCAGCAGCCAGAGGATTGTGGATTGTGACAAGTATTAAAGTAGCCTTGGTGAAAGGATGCTTTTGATTCAAGAAGAGTTTTGATTTGATCATTGTCCTTCTCAAAGCAGCACATGAAGCAAAGTTAAAATTCTGTACAGTTCCTGGGGTTGAAAATATACTTGTGTCTTATTCATTCCTCATTGTTTAATATTTTCTTAAGAATCCAGAGAGTTGGAATTGGGTATAGATAGAATATGTAAAGGTGTCTGCCTTAGGAAAGCTATCTTCTTTGACAGCACCTATGAAAGAAGGTGTGTGCTCTGGGAGGGCAGGGACATGATAGGTTTGTTCTTTACTTAGCTGCAGAACCCACACAGTGCCTGGCACATGGTCGCTGTTGAGTAAACATTTGTTGAATGAGAACGCATGAGATACAATAGTTTTGCTTTTCATCATTGATAAAAATACTCTTTCATCATCAGTAAAAGTGTTTTCTGGATTAAAAGTTCTCTGTGCCACTGTCTCTAACAATTCTCCATGATTAAGGTCTTGGATGGAACTGTTTTCAGTGTTGAGAGATGCCAGACCTGTGTGTTAACAGTACAGCCATGCTATCTTACTTGACAGGACAGGGGCTGGGCTTGGTCCCCAAGAGGCACAGGTAATTTCCAGCTCAGCTCATTGAGCCCCCAGGGGCAGAGCATCGTCTCGGGACTCACACACATCTTGTGCAGTTCTGTACCTGCCACATCACTAGCTCTGTGATGTCAGGGCCTGCAGTGTCACCTCTTCTGTTCTCTGTTCACTGATCTGTAAAACTGGGCCAATAGTGTCTACCACCCACAATGGGTAGTGGCTATTAAATGAGATCACCACAAGTCATGTCCTCTGTACAGAGATAGTTCAATAAATGTATCTGTTTACAACTCCTTTCCCTTCCAGTGATGTTTCCCTTTAACAAAGAGAGTGGTTCTCCACCCTCCGTTCTGAACTGTTTCACCTCTTACTCTTGCATGAGGTGGGGTAGAAGAAGAAAGACCCCAGTAGCCTCAGTCCCTGGGTCTCTGACGTGATACAGTGCAGAGTTAGAGGTTAGACCTGTGTGGTGATAATGGTGGTAGTGGTAGTGGTGGTGGTGGTGGTGGTGGCGGGGGTGGTAGTGGTGGTAGTGGTGGCGGTGGTGGCGGTGGTGGCGGGGGTGGCGGTGGTGGGGGTGGTGGGGGTGGTGGGGGTGGTCGTGGGGGTGGTGGGGGGGGGGTGGTGGGGGTGGTGGGGGGGTGGTGGTGGTGGTGGTGGTGGTGGTGGTGATAATGGTGGTGGTGGTGGTGGTGGTGGTGGTGGTGATAATGGTGGTGGTGGTGGTGGTGGTGATAATGGTGGTGGTGGTGGTGGTGGTGGTATTGGTGATAATGGTGGTGGTGGTGGTGGTGGTGGTAGTGGTGGTGTGTGTGTGTGTGTTGACATGGGCATGGGAGCAGGAGCTCGAAGAATAGCATACCTCAGCCGAGCTCTCTGCCGTGGCAGAAGTACTCTGTGTCTGTGCTGTCCACTGTATAGTCACTATTCACATGTGGCTTGTTGAGCACCTGAAATGCACCCAGTGTGCCCACGGAATTGCATTTTTAGTTTTCTTTAGTCTTCATGTAACTAATCTCATGTGGCCAGTGGCTACCATGTTGGACAGCGCCACCCTAGAGCCTTTCTGTGGCCCAAGGATATGCAACCTGTGCGTTTCCCAGGAGCTTGGGAGAAATGCAGAATCTCAGATGTTGCCCCAGACCTGCTGGATCTGAACCTGCTTTTTAATACAATCCCCAGGTGGTTTGATTTTAAGAAATGCTGGGCCAGCCTTCAAGCCTCTCAGTTTCTTTCCAGAGACTTCCGGGCAGTTGTGCTAGTCAAGGATGGAGGGTTCTTGCCTTCTCAGCTGTTCTCACAACAACGTGCTGTGGTTTTCAGGGGACCCATGTATGTGGGTCCCTGTGGTTAAGAGATCAAAGGAAAAAGTTCTGTAGCTGTCATCTCAGGATGAAACGCTGTTTTGCATATTCCTCCTCATAAACCTTCTTAATCTCTGTATTCCTATGTTCTTTCTCCAAAGGGTAGCTCTGCTGTTATTTTCTCATGTGTCCTACTACTGCTTTGTTTTCCCTATTAGTAAAGATGTGTACACACACACACACACACACACACACAACACACACACGCACTTAGCTGTTTCAAACCAAATCAGTATGTTTAGGCTGTGGTTCTCTTAATGCTTCCCAGCACTCTGACGAGTGATAAATATTTCAAAAGCCTAAGTAGCATTTTCTCTTTAAGTGAAATTAGAAAAATGTCCCCCCACCTCCCTGAATATATTAATAATTTCTGTTCTGTAATGGTGCTAATTTAACCCATCAAAAACAATAGTTACAGAAAACTTTGCAGATTTCTTTGATATCCATTGGACAAATCACTGTAGCTAATGGGCATGTTGCTTGGCTGTTATTGATATCAGCGAAGCTGGGAATTGGACTATATGTTTAATTATTTTGGTGGATACTTTTCATTTTTGAATGGCTCACAGACATCACGTGGTGATGGCTCAGATGTTGTCTATATGATGTCTGTTGCAGGTTGCAACTTAAGCTGCATCTGAGGCGTTGCCCAGGGCACCATAAGGAAACTGAAGCACAAAGGCACCATGCTAGAGGTCCCTGCCTCTATAATGAGTCTCTAAAACAGATCCAAGGTTACAGTGCTAGTAAATGACAGAGCCAAAACTTGAACCCCAGTAGTGTGGTTCCAGTATCTACACTTCACCGCCACCCCCAACTGCCTTTGTTCTCTGTCAGGAACTGGCCGCCTCTGCTGCCCACTGTGCCTGCTCCTTTAGATTGATGTTGTCACTGCTGTGGGTCCTCTCCGTTTGTTTGTTTGTTTGTTTGTTTGTTTGTTTTGAGACAGAGTCTCATTCTGTTGCCCAGGTTGGAGTGCAGTGGTGTGATCTTGGCTCACTGCAACCTCTGCCTCCTGGGTTCAAGCGATTCTCCTGCCTCAGCCTCCTGAGTAGCTGGGATTACAGGCGTGTGCCAACACACCCAGCTAATTTTTGTATTTTTAGTAGAGATGGGGTTTCACCATGTTGGTCAGGCTGGTCTCGAACTCCTGACCTCGTGATCTGCCCACCTTGACCTCCCAAAGTGCTAGGATTACAGGCATGAGCCACCGTGCCCAGCGGGGTCCTCTTCTTCTTTGGGTCCTCTCCTTCTTTGAATCTTTGCTCAGGTGTCACCTTCTCAAAGACACCTACCCTAACCACCTCATCAAAATACCCATGCCCTACTGTCATTCTTTCTTTTCTTTTTTTTTTTTGAGTTGGAGTTTTGCTCTGTCGCCCATGCTGGAGTGCAGTGGCGTGATCTCAGCTCACTGCAACCTCTGCCTCCTGGGTTTAAACGATTCTCCTACCTCAGCCTCCCGAGTAGCTGGGACTACAGGCGCCTGCCACCACACCTAACTAATTTTTTGTATTTTTAGTAGAGATGGAGTTTCACCGTGTTAACCAGCATGGTCTTGATCTCCCGACCTCGTGATCCGCCCACCTTGGCCTCCCAAAGTGCTGGGATTACAGGAGTGAGCCTCTGAGCCCGGCTCCCACTGTCATTATTTATTCCCATTGCCTTTCTTTGGTTTTCTCCTTAGCTTTTATTACCACTTGCACATTATATATTTGTTTTGTGTAAATTCCTTGAGAGCAGGGACTTTGTTTTGCTCTCTGCTGTATCCTTAGGCTCTGTAACAGTCCCCAGCCCATAGTAGCACTAGGTCAGTAGTTTTGAATGGATGCATGGATGACCTTCTAATTGGATAGCAGCCATTGACTTCTACTTGGCCTCCTTCTTGCCTTTTCTTGGTGTGGCTCTGCTGTACCTGGCCAGTACTCAGCGAGTACTCAGCATGGTGATTCCTCTAAAACATTTGTTTACCCTGACAGTTCCTTGCAGAGAAGCATCTCGTATGACTCTTGACTGTCCCACCAGTCCCCTTCTCAGCCTTACTGAATGTCCTTCATATTTTGACTGTGCCACCATGTTGCTCCCTCTTTTCTCTGTTCTTCTCTCTGCAACCCCCGCCAGACCAGAACACTATGTCCTTGTGTGGCCTGAGCGTTGTTTGTCCTGGCATTGACACTTTAAAGCCATCTCTTCTCAGTAGACTCCAAGTTGTATGAGGGCAGGAGCCCGTATTCTTTCTTGTTCCCCTTCATGCCCCCAACTTCACCTTAGTAACTGGCTTAATGACCATCTACTGATAGATGAAAGAAGCCATTTAATTGCATGGGTAGAACCACACAAAATATGTTGGAAGCAAGTCTCACTTCTCTAGAATTAAAATGTTTCTTTGGCACTATGAGATCTTACCGTTCAAGCTGTGAGATTTAAAGGGAAAATGCTTCCTGCTAATTATTAACAGTTGCCCTGTAAGAGCAGAGCCATTATGGGGTCCTGAACCCTGGCACGCTGCCCCTCCCAGCAGTGAGCGACGGCACCGAGCCGGGAGGAACACTAAGGCAACTGCAGCCCTGGCACCCGCGGACCTCAGATTACCCAAAGAGGATTGCAGTATCAGGGCCAAAGGAGTAGGGAGTGGGTAAAAGGATTTGAAATGAGATTATAGGACCTAAAAGATCCTTGCTTTTGTTCAGGAAATAATTTACCGGTTTTCTTTAAGGCAGTGAGACAATCCAGTTTAGGTCCTGGAGTGCTGGATCAATGTCCTGGGGCTATTCAGATACTTAAAAATAAGTTGATCTGTAGTTGTGCTTGTTGGGCTTCTTGTTTGTTTTTTTATTAAAAAAAAAAAAAAGGAAAGAAAGACGGGAATGGAAAGAAAAAGAAACTCAATCGTCAAGTACTCTAAACAAACAAAATTGAATGCAAGATCTATTAAGAGAATACAAAGATAGCCTCTTTTGAAAGAACATCTTTGGCCAGTGTGTCTTTAAGCCAAAGTCTAGAAAGTGAATGGGAAGTGTGAGCAGAATACAACTTCTTAATTTTTATTGTATTTATGTATTTATTTATTTCTGAGACAGAATCTCACTCAGTGGCCCATGCTGGAGTGCAGTGGCGTGATCCTGGCTCACTGCAACCTCTGCTGCCCGGATTCAAGCAATTCTCCTGCCTTAGCCTCCCGAAGTAGCTGGGATTACAGGTGCCTGCCGTCGCTCCTGGCTAATTTTTGTATTTTTAGTAGACACGGGGTTTCACCGTGTTAGCCAGGATAGTCTCCATCTCCTGACCTCGTAATCCACCTGCCTTGGCCTCCCAAAGTGCTGGGATTACAGGCGTGAGCCACCGCGCCCGGCCCTTAATTTTTTTTTTTTAATATATTTTTTGAGACAGTTGCCCAGACTGGAGTGCAGTAGCGCAATCTCTGCTCACTACAACCTCCACCTCCCAGGTTCAAGCGATTCTTGTGCCTCAGCCTCCCGAGTAGCTGGGATAACCGGTGCGCACCGCCATGCCCAGCTGATTTTCTTGTGTTTTTCAGTAGAGAGGGGGTTTCACCATGTTGCACAGGTTGGTATTGAACTCCTGGCCTCGAGTGATCTGCCCACCTCAGCCTCCCAAAGTGCTGGGATTACAGGCTTGAGCCACGACGCCTGGCCAATTTTTTAAAATTTCGAACCCCAAGAAGAAGGGTCCTTTTCCCTTGACCCCAACTCCCTGCATGTAAACTGTTCGTAAAAACCCCGTGGAGTCTGCTGGGTGAGAATCGTGCAGCCATGCTGTCTGCCGTTCGTGTTGGGTTTCATAGCCGGCATAACAGTTCTCTTAATACTTCAAGGCCTTTTTCACTTTTGATGCTTCCTGAAGGTATATTTTGTTTGGTGCTTAGCCCAGGTGCCTCTGAACCCTAAATCTCAGTTAGCATCTCCTTCCTCACGCTATCAGCCTTTCTGCTTTATCTGAAGTTTGTATTGATGTGAAGTGCCTTTTTGCCTTTGTCAGAGCAGGACTTCCCATTCCCCTGAGTGTGATGAGGAGACTCATGAGGGGTTTGTCTCGCTGCTGATAATACTTGGGTCTGATTCTTGCAAGATGATTGGGGATTAGCTACCTCACCGAGGTACGCAAGAGGATACCAGGTTATGTGAAAACTTAAAGGATATCAGGTTTATTTCGCCTCTAGCGAGGGACCAGTGTGTGGG
Organism: Macaca thibetana thibetana; assembly: GCF_024542745.1. NCBI lineage: Eukaryota > Metazoa > Chordata > Mammalia > Primates > Cercopithecidae > Macaca > Macaca thibetana. The sequence continues at coordinate 18,313,518 of NC_065584.1, forward strand.
TGATTCAGAAAATAGTTGAGAGATTTTCATACCATGGAATCCTGAGTTAACACAAAGTTTGGGAAATAGGGGTACACTGGTTACAAACCTTTTGTTTGAACTTCTATTATTAAAAATACATTCCAAATCAATGGGTCTGTTTTCTGCCGATAGAACATGCCGAATGAATACGTGATGTGTCGGAGGACACTGAATTTTGCCCTTCAGCGTTCACTATGTAATTATGTTGATGTAAAATACGTGCCCACCCTTGGGAGGCTGCAAGAGGTGATTATTTTGAATAAATTCCATATATGAGCTTCTGACTTGCCCTTTTTTCTTAAAAATGAAGTACTGTAACCTCTATCTTCCCCTTCCCGCCTGCCCGCAAATGTTTCTTTATTTGAAGATGGGGGCTAGTTGGGTTTCAGTTAATTAAAGTTTTAATTGTGTTTGATTCTGCAGCAGATCTGATGTTTACCTATCTTAGTAATAAAATGCAAAGCGTCATCCTTGAGCTCCCGCTCTTACTGGATGGCAAAGGAAGTACCAGCAACCTCGAGACCTATGAGCCCTGGTTGATGATTTGTAATGTGCAGTTTATTTTTGATGTTATAGTCAAATATGAGAAAAGTATTGACTCAAGTTTCATCATCTGAACATTACTCAAGAATTACTATCTTGTATAAAATCTGAGCACTTGGGTGTTGGATTTAAGACATCCCATGTGTAAAACAGAGCTACGTCATTTCCTCCAGTGCAGAAGATTGAACATAGCAAGCCTGAGGCTTCTCTCCTTAGAAAGTTCTGCTTGCAAGGTTAGCCCTTGGTTGGTGTCTGCAGATTTGGATTTCAGGAGGATTCTCAGCATTCCCAGACCTAGAAGAAGGGCTCCCGGTGCCTGCGTCGTTTGTGGAAACACTGTGTGGGTGGAAGAGGTCTGACATTGTGCTGTGCTCCAGGCATAGGGTGTCTACCTGGATTGTCCCCAGGAAAAACCTTGGGCATTGAGGCGCTAAGGCTCTTCCCTTGCAGGCGGCACTTCACGCGTGCTGGCAGGACGTGTAGCTGGGGAAGCAAGCGTGTTCTGTGGGACTTTCCTGGGAGGAGGCTATGGTCGCTTGCGTCTGGGTTCCTCTGAACTTCACCCCCACACGCCTTTTCCCTTTACTATTTGTGCTTCGTATCCTTTTGCCGAAATAAATCATAGCCGTGAGCGTGACTGTACGCTGCGTCTGTGAGTTCTCCTAGTGAGTCGCTGGGGGTGGTCTTGGTGACCCCTCACGCACCTTCCAAACCTTTTCTGCCTCCTCAGGTCTTTCCCTTCAACCCAGTACAACCCAGTATCCAAAGTCAGCAACGCAGAATTGTCTTTGATTCTTCCCTTGACTCCGGCACCAAGATCCTGTTGATTTTGTCTCAGAAGTGTCCTCTTGAGCCCAGGCCTCCTGTGGCCTTTGCTGTTGGCCCTCAGCGCCTCCTCCTCACACTCCCTGCAATAGCTTCTCTGTCTGGTGTTTCTGCCTCCGTTCTCCACTCCAGCCCGTCTTTCGTGTCACCATCATTTAGTCCAAAACCTAGATTGAGTCGTCATTGTCCATGAAATAGAATACAGATGCATCGGGTCGGCAGCTTCATCTGGCCACGGTGCAGGAAGGCAGGGAGAACCCGGATTTGAGTGGTCAGCTCCACCACTCACCGCTGCGCACAACCAGGCTGTATCACCTGTCTGTGCATTAGTGTTCTTGTCTGTATCTGAGGATAAAAGCAGTACCTTCCTCATAGGACTGATGCAAGGATTAAATGAATGAACGTTTAGAATCCTTAGAACACAGCGTGACACATAAAAGGTGCTTGATAATGGTTAGCCAAGATTATGTTTTATAATTATTTCTTGGCACTCTCCCCTCTGGGCTGTGAGCTGCTTCCTGTATTGTGCCTGGCTGTAGCTTTTTAATAACCAATTGCTGAATGAGTGAATGAGAGAAAGAAAAAAGGGCCGGGTGTGGTGGCTTACACCTGTAATCCCAGTACTGTGGGAGGCTGAGATGGGTGGATCACCTGAAGTCAGCAGTTTGAGACTAGCCTGGTCAACATGGTGAAATCCCATCTCTACTAAAAATACAAAAATTAGCTGGGCATGGTGGCGGGCACCTTTAATCCCAGCTACTTGGGAGGCTGAGGCAAGAGAATTGCTTGAACCCGGCAGGTGGAGGTTGCAGTGAGCCAAGATCATGCCATTGCACTCCAGCCTGAGCAACATGAGTGAAACTCTGCCTCAAAAAAAAAAAAAAAAAAAAAAAAAAGAAGAAGAAGGAAAAGAAAAGAAAAAGGGAGGGAAGGTTAAAACATGGTTAATACTCTCAAGAAACTTACTGGCTAGTTGGGGGATATAAGATGCCCTAATATAGCAGTCCCCAACCTTTTGGGCACCAGGGAGCGGTTTCATGCAAGACAGTTTTTCCATGGACAGTGGTAGGGGGCATGGTTTTGGGATAAAACTGTTCCACCTTGGATCATCAGGCATCAGTGAGATTCCCATAAGGAGTACACATCCTAGATCCCTCACATGTGCAGTTCACAGTAGGGTTTGCTCTCCTATGAGAATCTAATGCTGCAGCTGATGGGACAGGAGGGAGGCGAACTCAGGCAGTAATGCTCACTCACCTGCCACTCACCTCCTGCTGTGCAGCCGGTTCCTAACAGGCCCTGAACTGGTACCATAAGAGGTTCAGGGAAAGGAGGGATCTCTATGGGGTGGGAAAGGAGGCAGGTTCAATTGTTACAATCGAAGGTGCCAAACTCCTACTTGTCACCATTTCAGATCCCACAGAGACAGAGGAGTGTCAGGATCCGGTGTGCTTCTAAGAAACACTCATATAAGTGAAGGGACCTTATATAAGGGACCCTGTGGGTCCCTACACTTTACCCCTGCTGAAATTTGCCTTTCCCTCAGGTGACATTTTGAGCTGCTTAATAGGAAACAGGCACTTTCCAAAGTACAGTGACTGTCTAATGATTTCTGAGTGATTCCCTCCAGGGTGTCTCGATTTCTTCCTGACTCTCAGAGGTAGAAGGAACTCTTAGAGAGAGGACAGTACCTGTCAGCTCCAGCACTAACACCTAGAACCCTTGCCTTCTAAAACATGTCGCAGGAAGTGGGGTGGCTGTTCCTGAGGCTGGCATGGCTGAGCTGGTAAGAAGAGTTACCTTGAGGGAGCTGCTATTGAACGTAAAACAACTGTGCCTCGTGCAGATGATTTCATCCTATGAGCTTCCGCAGTCACTTTCAGAGGCCAGGCTTTATAAAGTATTGTCGAGATTGCTTTTACTGTTTTACTTTTTTTTTTTTTTTTTTTTGCATTAGGTACCCACTAAAGTCACCCTGTCAAACTACATCTTGAAGTCAATTGCAGTCTTGGAATCCCGCTTTGTGGTGCGGGTTCTATTGCATGGAGTGTTACATGAGTTAGCTCCTGCTGCTGATCAAACACCTCAAACTAAATGGCTTAAAAGAATCATCATTTGTGGCCGGGTGCGGTTGCTCACTCCTGTAATCCCAGCACTTTGGGAGGCCGAGGCTGGTGAATCACCTGAGGTCAGGAGTTTGAAAGCAGCCTGGCCAACTTGGCGAAATTCTGTCTCTACTAAAAATACAAAAATTAGCCAGGTGTGGTGGTGGGCACCCGTAATTCAGCTACTCAGGAGGCCGAGGCAGGAGAATCACTTGAACCTGGGAGGCGGAGGTTGCAGTGAGCCAAGATCACACCATTGCACTCCAGCCTGGGTGACAAAGTGAGACTCCATCTCAACAACCACAACAACAACAACAACAAATCATCATAGGCTGGGCACAGTGAGCTCATGCCTGTAATCCCAACACTTTGGGAGGCTGAGGTGAGAGGATCACTTGAGCCCAGGAGATCGAGACCAGTCTGGGCAACAGAGTGAGACTCCATCTCTATATTTAAAAAAATGTAGTTGGATGTGGTGGCACGTGTCTGTAGTCCTAGCTGTTCAGGAGACTGAGGTAGGAGGATTGCTTGAGCCTGGGAGGTCGAGGCTGCAGTGAGCCATGATCATGCCACTGTACTCCAGCCTGGGTGACAGAGTGAGACCAAAAAAAAAAAAAAAAAAAAAAAAAGAAGAATCATTATTTGCCCAGCAATTCTGTATGTTGGCTCAGCTTGAATGGCTCCTCTCTATTCCTTGTGGTGTTAGCTGGGCTCCCTTGTATATTTGGACCTCAGCTGGGATGGCTGGGACAGCTGGGGCCTGTCTCGGTGGGGTCTCACATCCTTCAGGAAGTGATACCAAGCTTTTTCACTTGATGGCAGAAGGGTTCCCAGCAATAAGAGAAAGCAAGCCCCAATATGCAGGCACTTTAACAGTTTCTCCTTGTATCATATTTGCTAATGTCCTATTGGCTACAGCAAATCAAGAAGCCAAGCCAGATTCCTTTTGGCGGGGACCACAGGAGGGTGTGGATACAGGAAAGCATGATTGTTGTGGGCCATTGCTGCAGTAGTTGATAACAAAGAGTTTATCTAGGATCTTGGGAGAAGGGAAAGCAGCATCCATTCTTGAGATAGTTGCCTGGGTAGGTGCAGCCAGTGGTTAGAGAGCTGCACTCACCATCTGCATCGGCCCCTTTAGCCCCACTTCCCTCTGTGACCAGCAGCTACACATAAGCTTAAGCCATCTGGCTCACAGATTGATGGGCACTCAGTCCCAGAGGAGCCACCAGGCTGGATCAGCACAAATCGGATGTTAATGCTAGAAAAGGAACTCCGAGCTGATATCCAATATAGCCCACGCAGATCGTTCGGCAGAGTGACATCTAAAATTCCCCGCAGTTTTCTCAGCCTGCCCTGAGTCTGAGCTGCATATTCGTTCCATTCGACAGCAACTCTGGGGCCTGCCTGTTCTTTGTTCCTCTAACCGTGCTATGGACAACATTCTGAGGACAGCAGAGCCATGGAGGAGAGTTCGGGGAAGGGGGAGAAACAAAGACATGCCTGGGAGACTGGACACTCAGATTCTTTAGTTGGGTTTGCTGCCCTTGCCTTTGATCTCCTGCGCAAGTGGAAGGGTGAGCTGATGGACTGTATGACGCCTGGCTTCATCCTCGTTGTAATGATCTTATTTTCATTGTATGTCCTTTCAGGGTTATGCCAACGTGAAAGATTATATTTAGCAATTATTTGTGCTGTCTCATCAAGATATTGCTGTGTGATGCTGCACCAAGAGACAAGAATTCAGGAAATGATTTTCAGATCAGAAAGGTGTTTGGATTTCAGTCTAGAATGAGTAGGAGAAGGAATAAAAAGGATCGATGGTCTTTGTGCCCCAGAATGAGGCTGGGCCCTGGGCATCAAAGACACATTTATCACACCCTTCTCTTTGTTTGTCTGAGCCAGGTGATATGGAGGGGGCTGATCTGGTATCAAAGAACATCTATCAAGTGCCTTTAGGAAAATCATTCAAGGAAATGACTAGGCTTTCTGAGACATGATTACTGGGGAGGTGACCTCTGCTACAAGCCGGGAAGAGTAATTAAATTTGAGCAAGAAAGAAATTTCCATTCTTTTAGGCTGAGTTTATGAGAGTGTCTCAGATTAAGCAAATTCAACTGTCTTGGTCACTGAAAATCTCTTACTGTGTTGGGATTTTTGAAGGTTCTAGGTTGGCTAATATCAGCATCATTGAGAAAGGTGGCTTAAGTGACTGCGTCTGTATGTTTGTGCATACACGCGTGGCCTAGTAGGGAAACACAAGCAGAGCTCCACACCACCCTGTCCATCTCATGTCTGTCTTTTCCCAGTTCGACATCCACGAACTGAGCTCATCTTGGCCACCATTGTGTCCCTAAGACTTTGTGTGTTGCACGGCACTTATTAAGCACTTAAGAAGTATTTGTTGAATGAATGAAATCAAGAAAATCTGGAAGGGGACTTTAGTTGACAGTTTTTCTGGAATTAACCTAGACATTTTAATGGTCACAGAACAGTGACTGATGTTCTTGAAGTTCTTTTGGTTGAGCTGAGATAAGAAATGAAAGGGGGCCAGGCGCAGTGGCTCACGGCTGTAATCCCAGCACTTTGGGAGGCCGAGGCGGGCAGATCACAGGGTCAGGAGATTGAAACCATCCTGGCTAACATGGTGAAACCCGTCTCTACTAAAAGTACCAAAAAAAAAAAAAAAACAAACAAACCCAGCCAGGTGTGGTGGCGGGCGGGGTGCCTGTAGTCCCAGCTACTCGGGAGGCTGAGGCAGGAGAATGGCGTGAACCTGGGAGGCGGAGCTTGCAGCAGCCTGGGTGACAGAGTGAGACGTCGTCTCAAAAAAAAAAAAAAAAGAAAAGAAAAAGAAAAAGCAAGGAAGCTAACAAAACAAGTGACCAGAGTTAAATTTATACACTATTAAAAACGAGTACACACTCACTGCCAAAGACCCACATTCCTGAATGACTTAGATTACCAGCCTAGTGTAGTAAAATATTTATCGTTTTGTAGTGTATTAGTATTTTCCCAGAATTAAAATAGCTTATTGTATTTTCTAATTATTAAGTCAACATATACTCATGTAGAATGTTCAAACAATAAATCAGTTTAAAGAACTGATTAAAAGTATCCCTACTTCTGCGTTGTTACATTTTAAGAAAATTTTTAAAATTTTTCTTTTTAATTCTTAATACCCATTATTTTAATTTAATACCCATAATGTAAAATGTACTCTTAATCACTTTTAAGTATAGTTTAGTAGGGTTAAGTATATTCACACTGTTGTGCAACCAGACTCTAGAACTTTCTACAAAACTGATACTCTGCAATTCCCCTTTTCCTCCTCTCTCCAGCCCCAGGCAACTACCATTCTACTTTCTGTTTCTATGAATTTGACTGCTCTGGGTACCTCGTATATATATGGAATAATACAGTATTTGTCCTTTTGTGACTGGCTTCTTTCACTTAGCACAGCGTCCCCAAGATTCATCCATGTTGTAGCATGTGTCAGAACTTTTGCCCCTTTCAAGGCTGAGTAATACTCTCTTGTGTGTATGTTTAATACCACATTTTGTTTATCCATTCACCATCGAGGGACATTTGGATTGCTACTGTGAATACTGCTGCTGCTGTGGACGTTGGTGTTGGAATAGCTCTTCACATGCGACTTTACCCGCACAAACTTTACTTGTGCCTGAGCTCATACAACAGTATACATGGACTTCTTCTCTTGTCAATGCCTTTTTTTTTCCTTTCTTTTTTGTCTTTTTTTAAGACAGTGTCTTGCCCTGTTGCCCAGGCTGGATGCAGTGCCACCATCTCTGCTCACTGCAGCCTTTGCCTCCCAGGTTCAAGTGATTCCCCTGCCTCAGCCTCCCGAGTAGCTGGGATTATGGGCATGCGCCACCACCCCAGCTAATTTTCGTATTTTAGGAGAGAAGGGGGTGTCACCATGTTGGCCAGGCTGGTCTTGAACTCCTGACCTGAAGTCATCCACCCCGCCTCCCAAAGTGCTGGGATTACAGGTGTGAGCCGCCGCACCCGGCAGTCTTGTCAGTTCATGTGGATACACAGTACTCTTGTTGTACTCACCCGGCAGTCTTGTCAGTTCATGTGGATACACAGTACTCTTGTTGTACTCACCCGGCAGTCTTGTCAGTTCATGTGGATACACAGTACTCTTGTTGTACGCACCCGGCAGTCTTGTCAGTTCATGTGGATACACAGTACTCTTGTTGTACTGTGTGTGCAGTGTCCCCTTGTACGGATTCATCTGTTTGTGGTTGGACATTTTGGTTGTTTTCCATTTCTTTATGTTATGCCTCAGTAAACATGCAGAGACTTAGACCTTTGTACCGTTGCCTGGTAATAAAAATCCTAACAGTTATGTCTTAGGCTGGATTCTCTAGAAGCAGAATCTGAGACAGGGACTTGGGTGTGAGTGATTTGCTGAGGGACTGTTCTCAGGAGGGAGAGGGAGGGAAACGGGATGAGGAAGGGGCCAAGCAAAGAGGTCCCAAAGTCTGGCTGTGAGCTGATTGGAGCATCATCACACTGGCAGTGTTGTCCTCTTTGGGACAAAGCAACGGGACTTTTGTACTGTCAGTCATTTATCTTGTAATCCCAGGCCTCTTGAGACCTTCAGCTAAAAGGATTTCTGTAGAAGGTGGTGGTTGTGAGCTGTTAGCCCAGCTTGCAGGGCAGTCGGTAGTGGGGGCAAACTCTAGCACAGAGGATATGGGTTGAGGTATAACTGCGAGTGCTCATAACCTCTGTGGTCCTGTCTTTAGGCCTGGTGCTATGCTAAGTACACACATGCAGTTCTAACAGTCCTATGATTTAGGGGCTAGTATATCTCCACTCTACAAGTAACTTTCCCAGGGTCCGCCAGCTAGCAAGGTGGTGGGATTGTAAAACACACTCAGGTCTGTCCAGTATTAAAGCCCGAGTCCTTTTATTGGCGGGCCGTAGAATGTGAAGTTTAATTCCTAGAAGCTGAATTTATGGACCAAGGAGATAGACATATTTATCGTTTCTCTCCATCCCCCTTCCCCAAGTTATATCAACTTAGATATCCTGTTATATTATATTGGACTCTTCTCCTGTCATCCCTGGGTCTTGTCAGTCTTGTAAGTATCTGTGAATCCAATTGATAGAGGTTTTTTTGGCTTGATTTTCCTTACTTTTACAATTGCTGAGGTTGACACCCTTGCCCGGGTGGATTGGCCAGCTATATTCTTCTCTTAAGGCCCAGTTTTCAGTCTGAGGTCCGTGGCTTTTTCTTTTTTCTTTTTTTTTCTTTTGAGATCTAGTCTTGCTCTGTCACCCAGGCTGGAGTGCAGTAGTACAGACTCGGCTCACTGCAACCTCTGCCTCACAGGTTCAAGCGACTCTCGTTCCTCAGCCTCCCAAGTAGCTGGGATTATAGGTGCCCACCACCACACCTGGCTAATTTTTGTATTTTTAGTAGAGATGGGGTTTCACCATGTTGGCCAGGCTGGTCTCAAACTCCTGACCTCAAATGATCCACCTGCCTTGGCTTCCCTAAGTGTTAGGATTACAGGGATGAGCCACCGCGCCCAGCTAGCCTTCACTGATTTTTGCATCCCAGTTTGAATTGTCCAAATTTCCCCCATGGATTTGAATGCTGCATTTATAGTACACTTGTTTTGCACCAGTGCTTTGTTCTACTTCTAGATTTTCACAGAGGTAGGTGTCTAGTTGCTTTTTTGTTTTTTGTTTTGTTTTGTTTTGTTTGAGACCAAGTCTCGCTCTGTTGCCCAGGCTGGAGTGCAGTGGCATGATCTCAACTCATTGCAACGTCTGCCTCCCAGGTTCAAGTGATTCTCTTTTCTCAGCCTCCTGAGTAGCTGGGACTACAGGCGAGTGCCAACATGCCTGGCTTATTTTTGTATTTTTAGTTGAGACGGGGTTTCACCCGGTTAGCCAGGATGGTCTGGACCTCCTGATCTTGTGATCCATCCGCTTCGGCCTCCCAAAGCGCTGGGATTACAGGTGTGAACCACCGCGCCTGGCCGCAGGTGTCTAGTTTTATGCTAGGATCCCATCCTTTTAATTGCCGTACACCTTTTTGTTTTGTTTTATTTTGTTTTGAGGCAGAATCTCACCCTGTTGCCCAGGCTGGAGCAATGGCGTGATCTCGGCTCACTGCAAGCTCTGCCTCCCAAGTTCAAGTGATTCTCCTGCCTCAGTCTCCTGAGTAGCTGGGATTACATGCACATGCCACCATGCCTGGCTAATTTTTTGTGTTTTTAGTAGAAACAGGATTTCAACATGTTGGCCAGGCTGGTCTCGTACTCCTGACCTGGCCTCCCAAAGTGCTGGGATTACAGGTATGAGCCACCGCACCTGGCCCCATACACCTTATTTTTTAAAAGATATAAGGTATTTTTAAAGATATTTTTTAAAAGATATAAGGATTTTTTTTTTTTTTTTTTAGATGGAGTTTCGTTCTTGTTGCCCAGGCTGGAAATCCAATGGCATGATCTTGGCTCACTGCAACCTCTGCCTCCCGGGTTCAAACGATTCTCCTGCCTCAACCTCCTGAGTAGCTGAGATTACAGGCATGCACCACTACACCCGACTAATTTTGTATTTTTAGTAGAGACGGGGTTTCTCCATATTGGTCAGGCTGGTCTCGAACTCCCGACCTCAGGTGATCTGCCCGCCTCGGCCTCCCAAAATGCTGGGATTACAGGAGTGAACCACTGCGCCTGGCCAAAAGATTTAAGGATTTTTCATGTCAACTAGATGCTAACTAAAGGGTTGCCAAGTGTAGAACACTGATAGTCCATCGAGCGCCAAATAAGACTAGGTAATAAGGTCCTTTTATTAGCAGTTAGTGTGGTGTGTATGGTGCCCAAATGCTAGCAGGTACTTTTCTTAAGCAGAATCCCTGTTTCTCTTTTCATCCTTGTCTGTAATAATTCCATTTGCATGATGGACCCTTTCCTTAAAGGCAGCGGGAGAGGTAACCTTAAGCTTCATCTCCATTTGAATTCATTATCAGTGGATTAGTTAGTAGTTGTCTTTGCAACTGAGAGAAAGTTGACTCAAAGTGGCTTTCATGCAAATGAAAATCGGGCAGCTTTATCCAACTGGAAAGTCCAGGATAGGTCTAACTTCAGACAAAGACATGAAGCCATGACTTCCTGGCTCCAGCAGAGCCAGGACCTCCACCCGTTAGAATCTCTTCTCTGTGTTGGCTTGGTTCTCAGGCACGTTGTCACCTCGTGGAGGCAGGATGGCTGCCCGACCCCCTGTGAGTCCCTGCAGGTAAGTCCAATGAAAAGAGAGAAGATCTCCTCCCACAAAATTCAGACCTGACTGCCATTGACCCAAAGCCATATCCCCTTCCCTAAGCTATTCATTGTAGCAGAGGACGGTGTACATTTTTTGACTTGTGACTGGTATCATGCCCACGCTGCACTAGGGTGCTGGCACCTAGGGGAATTTAGAGAGCTGTTGCTGGAGGGAATGGGTGCTCACTGGCCAGGAGCATTGGTCACTGTCCCCATCCCCGCACAAGTAGGATGGCCCTTAGTGACATTTTATTTTCACACCGAGAAGAGTTCATACTGTCGACCGGGCGCGGTGGCTCACGCCTGTAATCCGAGCACTTTGGGAGGCTGAGACGGGCAGATCATGAGGTCAGGAGATTGAGACCATCCTGGCTAACACGATGAAACCCCGTCTTTACTAAAAATACAAAAAAAAATTAGCCAGGCGTAGTGATGGGCGCCTGTAGTCCCAGCTACTCGGGAGGCTGAGGCAGGAGAATGGCGTGAACCCAGTGAGCCAAGATCGCGCCACCGCACTCCAGCCTGGGTGACTGAGCAAGACTCCGTCTCAAAAAAAAAAAAAAAAAAAAAAAAAAAAAGAGTTCATACTGTCAGGCTTAGATACAGAACTGTTTTTCAAGATCTGGGCTTGCCCAGTTTTGGTGACTTAAGGCAGCGGAAACTCCTCTTTCAGGTAGGTCTGTGACTGCAGACTGAGAGCCCAAGGAAGCCAAGGCCATCGGTCACTCTTGGCAGAGCTTAATTGGGTTTTCATCACTAAGTGAGATTCTTTTTACTGAGTGAGGTGAGGTTCAAACCTGCCGTTTCAGTATTAAACCAGAAAATGGTTCCGCCGCACCACTGTGGGAATCCACTGTAGAGGCCGGGCCTTGGCTGGCTGTGGAAGGATTAAACCGCACACCCAGAGGGCAGAGAACAGACTCCAGAGACCCCCCTGGGCTAAAGTGCATCTCCTCCTCAGCCTCTGCTTTGGCTTTGCTGTTACTCCGATGGTTAGCTGTAACTAGTTAATGAAGAGTTTAGATTCCTTTTTCTTTGCTTAAAGCACAGACTTTTCTGTGAAATCCACTTCCCCGATTTTCTTGTTTATAAATTTTTAATTCTACTACTAGAGGCCACCCGTGTCATGGAAACAGCAGTGACCTGATTTCCAGGTGCCCCTCTGCACCTGCCTAGTGCGTGACTGTGGGTGAGTCCCGGAACATACTCCCCACAACCCCGATCTCTGTGTTCTGATGGGTAGAGAGAAGTGGTGGCAGGTGATAACTCCTGGAGGCTTGGAAATGGGGTCCTAGAATATTAATCCAAAGTGACTGCAGGGCACGCCAAGGCCAGCCATCACACTTAATGGAGGAGAGACCCTGGAGAGACTGAATGGCCTATAAGGGGTGATGTTGAAGGGAGACCCTCAAACCTGGTGTATGGTAGTTTGGATTTCTGAATATAAGGAGCATTTAAACTACCACAAGAAAAAATCAAAAAACAAACAAACAAACAAAAAGACAGTTTTATAGTCATCCAGGAAATCCCATACACAGGCAGGGTGACCACCATACGGCCAGGCCTCAAGAGAACTAGTGCCTGGAACAGGAGACCCCTCAGGCTGCAAGAGCTCTCCCAGGGGCTTCAGATACCTGCTTCTCTGTCCTCTGCATCCTCCACTGCCTGGGCTCCATTAGCCTCTGCACGAGCCAGGCTCCCGTGCTGTGCTTACCTGTCCTTCGCTGCCTCCTTCCATTTGTTCAGTGTGTTAATCTGCTCAGGCCACAGCTGCCTTCTGGCCTCCTAGCAGCTTCTCCTTTCCCTACCTCCTCCTTAAAGAGTCTGTTCGGTTCATTCTAGTCTTGGGGACTCTGAATGACTCAGCTTCTCTTTTTGAGCCAGGCCAAGTCGGCCATAGGTTACTTGAACTCTTATCTTTTGTGTCCAGTTCTGGGGGCCAGGTTCTGCTTCTTCCCAGTTGTATGTGGCCACAGATGTGGGCGCAGGCATTATAAGGACAGTGTGGGCCGGGAGCTCCCATGCTTTCCCCAGATACAGCCTGAAGACACTGGGATGATTTTCAGAGTAGACTGGAGACCCACAGTGGCTGTAGTAAGTGTGTGCATCCGCACAGAATGGTGCAGGACATCTCAAACAAATTCCAGGAGATTCGAACTCATTTTAGGAGAGCTAATTCTATCCTGCCGGATTAGGGGCAGAAATATACAATTTTTTCATTTTTCTTTTGTTTGTTTGTTTGTTCATTTGTTTTGAAACAGGGTCTCTCACTCTGTCATCCAGGGTGGAGTACAGTGGTACTATCTCTGCTCACTGCAGCCTCACCTCCCAGGTTCAAACGATTCTCGTCTCTCAGCCTCCTGAGTAGCTGGGATTACAGGTGGGTGCCACCATGCCTGGCTAAATTTTGTATTTTTGGTAGAGACAGGGTTTCACCATGTTGGCCAGGCTGGTCTCGAGCTCCTGAGCTCTGATGATCTGCCCACCTTGGCCTCCCAAAGTGCTAGGATTACAGGTGTGAGCTACTGCTTCTGGCCTAATTTTTCATTTTGATGTTATTTTCGTGCTCTTCTTCCAAAAATGCAAATACTGACAAAACTTGAAGATCTTCGTTCTTTTCTTTATGTCGGTGCAGAATGTACAAAAGTTACCTATATCGGGCACACATTTAAATTATCATTAACAGAGACTGCTGTAGGATTTACTTATGAGTGATTCTGAAAGATTGAGAATGGCACTTTTTCTAAGCTTTGGTTGAGGTTGGGGTTGGGAAGGATGGTTCCTCTCACCATGGTTATGCAAAAACTATGGGTTGTAATATGATGCAAAACACGTGTCTCCCAAGAATAAGCAGAGGTGCCGGCTGCCAATGAGCTTTAAGAAATACTGTGACTCGGTAAATGGAGAACCCAAGGGAGAGGGTAGCAAAAGCAAAGAGACCTTTGGTGTTTCTGACTTTCACAAGAGCCTGTCCAAATTTTCATCTGCATCAGCACTTTTCTAACAAAGTTCACCAGCCATCCAGCATTATCTGGTGGGCGGCCTTATTTACACATAAAATATAATTGATTCCATATTCCTCTCAGATCTACAAACAGTACCCATGTTTGTTTTTAATAACCGGAATTATTTCAGCTTAAAAAAAGGTGTAGATTTACATAGTCTGATGAGTGCCTCAGATTATTCCATTAGTAACACAGAGGAGAAACAATCTAAGAAAAACATTTTGAATTTGTGTGCGGAGGTGGAGAGAGAGTTGGGTTAGTGAAATCAGAAAGCTTCCAAGTAATGATTATTACATTTAATAATAATTATATTAGCATTCCACAGGGACTGTTTTCTGGAAATTTTGATAGTACAGTCACTGAGTAATACACTTTCAGAGCAACCTAGGCTTCAGGCCATTGGGTGGGAAATGGCCTATTTGCTTTGTTTTGGTCGTGTTTAAACTTAATCCAAAATCAGTTTCTTTTTCAAGAACTAAAATGTCACTAGTCTGTCTTCCACCTCAGGCTTCTGCAAACTTTTTCTGTGAAGCGTCATGTAGTAACTGTTTAGCACAAAATAGACATATACATAAACAAGTAAGTGTGTTGTGTCCAGGAAAATGTTATTTATGGCACTGAAGTTTGAATTCATATAATTTTCACTTGTCAGGAAACACTATTCTTCTTTTGATTCTTTTTTCCCTGACCATTACAAAATGTCAAAGCCGTACTTAGCTTCCAGCTAGTACAGTTTGGTTCATAATTTCCCAACCCCTGTTCTAGTTCTGACTTTGTCTTTGTAGTTAGAATTTTTTCTTTTGGGGAGAAAACTCCACTTTGTGTGTGTGTGTGTGTGTGCGCGCATGTGTCTGTGTGTCTGTGAGTGTGTGTGTGTGTGTATGTGTGTGACTCTGTGTGTGTGTTGAGCTTTTCTGTTTCTTCAGCTCCCCTCTTGAGGAGGAAGCAGGGTCTCTAGACGTTAGAACTCTGGTTGTTCGAGGCTGCCACCAGCAGTTTAGTGCTGATGGCAAGGAGGCTCACCTCAGGGACTGAAAAACTCTTCTCCACACAGAGAATTCTGAGGGACTCTTGAAATAGAGGGAATTGAGAATGCAGACAAAGGCAGAAACTTGAGAGGAAAGCTGCTGAGCATTATATGAGCATAGCTGTGTAAGGGCTGTGAAAATGGTGTTGGTGTTCTCATAATTTCTTTGCAAATATATATGTATTTTAAAAGGCTTAGGTCTCTCAGCTGCTTCTTTTCATCCTTATTCTTAGAAGGAGGCAAAAGACATGCTTCTACAAATTATAAACACCTGGTTTTGTTTAGTATCGTATTGAGGGAAATTAGGAAAGTTGCAGAAACATTCATTTTCCTAAATTGTTCTACATAACCTGTGACAATGCACTGAAGACATACGCATTGTGTTTAGTTAGATCCGTTTAATAAGAATCATTCTTATTACGACACCTCCCAAATCCTTCAAAAATATAAAGCTTTTAAATATTTGTCCCCTTTTATAATTAGTCTAGATTTAGCAGTGGGTCTTCCTGATTTGAGAGGAAGCATGCTTCATGGTTGCCTGGCAACAGCTAATCGTGGTATTAGGGGCCAACAAACAGTTGGCAGAAACTGTAAATTCTTTTGTCTTGTTAACGAAAAATGATAGTTAAAGAAACAGCAGTATATTAAGTCTGTTCTGTTGTTCAGACCTATAACTTAAGTGATAAATTCCTGTGCTAATATAACCTCCATGTGCTGCTGAAATTTATAGCTGGTTTAGAGAACCTGCTCACTTCGGACTTGAGTCACATGTCATCTGCTCGTGGTACTGAAGCTCATCGGGTGGGACAGTGATGTCATAGAGGCGTCGTTTTCTCAAAGGGCTCTTAAGAAGAATCTGAGGTGTTTGTTGAATGATGGGTTTTGAAATGTGTGTGAAGCTCCAGCATAAACGTCCCAAGTCAGGGTTCTGGTTCTTAAGCAGGAGCCGCGAGTTCACCATCGATGACCTCAGTTCCCATCTCCTAGTGGGCCTTCGTGGGTGCAGACACCAGCACCCAGCCTGTGTGATCCGTCCTGGTGCAGGCCAGGCCCTCTTCTCGTCCGCTCCAGATCCGCCAGGCTCAGCGTAAGTTTTCTAGCACAACTTCATAAAATGAATTCTCATTTCATAAGCAAATACAGTGTGAGTCATGCTTTGGCCACATAGAATTAAGAAGGAAGAAAAAACACTATTTATTTGGTTGGTACTTTTTTTTTTTTTTTTAAGAAATTACACTGTATTCCAGATTTGTCCCCAGATCACTGTCAGCTTCCTCTCCTGCGGGTGTATGTTTTTAAAGGACGTCGTCTATTACAGGTCAGGATCCCGCTCCACCAGGCACTTCGGTGTGTATTTTCTCACTTAACTCCCAGCTCTGTGCAGAAGGTTTGGGAGACACCAGTGCTGAAGCCAAGTCTTATGGGGACAGACGGGGAGGAGCCGGGTTGAACGCCCAGGTTTTCTCTGGTTTCCAAGCCCATACACTGCTTTATCCTTAGTTTTGGGCCCAGTTTTCAGAACACATCCAGAATCATCCATTTGCCCAGCGAACCGACATAAGGTAGCAAATGAATGGCCCAGATGTTGAATGTATTTCATCCTTTGTTTCCTTGATTTCTAAAAACAGCCCTTAGGTATTTTTATCAGGATTTTTAAAAAGCACCCCTTGTTGTATACGTTCTCTTTTTTCTATATGATCTCCTGCCCCGCCTCTACCATAGTCAGAAATGTCACGTCTCAACAAACATCTCTCTCCTGTCTTCACCGCAGCCTCTTTCTCCTTCAAACTGGACATTTTGGATTTTCCCTGCTAACCTTACCGCCCCTCCCCGGGCTCCAGCTCAGCAGGAAGAAATGTCGTCAGCAGAGGCTGCAAACCCAAGCCTGTCCCTTTTCAGTGGTATTTTTACTACGAGCTGAACTACTTCAGCATCGTGTAAACACGCTGGAGTGTGTTAACAGCTGCCTCTCTTTTAAAGTTGAACCAGCTCAGAACTAAAAGGGGAACTGCTTTCAGGTTCTGTTCAAGTTTGCATGTGACAGCATCAAAGCTATTTTTAGCAGAGTGATCGCCGGCAAGAAGCTGGAAACGGCTGCTTTCAACTATCAACAGTGGAAAGAAGGGATCATATGCACTGTTGCAGCTCTTGAGTCCGTTTATATGGGAGACACAGGGGTGTGTACATTTCTTCTTCAAAGTTACAAGGCGTCTTGTCCCCCATCACCTTGGCAGAGACAGGGTAGTGTGAATTTAGCGCTTGCTTGCCTGGGCTCCAAGTTAAAGTAGATACACTGATAATAGTGAATTATAGGACTGTCCTCAATGTCTGTTCTGAAAAGAAGGCGAGGTATAGATGCTCAGAAACATCCACTAAACTTTTGAAGTGTTCGAATTGTTTCTTCAGTTTTCCTTTTCTTTTCCAAACTCAAGAGACAGCAGGAAATGGGAGGTGGTTATGTAAGCATCATGGCAATGAAGAGAGCATGAGTCCCTTACTAGCCATGCGACCCTCATTAAGTGACTTTGCCTTTCTGAATTAAGTGTTCTTAGCTGCAAAACGAAGATCATAATACCAGCCCTATATACTTTATAGGACTAGTGTTTTTTTTTTTTTTTTTTTTTTTTAGCAGATGTTTGTTGAACACCTATTCCGTGCCAGCTACTGGGGACATAAGCCGAATCGGATCGTCAGTGTCTTCAGAGAGCTCACAGTCTAGCTCCATGAATAAATAACTTATAACACGGTGTGTTGCATGGAAAGGAGACAGCATAAGACAGATAGGATCTGCTCTGAGCATGGACGGAGGCAGGAAGGAGACAGGAGGAGCAGTATTTTCAAGACTGCATAGAAGTTTGCAAAGAAAACAAGGGAGTGAGGGACATTCCAAGCAGGGGCAATTGAGTAGCAATGACAGAGGTCAGAGGCACTCTGGTGTCTCCAAGGGACCATGAGTAACCTGGTATTGTCAGAGCAAAAAAAAACCTACAAGACAAGGGATGGCAGGAGAAGCTGGAGCAAGTGGAGCCAGTTGTTTAGTGCTAAAGAACTTGGAAGTGGCACAGGTCACAGGGAGCCAGGAGTCCTTTTGAGCACACGATTGACGGGATTATACACAAATTAAAGTGGAATCATTGCTAGCAAAAGTCCCTGCATCTGTATATATGAAGTGGTAACAGTTTAGTGCAAGCAAAGGATGCCCTACACATAAAGTGTCCTCCCTGGAAAGGCTAAGCTGTGGAGCAGTACTGAAACTTGGTGGCCTGTGACTCCTTTTAACATTGCCTTTAAAGAGGGTGGAGGTAGGTAGAGAAGAGCAGGTGAAAGGGAGAGAAGTAGCATACTTTCTCAGACCCGATTGGTACTGGGCTCTGCAGATGGCTTTGGAGGGTAAGTCACATCCTTCAGGAGCTTTCAGGCCAGGTAGCAGTGACGAGGAAGGCGCGAGCCTTGGCAGCAGTGTGTGGCCTGTGTGTGGTCAGGGGACTTACAAAGGTGAGCCCAATGTCCCAGCACCAAGAAGCACAGCCCATGCACAGCCACGAGTCAACTTCCTCCAAAGGTTGCAGGAGGCTGAGGTTTTTCGGGTTATGTTTTTTTTTTTTTTTTTGAGACGGAGTCTCGCACTGTCGCCCAGGCAGTGGCGCAATCTCGGCTCACTGCAAGCTCCGCCTCCCAGGTTCACGCCATTCTCCTGCCTCAGCCTCCTGAGTAGCTGGGACTACAGGCGCCAGCCACCGCGCCCGGCTAATTTTTTTGTATTTTTAGTAGAGACGGGGTTTCACCGTGGTCTCGATCTCCTGACCTTGTGATCCGCCCACCTCGGCCTCCCAAAGTGCTGGGATTACAGGCGTGAGCCACCGCGCCCGGCCTTCGGGTTATGTTTAAAGCTTCAGTTGTGTGGTCCTTCTTATACGCCACAGAAATTGAAAGAAGAGGGAAGCACAGAACAAAACAAAGTAAAACAAAGCAAAACCCTGACAATTCATACTTAACTGTACACACCCAGAAAGAAGGGTGCTGAGAAGGCACAGTGTGCTACCACATTTTGTAAAGCTTGATGGACACACCCTCATAGTTACGTAACTATGGACAAGAAGTGACATTACTTTTTTGAAACTGTGTTCTCTTTTAATTTAATGCTGTCATGGAAATTTAGCAACATTATTTGCCTCAGTTTACTTCCAGGAGAGGAATAGATGTTTCTATAGTTTTTCTTGAAGAATCGAATGGGTATTAGGTACTAGGTGTGTAAGAATCAGTTTCTTAGGCCCCAGCCCGTGTCATGGTGGAAGAAAAGCACTGTACTTGGCCTTCCCAACCATTTCCTTTTTGGTTTTCCTGAGCTACAGTATGTGGGGAGGGACTGAGAGAGGGACACGTGGGACAGTTTGCTAACAGCAGAGAGTCACAAGCAAGCAAAAGCTTGGTACAAGGAGGTGGCCAGAGGTCACCGGGAAAGGAGGGAGTAGACAGGGCACCTCTGAGGTTGGGCCAGGCCTTTTTGCTCATTTGCAAGTATCAGGACAAAGACATGGTTAAGGCGCTGATACCCATCACGGTACTTTGTTGCCTTGAGAGAAGAGATTACTTTTTGGATTTTTTTTTCTTTTTTTTTTTGAGACGGAGTCTCATTCCGTCGCCCAGGAGTGCAGTGGCACGGTCTCGGCTCACTGCAACCTCTGCCTCCCAGGTTCAAGCGATTCTCCTACCTCAGCCTCCCAAGTAGCTGGGATTATAGGAGCCTGCCACTGCACCCGGCTAATTTTTGTATATTTAGTAGAGATGGGGTTTCACCATCTTGACCAGGCTGGTTTTGAACTCCTCACCTCATGATCCACCTGCCTCAGCCTTTCAAAGTGCTGGGATTACAGGCGTGAGCCACTGAGCCCCACCAGATTTTCTTTTTAAGATGGGGTATCACTCTGTCACCCAGTCTGGATCATGGCTCATGGCAGCCTCAAGCTCCTGGGCTCAAGTGATCCTCCCATTTCAGCCTCCTGAGTAGCTGGGACTGCAGGTACATGTCACCACACCTGGCTAATTTTTTTTTTTTTCTTTTGTAGAGATGGGATCTCCCTATGTTACCCAAGCTGGTCTCAAACTGCTGGGCTCAAGCAGTATTCCTGCCTCAGTCTCCCAAAATGGTAGGATTACAGGTGTGTCTTACGTTTTAGAAATTTAAAATCACGTTGTCACTTTGAAGCCAACCATAAATGGATCCAATAAACCTTAGGAAAAATGTTTTGTAAAAAATAAACATCTGAGGCTGGGTGCAGTGGCTCACACCTATAATCCTATCACTTTGGAAGGCTCGCCAGGCAGATCACTTGAGGTCAGGAGTTTGAAACCAGCCTGGCCAACCTGGCAAAACCCCGTCTCTACTAAAAAAAAATACAAAAAAATTAGCCAGGCCTGGTGGCAGGCACCTATAATCCCAGCTACTTGGAAGGCTGAGGCAAGAGAATCGCTTGAACCCTGGAGGCGGAGGTTGGAGTGAGTTGAGATCGTGCCACTGCACTCCAGCCTGAGCAATAGAGTGAGACTCTGTCTTAGATAAATAAATAAACAAATAAGCAAACAAACATCTGCACTATTACATACAACTTTAGCATTTGAGTGCCTGGATTAGTTCTTCCTGATACAGCATTTATATCGAGGTGTCCCTTCTATGTCATCAGCTTTCCAAAATCAGTGTTTATGTCTCTCATCTTTGTGGTGGACTGTGGGATGGGACTAGCTCTCAAAGGGAGGAAATGAATAATCAAGGGAAATCACAATTTTTCCACAAATAGGTTATTTTCTTGTCTGTGACTGGTTTTCAGCATCATAGGAAGTACCAGGAGCCAGACTGTCAAAAACTTGGATTAAAATACATACATTTCTTGGCTGGGCACGGTGGCTCATGCCTGTAATCCCAGCACTTTGGGAGGCCGAGGAGGGCGGATCACCTGAGGTCAGGAGTTCGAGACCAGCCTGGCCAACATAGTGAAACCCTGTCTCTACAAAAATACAAAAATTATCTGGGCATAATGGCAGGTGCCTGTAATCCCAACTACTAGGGAGGCTGAGGCAGGGGAATCGCTTGAACCCTGGAGGTGGAGGTTGCAGTGAGCCGAGATTGTGCCATTGCACTCCAGCCTGGGTGACAGAGTGAGACTCCATCTCCAAAAAAAAAAAAAAAAAAAAAAAAAAGTACATTTCTTGATCTCTAAAATCCTGAAAGATAAACAGGTCACAGTGACTTTTGTCTTTATTAGTGAGGTACTTCCGCTGAATGTTGTATCAGTTCATGGAGTAATGAGGGGGTTGTGTTACTCACATTAGATAAGGGCAGGGTGTGGTTGTTGGTCACCACCTCAAAATGATACTGCTGTGCTGGGACAAAAGATGCAGGTGTGGCCAGCCTTCTTGCTTCCTTGTGATTCCCTTCAAGGTGAAATGATGTTTTTACCCACCATATGTTTGCTCTTGATGGAGGGGATTTTAGGTAAGGTTTGGCCACTGTCTTTGGATCAAGCACTCTAGCCACACTAACATTGTCTAGTCCTCAGCTGGTTCCACCTGTCGTACTGGAGCCCTTTGTCCCATTGTCAAGACCTCCGTGAAGCTACTGCCAAAGGAAGGAGGGAGTGGCTGGGCCTCCTTAGTCTCAGAGTCCCTCCAGTCCAGACTCAGCCACCTGGTCCCTCTCCGAGGTCAGCATGGCCAGAGTGGAAGGTGTAGAAGGTATCCCAGGGCCATCTTCTATCATCTTCATCTCTGAGGCAAGCTGCTTCTTGAGGGACTTGGCTTTCATATTTGGGGATCAGTGAGGCTGAGATGGAGAGATTCCATGGGATAGAGCAAAGCCTCCAGGTTTCAGCTCCTCAGGAGTGCATCAAAGAGAAGATATCGAAGGGCTGCTGTATTAGTCTGTACTCATGCTGCTAATAAAGACATTCAAGACTGGGTAATTTGTAAAGGAAAGAGGTTTAATGGATTCACAGCTCCACATGGCTGGTGAGGCCTCACAATCATGGCAGAAGGGAAAGGAGAAACAAAGGCACGTCTTACATGGTGGCAGGCAAGAGAGTTGTGCATGGGAACACCCATTTATAAAACCATTGAATTTTGTGAGACGTATTCACTACCTTGAGAATAGTATGGGGGAAGCCGCCCCCATGATTCAAATCTCTCCACCTGGCCCCACCCTTGACACTTGGGGATTATTACAATTCAAGGTGAGACTTGGGTAGGGACACAGCCAAACCATATCAGCTACTTTCTAGGCTGTGATCATAGCAGCACTTATTGAGCACATACTGGGTGTGAGCACCCGGAAGGTAGATGTCACCTTTGGAGGATCTATAGTTTTTTGCGGGAGGCAGCTGGAGAACTGGCAGGACAGTTGGCATTAAAGTCCCACAGCAGCACTTTCAGGGCTCAGAGAAGATTCATTAGAGGGTCAAGAAATGAGCATGGGCCTCATGGAAGAGATTATCAGTGTATCCTACCCAACAAGAGGGGCATTGTTCAGAAGATTCTAGTGTCTGGTTTTATTCTTGGCATAGTAACCAAAGCATCCAAAGGCAGCTGCAGGGGTTTCTCTGTACATCTCAGAATCCTTGAGCTAATTTGCCATCCATGTCCCTGCCTCTTGGAGGACAGGATGGTAACTGTCACAGGGTCCTCATAGCAATGTAAAAACATGTTTATTCAGTGAATGGATGAGTGAGAGAAAAGAGAGTGGGGAAACCAGCCGTTATTTCTAGAGCCTGGCAGTGGAGCAGCAGAGGTATCACCTGCCTTATGTACTGTCTGACCAGCCATTAGGAAATGTCTGTTTGTCTGTCATCTGTCTATTATTTATTTATTAAATTGTGGTAAAAGACACATGAAATGAAATAAAATGTACCATCCAGACTTTTTTTTTTTTTTTTTTTTTTTTGAGATGGAGTCTCGTTCTGTTGCCCAGGCTGGAGTGCAGTGGCGCCATCCAGCCATTTTTAAAGTTTACAGTTCGGTGGCATTAAAGAGATTCAGTTGCTGTGCAGCCAGCACTGCCCTCATCTACAGGATTTTTTTTCATCTTCCAAAACTGAAACCTGTACTCATTAAACAACCACTCCCCCCATTCCCCTCCACCTAGTTCCTGGCAACCACCATTCTCTTTCTATCTATGAATTTAATGACTCTAGATACCTTATATAAGTGGAATCATACAGTGTTTGTCTTTTTTGTGACTGGCTTATTGCATTTACCATAATGTCCCCAAGGTTCATGTTATGACGTATGTGAGCGTCTCCTTCCTTTTAAAGGCTGAATAATAATATTCTCTCTTTTTGTCTATCCATGCATCCGTTGAGGGACAGTTAGGTTGATTCTTCCTCTTGGCTATTGTGAATAATGTTTCTTTTTTTCTTCTCGTTGTTTTGTTCTTTTAGAGACATGTTCTCTCTCTGTCACCCAGGCCAGAGTGCAGTAGTGTGATTATAGCTCACTGTAACCTTGAACTCCTGGGCTTAAGCCATCCTCCTGCCTCAGGTTCCCAAGTAGCTGGGACTGCAGGTGTGTGCCACCATACCCGGTGACTAAAAAAAAAAATTTTTTTTTTTTTGTAGAATCAGGGTCTTTCTAGGTAGCCCTGGCTGGTCTCGAACCCCTAGCCTCAAGCAATTCTCCTGCCTTGGCCTCCCAAAATGCTGGGATTATAGGCGTGAGCCACTGCACCCGGATGTGAATAATGTTTCTATAAGCATGGGTGTACAAGTATCTTTTAAATCCCTGCTTTCCGTTCTTTTGGGTATATATCCAGAGTCAGAACTGTTAGATTTTATGGCATTCTATGTTTAATTGTTTTAGGAACCGCCATACTGTTTTTTACAATGGCTGCACCCTTTTAAGGGGATGTCTGTTGAGCTGCCTCTGTGGCATTAGTCTGGGTAATGTCTTATATAGTTACTTAGCTTTTCCTTTTACTTGCCTTTCCTCTGTTAGTTTTGAAAATGCTATTCTCCTTCCTGTGACTCCACTTATGTTTGAATTGTATTGCTTAATATCTGGCCCTTTGGACAGGTTTGGGATAACAAAGGCTGTGGATAGACTCATCCACACTAGCACAGCAGGCCGGAATTCTGAAGCTGTTTCTCCTCTCCTCCAGCCCCTTTAGAAATGTTGAGTTTAGGCTGGGTGTGGTGGCTCACGTCTGTAATCCCACCACTTTGGGGGGCCAAGGCAGGTGGATGACCTGAGGTCAGGGGTTGGAGACCAGTCTGACCAACATGCCAAAACCCTGTCTCTACTAAAAAATACAAAAATTAGCTGGGCATGGCGGCAGGCACCTGTAATCCCAGCTACTTGGGAGGCTGAGGCAGGAGAATCATTTGAACCCAGGAGGTGGAGGTTGCAGGGAGCCAAAATCGTGCCCTTACACTCCAGTCTAGGCGACAGAGTGAGACTTCTTTGAGAAATGTTGAGTTTGTCCCTGGGGCCTCTGGGCAGATGTCCTCTGGGGAAGTCCCAAGCTGCTGCCTCAGAGATGAAGCTAGAACCAAACTGGCCCTACTAGACTGGGAGCTCCTGGCCCAGCTGCTCTGCCTCCCTCAACTCCACCATTCTAATTGTGATTAGTAGGCTCATTTGCATCTAAAAGGAGTAGTTTTCTTATCAACACCATTGAGTGGAGAACCCGTGTGCTCCATTTATATAGAGTGGCCCATTTAAATCAGAGCCTATTAAGCAGTAAAAGTAAATGTGGGTGTTTTACAAATGCAAATATATCATGCAAATAATGTACTTTATACTGAATGATGCCTTGGTTTTCATATGTAAAATTAGAAACTGTGTAGCACAAAGATAATGATAAACACCTTTGCATCTGTTCATGAGATGTATCATAAGCTGTATGCATCGAAAATTGTAGCCGTGGTTTTAAGCAGAGTTTTTTCAGTATGTACTCAAACTTGCATCCCATATTATAAAAAATATACATGTATTCATCTAGTTATTTATCTGTTCCTAAGGAATCAAGAAATCTCAGGAAAGAGGAATCCAAATGACCTTATCTATTACTTACTATTAATGATGAGATTTATAATTTTCTTTCCATTTTTAAAGATTTTTGAGTTTTTATTTGAGATGATGATAGTAGAAGAAGATGTGTTACTATAGGCTAGTTTCTTTGTGAGAGACTTAATTGTGTATAAGAGATGTTTTAAAAATCTTGGCCGGGCATGGTGGCTCATTTCTGTAATCCCAGTATTTTGGGAGGCCGAGGCAGGAGGAACTCTTGAGCCTAGGAGTTCAAGACAAGCCTGGGCAACATAGCCAGACCCCATCTCTAAAAAAAAAAAAAAAAAAAAAAAAAGCAAAAATTAGCCAGGCATGGTGTGGCATGCACCTGTAGTCCCAGCTACTCAGGAGACTGAGGTGGGAGGATTGCTTGAGCCTGGGAGGTTGGGCTGCAGTAAGCTGTGATTGTGCCACTGCACCCCAGCCTGGGTGACAGAGTGACACAGTGAGACCCTGCCTCAAAAAAAAAAAAAAAAAAAAAAAGAAAAAGAAAAAAATCTAGTGTTTGAGATCATTCTGTGTGGGAGGTGCAGGTAGCATTCCCACTGTTTTTCAGAATCACTTAGAATAATGACAGCCATCCTCCACGTGTTGTGAACTTGGCCAGGTTCTAAGAGAGGAGTCACTGGTAGCCTCTGCTCACATGACGTCTGCCATGGTAAGGTGAGACACACATACCTGTGGGTTAAAGGTATAAAGCATTAGAATGGGAAGACACTGCAGAGTGCAATTAATTCCCAGATGAGCTGCACAGAAGGTATCTGCCAGAAGGATTCAGAGGAAGGAGAGGTTGCAGGGTGAGAGTGACCAGGTAAGGTGTCCTGGGTACCTGGGATTCGAGTTGAACTTCAAAGGATGAATAAGCTGTGACAGGTGCCGAGAACACGGGTCTAGGGCATTTCAGGCAGCAGAGGGAGAGACTGGGTTTGCATGGGCCCGAGAAGCCTCTGGGGCGCGGGTATTCTGGAGACCTGTGCCAGGTGGCATATTGAGGGCAGGAGGGACATGCTGGGAAGGAACAGGAGGGCTTCTGAGGGGCACCGGTACTGATCGGCTCTCACCCTGCCCTGTAAGCATTTGTTACAGGAAAGGCGTCCCGATCCTGACTCCAAGAGAGGATTCTTGAATCTCACACAAGAAAGAATTCAAGGCAATTCCATAGAGTAAAGTGTAAGCAACTTCATTAATAAAGTAAAGGAACAACATGATGGCTACTTCATATACAGAGCAGTCTCGAGGGCTGCTGGCTGCCTGTTTTTATGGTTATTTCTTGATGATATGCTGAACAAGGGGTGGATTATTCATGCCTCCCCTTTCTAGACCATATAGGGTAACTTCCTGACGTTGCCATGGCATTTGTAAACTGTCATGGCGCTGTGGGAGTGTTGCAGTGAGGACGACCAGAGGTCACTTTCATTGCCATCTTGGTTTGGTGGGTTTCAGCTGGCTTTAATGCAACCTGTTTTATCAGCAAGGTCTTTATGGCCTGCATCTTGTGCCGACCTCTTGTCTCATCCTGTGACTCAGAATGCCTTCACCATCTGTGTAGGCGGCCCAGCAGGTCTCAGCCTCATTTTACCCAGCCCCTATTCGTGATGGAGTTGCTGTGGTTCAGATGCCTCTGGCACATTCACATTTCTGTAGCCACCAAACTCTTCGAATGCAGACGCACGTGGAAACTCGGTGTATGAGACACATGAAAAATGAAGGGCTTTGTTGACATTGATACCAGTCCCCCACCCGCGATGGCACTCTGGACACCTCTCCAAGTTGGCAGACCCTGGGGACTGTGCCTGAAGATGCTGTGCTTTGAGAAGGCTGCTGAGGTGTCAGGCAGGGCCGCCTGCTGTGGGGAGGGAGGCTGGAGGCAGAGAGGCCTGTTAGGATTCAGGAGAGGGCGTCTTAACTTGAGCTGACCCCAGTCCTGGGAGTAGAAGCAGAAAGAAAGGAAAGTGCAGGAGCCCTTGGGAAGAACGCGTGGGCCCCGACGGGGACTGGAGGCAGGGACGTAGCTGAGGGGAAGGTGTCAGAGCCTCCAGAATTTTGAACTAGAGCATTTGCCAGATGATAACCAAAGGCTGGGTCGGTTTTTTTCTTGTTTTTGTTCTTTGAGGAATGCTGAATTAAAGGATAAACTTTACTTCCCTCAACAGACATTTGTGCCCGCCAGGTTCCAAGCACTGCAGTAGGTATCAGGGATGCAGGAAAAGACAGCCACAGGTGTGGAAGGGAGATAGCCACCGTCTGGGGCAACTTGTGCTTTCCCCCGCCCCATTCATGTTGACGTCCTAACTCCCAGTTCCTCAGAATGTGCCCTTCCTTCTAATGTGCCCATATTTCCAATAAGGTCCTTGCAGGATATCATTAGTTAAGATGAGGTCACACTGGAGCGGGGTGGACCCCCGACTCAATGTGATGATGTCCTTAGAAAAGGGGGGAATTTGAAGACAGCTGCACACACAGGGAATGCCGTGTAAAGATCAAGGCAGGGCGATGCTCCTGCAAGCCAGAGAACACCAGCAAAACCAGCAGCTGCGAGGGAGGCCAGGAACAGATTCTCCCCCATAGCTCTCTGAAGGAACCAGCCCTGTGACCCCTTGGTCTTGGAATTCTGCCCTCCAGGACTGTGAGAGGAGGAATTTCTGTTGCTTAAACCCCCCAGTCTGTGGCACTTGGTTATGGCAACCCCAGCAAACGAATACAGACACTGATAAATCCTGGGCAGCATGGAGAGCGTGCCCTGGGAGCTGGCAGGCAAGGCAGAGCGGGGAAGCTGCCTTCTGGTTTGAGCAGATACGGGGCAGCTGAAAGCTGCTCTGTGCAGCGCCCGCTGGAGATACCCTCCAGCATCTGGAAACGAAATCAGCCGGCGGTGGGGAAGTGGCAAACCCAACCTTTCCACGAACTCTCCTAGGAAAAGAGCATGAGAAGAAAAAGAGGAGAGGGCTAGAACTCTAGGAACGCTCTGATGGTGGGGCCGAGCCTGGGAAGAGAGCTAGCCAACTGTCCAGAAAGAAGAGTGGGAGGAGCAGAACCCGGACTAGGAGGGTGTTCTGTAGCTAATGGTGGAAAGGACTTTTGAGAGATATTGTCAAAAATGTATAACCCAGAAAGAGGCCTCGTTATGTGAGTGCACACGGGAGGTCATGCGGTGCAGAGGGGAGCGAGGCTGGAGGGACATCAAGGGCAGTGACCCCTAGTCTTAGTCTGTTTGTGCTGCTGTCACAAACTGGGTAATTTACAAACAATAGAAATGTGTCTCGCAATGATGGAGGCTGGAAAGTCTAAGATCAAGGCTGCGGTAGGTTCATTGTCTGGTGAGTGCTGCTTGCAAGATGGGGCCTTGAATGCTGTGCCCTCCAGAGGAGAGGAGCACTGTGTCTTCATATGGCAGAAGGCAGCAAAGGGGGGTGACTCCCTCCTTTAAGCCTCTTTATATGGGCATCTAATCCCATCCATGAGGAAGGAGCCCTCCTGGCCTAATCACCTTTTAAAGGCCCTACCTCTTAACACTGTTACATTGGCAACACATGAATTTTGGAGGGACGCATGCAAACCATAACACCTGGGGAATTGGGGGACCCAGGTGACCCCTGGCAGGAAGAGGATTGTGGTGGTGACATGAGGGAGTGGAGGCTGGGCTGTCGGTCCCAGCTCTTGGGATTTGTGAGTGCAGGAAAGAATAATGGAACCCAGAAGGAGGACTAGGGCACCAGTTTATGTGTGGCAATGGTTAAGATAAGAACTCATCAGTCCTGGGAAGGGGGAGGTGAGTAGAGACAAGGGGTAGTGGAGGGAGGAAAGATACCAGAGGAAAAGAAAGGTAATAGAGATGTTACTTTGGCAAGTAAGAAGATGCACACGCAGGCAGAAATAATGGAGCCAGCAAACAGAGGTGGAAGGAAGGGCACGTCCTTGGTTTAGAAAAGAGGAGGTGGCGGTGCCTGCCGAAAGGTGGAGAGGGAGGTTTGGGACTTGATGAGTGGAGAAATTGAGGCCAGTGTTCCTGGGTTCTCATTTGGGAGCAGTTTTATCCCCCAGTGGACACATGGCAATAACTGGAGACATTTTTGGTTGTCACATCTGATGAGGTGGTGTCACTGGTGTCTAGTGTGGGAGTCCAGGAAGACTGCTGAGCGTCTTACCATCCACAGTGTAGCGTCCCCAGGACAAGAATTATCCAATCCAGAATGTCAGTAATGCTAAGGTTAAGAAATCCTGCTGCAGGTCAATAGCAGTTCGCAAACAATGTTCAAGGAATGAAGTCCCAACTTCATGGCAGGCTTTGGGGAATGTGATGAAACTTCAGTATATTTAAAACAACGCAATAAGGGCCACGGGAAGAGGGCATGAGTGGCCAGCGACAGATCTGCATTGCCGAGGACAGGACCCAAGGGCAGCAAAGCAGAATGGCAGACTTGCAGGGACTGCTGGAAAGGCTGGAGTGGGCCGTCAGCCACCTGGAGTTGTTGTCTACAGAGTTCCACAGGCCCCCTGGGCATGGTGGGGTAGGCAAGAGTGTCAGTGGAGGTGTGGCACCCTCTGTGGAAGCCTTTGATAAGTTGAGGAACAGCATGGTGGCCGAGTTTTTAAAGAACAGTAGGATCCTTGCTGGTGACATGGAGACTCGTGCAGAAAGGGTGTTACGGGGCTTTCCTTCTGATGGCATCTCAAGACCAACAACCCCAAGAGAAGGCATGGCTGCATTTCTGAAACCCATAACAGAAAAGATTCAGAAGTCCACACCTTCCGAGAGAGAAACCGAGGGAGTAACATGTTTAGTCATCTCTCGGCTGTCAGCAAAAGCCTCCCAGCCCTTGACTGCATAACTGTGTCCCCCAAATCCGGTCCTTACGTCAGCGAGATGTGTGATGCTGCCACCTTTTCCACTAACAGTCTTAAAGGGCTACAAACACACGATTTACAGGGTGTGGATTGGGTGAGGTCATGTGAACATTTGGAGTGAGTTTCAAGCATGCATCAAGGAGCACCACACCACGGGCCTCTTGTGGAGCAGAACGGGTCCTGCAGCGCCCACATCAGCGCTTTCTGTTCTCTCCTGAGGGCCTGACCTTTCTCCACATCCTCCTCCTCCACCTCCTCCAGGGCCCCTCCACTTTTTGAGAATGAAGACACAAAAGAAAAGTCCTCTCCTTCATGCTCAGCTTTATTTGCCCGGCTTAACCAAGGAGAAGCCTAACCTGGCAGAACCAGGGCTCTGGCACGTCACAGATGACCAGAAGGTCTATACAAGAATCCCAGCCTGCAGGCTCACGGAGGGCAAACTGCATCTCTCCCCAGAAGCCATACTCCAAGTCCCACATCTCCCAAACCTCATCCTTCCCAGACACATGCACCCGTGTTCAAGTTGGAAGGAAGGAAATGGAGAGCAGAGTACCAAGAAGACAGGAATGACCTTGTGATTTCAGAGACTGAGCTGAAACATGCGGCTTACATTTTCAAATGTGAAAAATCAACTCTCCCGATGAAAGGGAAAGTAAACTCCACTCCAGTGGATAACCGTAAGAAGTTTGGTCGGGTGTTTGATAGTGTGATGGGCATTGTGGAATCGACCAACTCCAAGGACATTCAAATCCAGGTAATGGGGAGAGTACCAGCAATTTCCACTAATAAGACCGAAGGTTGCCATACATACCTAACTCGGGGAAGATGTGTCAGACTGTGAGATTGTGAGCATCACATCATCCAAAATGAATATACTTATTCGTCAGGGCGGTAATGACAGAGAATTTCCTGTCCCTGAGCAGTTAGACAGCATGGGATGAATCCAAGTTGGTCAGTGAACCTGCAGAAATGATGGGCTAACCTCCCGAGAGACCCAGCCCGCTCACCTGAGTCCCTCCATCAAACAAGCAGCAGTGAAGAGCTGGAAGTTGCAGTAGCACCTACCGCTGTAGTTTTGGCCTCCAACAACTCCATGCTATAGACATAGCATCGTTTCTGGTACGCCGTCGTGGGCATTTGGAAATACTTAACGTTTCTTCACGATTTGCCTTTGCACATGTGATTTTAGTTCCACATGGTGACTTGTGAACATTATGGATTTAAAGAGGAAAAAAAGAAGTCTGTTCGCCTCATATTACGAACATAGTAACTGATAGGTAAAAATACTACACGAATCAGTTTTCCATGTATGTTTAATTGCTTGTTGAAAAAAAGATGTACATGTTTATCTTCTAGACAATTTCAATATGATGTAGTAGTAGTAGTGTGCCCTGAGAAATGTACGATTTTTTTCTTATTATGACCACATGTTCACCTTTGGCAGTGTGGATATGCTGTCAGCAGGAGTACGTATTTCAGCAGCCCACGCTTTTAAAACATGTAAGAACATTCCATATTAAGGACCAAATTCAGTTTCTTGGTCCTTGAAAGACCTATATTCTTTATAGTTACTAAAAACCAAAAGTATAAATTCTAATTCTTCATCTTATATGTTTTTCTATTGTGTCATTTGAAAACTTCTCTACATAACAGATTTTTATGTCAACAGATTGATGGGAGGAAACAATGTTTTTGCTATGTAATACCTCGCAATGTTGCCCAAAAATCAAGCTCAGTGTCTGTTTTCCAATTTTGAGCATGTTAAATATCGGATGCCTTCTAAATGGTGTCTTTAATGTTTTATTATAGTCTAATTTTTTATTTTCTGCCTGCCAGACTTGCTAACCAGTCACAAAAATGAACATGAGAAAAACCATAGATGTATTACTTCTCCTAAAGCCTAAGGAATTATTTGTTAGTTTGGCTTTCTGCTCTGATTTTGTAGTCTTGATAGTATATGCTTTTCCTTTCCTTTCCTTTCCCTTTCCCTTTTCCTTTTCCTTTCCTTTTCTTTTCTTTTCTTTTTTTTTTTTTTTGAGATGGAATTTCGCTCTGTCACCCAGGCTGGAGTACAGTGGCATGATCTCGTCTCACTGCAACCTCTGCCTCCTGGGTTCAAGCGATTCTCATGCCTCAGCCTCCTGAGTAGCTAGGGTTATAGGCGCACACCACCATGACCAACTAATTTTTGTATTTTTAGTACAGACAGGGTTTCGCCATGTTGGTCAGGCTGGTCTCAAACTCCTGGCCTCAAATGATCCGCCCACTTGCGCCTCCCAACTGGGATTACAGGGGTGAGCCACCGCACCCAGCCCCATGTGTTTTTCAATGTTAAGAGAAGTTATGGTAGTCCTTTGTATCTTTTCAGTACGTAGTGTTGAAAAATCTGCAACTTCTTGGATCACATTTAATGAATTATAATATAATGCTTACGGACCCAGTACAAGTATATATGTACATATATATTGCCTATTATAGCCTTTGGAGTATGTCTTTTCCATTTTTAAAATATCTTCTTTATCGGTATAGTATTTGGATTATTAATACTCACATACCAAGGTTTTGCTATAAAAGTTTTGTTCATATAATGTTGATAGTAAACATCATTTTTCAACTGTAAACTTATTCTGAAATAAAGTAAAATTCTAATTGTTTAAAAGTAAAATAAAATAAGCACAATAGATCTGGTGCCAGAGCAGCTGCCACCTGTCCGATTCTCATGGGTCCTGGTGGTATTGGGCACATAATAACTATGTGCAGGCTGTTAACTTTGAAATCAGTTGAGTCTCCAGTTTCAACATTTGGCTAAGTTTACAGAGCAATTCCATTTCTTACCATGATTGGTATATTGCCCTCCAAGGAATCTTGCCACACTCTCAGTTATAGTGTTTGTGGGCCTAGCTGGTTGTGGTCTGATCACTTCAGTCATGCCTTCTCAGTAACTGTCAGCCTCTGAAATGGGCCACTCTTGGTAGGTTTCTACCTGGTCTCTTTCTGTCTCTTTGGATCTTTGCAGAATTCTGCATGGAGCTTTTTTTTTTTTTTTTTTTTTTTTTTTCCTTGAGATAGGGTCTTGCTCTATTGCCCAGGCTGGAGTGCAGTGGTGCGATTAAGGCTCACTGCAGCTCTAGAACTCCTGGGCTCAAGCGATCCACCCACCTCAGCCTCCTGAGTAGCTGAGACCACAGGCACATGGCACCACACTG
This sequence comes from Macaca thibetana thibetana, assembly GCF_024542745.1. Lineage (NCBI taxonomy): Eukaryota > Metazoa > Chordata > Mammalia > Primates > Cercopithecidae > Macaca > Macaca thibetana. The sequence continues at coordinate 18,346,458 of NC_065584.1, forward strand.
GGCTAATTTTGTTTATTTTTTGTAGAATAAAAAAATGTTATATTTTTAATGTTTCCCAGGCTGGTCTCCAACTCCTGGGCTCAAGTGATCCTCCTGCCTGGACCTCCAAAAGTGCTGAGATGACAGGGGTGAGCTAACAGAGTTTTTTTTTTTTGTTTTTTTTTTTTTTTTTTTTTAGCATTCTTTAGAGTAAGTGATATCTGTGAAGCTGCTTCTTGGATATTTAGTAACTGTTGCTACTTTAGACTGAGAAACATTTGCAATTAGAACATCTCAAAGAATCCTTAAAGAAAAGAGGAAGAGAAAAGTACAGTTACCTCATCTATCACAGGAATGGAAAAAAAGGGCCAAGTTGGGAGAGTTAAGGATGTCTAGTAGGAAGTGCTGGTGCCCAGCTGACAACGGCCACAATGTTGCTGTGTGGCCTTGAGTGTGTCAGTTAACTCTGAACTGGGGTTTGCTTGCAATCAAGACTACCACTGGGGCCAGGCATGGTGGCTCACACCTGCAATCCCAGCACTTTGGGAGGCCAAGGCAGATGGATCACTTGAGGTCAGGAGTTCAAGACCAGCCTGGCCAATGGCGAAACCGTGTCTCTACTAAAAACACAAAAAATAGCCAGGCATGGTGATGCATGTCTGTAATCTCAGCTACTCGGGAGGCTAAGGCAGGAGAATTGCTTGAACCTGGGAGGCAGAGGTTGAAGTGAGCCCAGATCACATCACTGCACTCCAGCCTGAAAGACAGATGTCTCAAAACCAAAAACAACAAGACTATGTCTCAAAACCAAAAACAACAAAAAGAAAAACCACCCCTGGGATTTTTGCAGTCTAGAAAGCATTTTTTTCATACCCACCATCTCATTTTATTCTCACACACTAGATGCTATCATTTGTCCCGGCTTGCAGGCATGGAATTGAGACTTTGACGAGTTAAAAGACTTTCAGTCTGTGTTTTAAACAAACTTCCTGAGTCCAAATCCCGCGCTCTCTCCACTTCACCCTGGATTAGACCCTGTGGCACAGAGATCCCTTTTAATTGCCGGGACACTCAAGCTTATTTGGAAGGTTAGAAGTGTCGAGAGTGTCCCTGAGAATCTGAAATTTCATCTGTGCTGTTAGTGATGCTTCTCGAACAGTGAGTGGTATTTTGTGAAGCTTCCCACACACGTCTCTGTCCAGCCTGCTCTGGTTCCTGGGTTCCAAACGCCAGCGACTGACATCCTTCACCCAAAGAGCCCGTTACAGTGTGGCGTAGGTCACATTTGGTTTTCTATTATTTCCTGGTGATTAATCCCCAGTTATAAGGCAAAACAATGGAATTTCAAGGATTTTTGGGGGGTGATTCTCCCTTTGTTACAACTACCTTGACTGTTTTATTCGTGGGGAAACGCAGTCTGCTGGTAGATGCCACCCATCTGAAGGGATTGCCATCACAGTCCATCTCCAGCGCTAAGAGTATGATGGGACTCTGTGCTCAGTTACTTAAGAGTAGTGGGTAAGCTCTGGCCTCCAGGGGTGCTAAATCAGGATGGGCTGGTCTTGCTACACCCATTTTCTCCCCCTACCCCATCCCTGTTGGTTTGGGCTTTCTGCTTTTTTGTGTGCTGTGGACCATTCTGGCAGAGAGCTGACCACAGGGGGCATTCAGATATTCTTCCTTTCTTCCCACCCCACACACTTTAGGCTTTCATTCACTTTTTCAGAGTCCTTCTTACCATCTCTCTCTCTCCATTCTTTCTTCCTCCTCCCCCTTCCTTCTTCCCTCCTTACTCCTCTCCCTCCTCCCCTCCCTACTCATCTCTTTATACATTAACAAAAATGTTTTAGGTTGAAGTACACAGATCACTTGAGCCCAGGTGTTTGGGACCAGCCTGGGCAATATAGTGAGATCCTGTCCTGGAAAAAAAAAAACAACAACAACTTAGCCAGGCATAGTGGTGTGCCCCTGTAGTCCCAACTACTCTGGGGGCTGAGGCAGGAGGATCATTTGAGTCCAGGAGGTGGAGGCTGCAGTGAACCGAGATTTTGCCGCTACACTCCAGCCTGTGTGACAGAGCAAGACCCCACTGCAAAAAGAAAAACAAAAAAAAATTGTGGTAGAATACATATAATTTACCATCTTAACTATTTTATAAGTGTGCGTTCTGTAATGTTAAGTGCATTTACATCGTTGTACAACCAACCTCCGGAACTCTTTTCATCTTGTAAAACTGAACCTCTGTACCAATTAAACTCCTTACTCCTCCTTCCCCGAGTCTCTAGCAACCGCCATTCCATTTTCTGTGTCTGTGAATTTGACTACTCTAGATACCTCTTCTATGTGGAATCAGACAGTATTTGTTTATTTATTCTGACTTATTTCACTTAGCTTGCTTTCAAGGTTCATCCGTGTTATAGCATCCTTTTCTCTCTCTTTTTTTTTTGTTTTGAGACGGAGTCTCGCTCTGTCACCCAGGCTGGAGTGTAGTGGTGCGATCTTGGCTTATTGCAACCTCCGCCTTCTGGGTTCAAGCAATTCTCCTACCTTAGCCTCCTGAGGAGCTGGGATTACAGGCATGCGCCACCACGCCTGGCTAATTTTTGTGTTTTTAGTAGAGATGGAGTTTCACCATGTTGGTCAGGCTGGTCTCGAACTCCTGACCTCGTGATCTGCCTACCTTGGCCTCCCAAAGTGCTGGGATTATAGGCGTGAGCCAGTGACGCCTGGCTCTCTTCTCTCTTTTAGAGGTCTTAGTTCACATTTGACAGGCGAGATCTTAGAAAACAGTCCTTTTCTTAATTTATTTCTCGTTGAGAGCCACAGAAAGTTCAGCTGGTGAATACAGGTGTGGGTCTTGATGGAGCCTCCCGGGGTCTCTGTTTATCATCCAGCTGGTTCTCACAATGGTTAAGGTTCCTGGGTGTAGAGAGAACACATGATGGATCACGTCATCTTGCTAAGAGCCACCCTCGGGCTGTCCGACCTGTTGACTCAGGGTATCCCTTTGGGAGCTGGAGGTAGTGCAGCTCAGAGTGCAGGGTCCGGGAATGACTGAGGGCTGAGTCTCTGGCAGCCGCTGGGTATGCTGTTCAGGATGGTATCACTCACCTCTTGGGATTTGCAGGCTCAGCGCTGCTCTTGACGGTCAGCCGGATCAATGTTCTCAAATGCCAGGTCGCACTCCACCTTGCTGGCTGGCAAGGTCCTCTTAACCTACTGGTCTGCTTTCTTTGTTGCAAAGTTGGTCTGGCTTATACTGCCGAAGGTCATGGGATTTTTGTTAGCGTGTTATTGAAATGAGACATTTGTGGCACCGGCGTTGTATTGTTTCTGCTAATGGGAGTCTGCGTGTCTTTCACATATGGTTAGCCTGATTGCTTTTTCTAGCCTGAGACTTTGCCTTAGAGAGAGTCCTAGCAAAATACCATGCACAGCCTTCTTCCACGGGGAAGGATGACTAAGAGTTTAGTGCTGGAAGAGCAGAAGAGGAAGGCTGGAAGAGTAGAAATGAAATTGGAGCTGTTGCTGTGTGTGTTTCTATGGTACAGTGGGCAAGCCCTAGTCCTTCTTGGGTTGATCATGACTAACTTGTCATACCGTGCCTTGGGCAAGTCCTTTTGCCTCTCAGGACCTCTGTCTGTCTCCCTATAGAACAGGGAAGGTGGACAGGTATGGTACCTCACACCACCAGTGCTTTGGGAGGATGAGGCAAGAGGATCACTGGAGGCTAGGAGTTTGAGACCACCCTCAGCAACACAGCAAGATCTCATCTCAATTTAAAAAAAATTAAAAAAAAAAAAGAATGGATGTGTCACGCATGGTGGCTCACCCCTGTAATCCCTGCACTTTGGAAGGCCAAGGCGAGCAGATCACTTGAGGTCAGCAGTTTGAGACCAGCCTGGCCATTGAAATCAGTTGGCAAAACCCCACCTCTACTAACAATACAAAAATTATCTGGGCTTGCTGGCAGGTGCCTGTAATCCCAGCTACCCGGGAGGCTGAGGCAGGAGAATCGCTTGAACCTGGGAGGCGGAGGTTGCAGTGAGCCGAGATGGCACCACTGTACTCCAGCCTGGGTGACAGAGCGTGACTCTGTCAAAAAAAAAACCCCAAAACCAGGAAGGTGATTTCTGCCCTGCTCACCCTGCAGAATTAGAGGATTCCACGGAAAGGGGTTGATTACTATGCTCAGTAAATGGTAACTTGATCCTATCGTCAAGCAATGCAAACACCATTTTAAGGTGATTAAAACCCACACAGGGTTAGGAAGGGGCCCCCATGGTCATTTCTCGTGGCAGTGATATTTACATGGCTGGCTATGGAGAGCACCCCATTCTTCCCCTGCACCTACCACTCCCACCCTCCCCGCTCTTGAGCTGCCTGAGAATGGGTGGTTTGCAACTCATCCCACAAAGACTTCTATCACTGGTTTTGTCTCTGAATTATTGCGGTTAATATACATTTATAAGTAATTTCATGTACCATGTGTGGTTTTAACCAACTTTAAGCGTTAAGGGCCAATTATCCAGGGACATCTCCAGATGGAGGGGGAAAAAAATCAAGCTTGTTGCCCTCCCAACCTGCAGCCACTGGAGACGTAAACTTGAGTCTGTCTATAGGCATCACTGGTCTCATTAGATACAGTCAGAGGAGTCTGGAGCCAGGTAAGTATGACATCAGGTTCTTAGAGATCATAAAATAGGGTTTTAAATTTTCCCCTCAAGTCTTTCTCAACACCAAGCACAATTCTCAACAGGGGCTTAATAAATCCTTGGCTCTTCTCACAGTTAGAAGATGTCATTTTGAGGAACCACCCAAAAGAAGTGTATAGATATGGGCCAAGGAGCTTGAAAACTTGGCATTTAGCATGGCAGGAGCTGACTTACCCTGAGCTGGAAAGAGACCATGTGTGAATTCATCAATTACAACAGGGGCCAGGAAAGAGAAGGTGGTCAGCAGTCGAAGTCTCTCTCCACTACTAGAGTACAGATAAGTTCCACAGCACCACAGATTGACCATAGAACTATCAGTGATTTAAGTACATTAAAAGGATGTTGTAAGAATCTTTAGGTAGATTTCTATCACACAGAGAATTTTCCTTATCTAAACCACTGGATTTATCCGACCTTCATTCCCCATACTGCTCCATGCCTGATGTCTGCTCAGTTTTCAGCCAAATCAAGGTCAGGATAAAGAAGAGATTTGGATGGAAGTAAGCTGGATATTCAGGCTCCTGCAGTAATACTCAATTATTGAATTCTCTAGAAACACCAACTCTGCTATAACGAAGTCCTCAGTTTTAAAATATCTTTATAAATCAGGTGATTCCGTCTTGGCAACAGCCAGCTTGCTGTTCCCTGCTTTGTTATAAAAATAAGATGGTAAAATCCTGAGAGCTTGCTGGGATTGTTAAAAGATAATCTTAAGTGTTTTAATGCACATTATTCTTCATGCAACTTTGAGCCTTAAGTGCCCTGAAACAGAGTAAGATCGGAATCCAGTGGAAGAGCAATCAGCTGGTATCATCATCCTGAGACTCCAGTCTGGTCTGCTGTTACCCTGTGTAGCTCCTGGCCACTCTGTGGTCACAACTGCCTGGCTGAGAATCAGGGCTGCTGGAAATACCATGGCCGAGATGCATGATGCTCATTTAATTTTAGTATAGTGGATCCAAAACAAAATAAACAAAAGGTTCATTAACATCAAGGTTTATAGTATGTATTTTCTAGCACGTTTGACATGATTTTGATGTGTGATAGTATTTTTGTGCTGTAGCTCATTTCTTCTTCCCTCCTATTCCTCCTCAATCATGTAATGTGTCCCTATACCTGCTGTACTATTTGTACCTCTGGTAATGAAATTCCAGTGGGCAGAATGTGTCATTGGCATTTCTGCTTGGTAACAGTATTGCTGTCCTAGATAACTAGAGATCCTGGTTCACTGGTGGAACATTCACCGTAGAGCCCTTCAGATTCCTCTGTGTGTGCGTGTGTGTGTGTGTGTGTGTGTTTCTGCCAAACTTAGAAATGTATTACTCGAACCTATTTTTCTCATATTGAAGGTGATTGATAATGCATTAACCAATATAATTTGTCATGTACTATTTCGGTGAAAGTAATTTATGCTGCCTCTTGGGCTGGATGTAGTAACATTTTTGACTAAGTACTCTCTAACGTTAATCTAAACCAATCCTTGATTTAGAATATAACCTACTTTCCACTCTAAGGACACGTTACTAAGACTGACTGGCTTGGTTATAAAGTTTTCTACTGGCAGTCTTAAAACAGTGAAAATGCTCATCTATAAATGCAGTAAGTGTCTTCGTGATATATTGATCTTTCCTATTGCCTCTCCTGTTACCACACTCTGGGTGGTAACATATCTGCAAAATGTTTTATAGGGTATGGAGTGCAACATTTTAAGCCAAGAAGTTGGAAACAGGATACGAAACAAGAGAAGAGGGGGAAGGAGGAAGTCGATTAAGGTCATCTCCGTATATTGAGGATTTAGTGGTAGAAATGCCGAGAAAGGCAAGTTTGCATTTGTAGCAGGCAGGTGGCACGAGGAAGTGTTGGAAAACCCACTTGGTCTCAGAAAACATGATTAGGAGTTCTTTGTCACATACATTCATGAAATTATGAACAGGTTAGCAAATATTCTTAAGTTATATGCTGTGCCATTAGACCATGTGAATTTGCCATTTTATGTATCGGTCGGTGATTTCAGTGCCCAGGTGTGAGCAGGGTCAAGGTGATAAACAGAATGCTCACACAGGTAGGTTCTGCACTGTGAAATATGAAACCTGTTTACAATAAAGCAGACCTCATGGTTTTCCAGGATGCATTTTCAAAGGGTGTCAGTAATGCATGCTTGGGGAAATGTTTTGAGGGAAGTGTGGGGAGGGGTTGCAGGTGTGTGAGTGCAGATGAACTTGGCCTTATGCTAGTTTCTCTTTTCTTTCAGCACATCAGGTCCACCCATCTGGCCGGGCAGTACCTTCTTCAAGAGAAATGGAGCCCTTCTCCAAGGTAGGTCCCTAGCAACACCCCTTCCTCTCCCTCCCCCTCCCCCTCACCCACCTGCCTTTCATCACTCCTTTGTGCTTGGTGTCAAACCGGAGAGTCTGTCCCGTTTAGGAGTGGCCGCTCTCTGGAGAAGTGTGACTGTTGTGGGTGGGGTTTCTTTATCCAGTTCCCTTTATTTCTTCCTACTCAAGCCTCTTGGTTGCTGTGAATCATGAGTCTGAAACCAGGCCTCTAAGGACTGCTGCTTTGGCCCGCTGTCACTGGTCATATTCTGGAAGTGTTTGGCTTGCTTTGGTGACATTGGAATTACGTGGTAATTAAAATGTGACAGGAATATAAACTGGGCTGATAAAAGCAAACCCCTTTACATGTTTCAAAAACTTGAGCTGCAAAAGGAGGGTTTGGCTATTCTGGCACTTGTATCAGGATGGAGGTGCATGCATTGCTTGCTGTTGCCCAACATCTCCATGTACCTGGAAGGTTGGCCGTGGTTCATTCTGAGGTTCAGAGTCCAGTCACCCTACATTGGTCCCCACAAGTGTCACCTACAGGGGACACCCTTGCTGTTGTCCAGCCCAACTCAGCTGCCTTGTCCTAGTCCCCAGCCGGTGTGCTCACGGAATTCCAACCACCTTTCATCTCTACTTTTGCCATTAAGTTCCTTTTGAAATGGCCAAAGTTAAGGAGGAATAAATAATTTAAAAAATAGCAAAGAGGTTCATTTTTAATACTTTTAGAAATTACTTTGGGGTTATCGCTATTTTGGATATCGGTTCTGTAAATAAAATGGAATTAGGTGGTTCCCAGGGGCTTTGGAGCTTTCTATCCCTCCTACTTCTGTTGATTGGCTAGGAGTCAGACAGGCCCCGCTGGCCAAATGCAGATGGGTTTGGCTGTGCTAAGAGTGTTTGAACTACACTGGGCTTATGGTGAGGGATTTTAGTGTCTATTGATTGGTTGAGAGCTGTTTAGCCTCTTTCCCTTAAAAGTACAGGCTGAAGGCCGGCCATATGTGTGAAGGAGTAGAAGGTAAGTGTGGTTAAGAAGAGGGACATGTATCTTCAGGTTTCCGTAGTAGCTCGAACCCTTGTGAGAGATGTCATCACATTTTTAGTGCGATTTATAGACCACGCAATTGCATATTGTCATTTTAATAGCCCGTGAAATTGGAAACTTAAGCATTTCTTTGTATTTTTGCTTGGTATAGGTGAAGTGTAGTCAGGCAAGTTTGGTTAAACCTAATTTTAGTAATCATCGTAGATATCCTAAATGTTTAAGAGAGCAAAAGGAAGTCCCTCCACTCTCAAAAATTAACACATAATTTTAAAAAATCTATTCTGTTTTCTCTTCAGATAGTAGAAGTGGAAACTGATTAGGATCAGCCTTTGGGTTCTTTTCAAGTGAGTTTCAAAGTTATGTGCGTCATTTTTCCTCTAGAACTATAGCAGTGACATGAATATCATTCAGGTTTGGATTATTTTGAGAAAAGAGATTTTGTTTTCTTAGAGCCTTTTCTCATGATTTTTATTCATTCACTTTGGCATTAGGTAAGTTCTTTTTGTTCATTTATGTGGGGCAAAAACATGAGGGAAATATTAATATTGATAAGGTTTCTGAAGTTGAGAGATGTCAGTATGAGATTATCCTGTGGGTGTTGACTTATTTTCTTTTCCTGATAGGGTTACAGATTCCCCCAATTGCTCTAGGCACTGTGAATTAAACTAGGACAGATTTCAGATGCTTATTGAATCCACATCCACTTAAGTGCAACCCATTAAAATTTTGTACATTTGAAAATCAGAAGAATCTTGGTGAGAGCTTGGGAGGGTGGGCAGAGATTTGTTAACATTCATTTTTTTTTTTTTCTGTGACGTTTCTTCATTCCCTAGAGTTCTGGAGACACTTTTGTTGTGGATAGTATTTTTTTAGAATCTATGGGTGTTCTTCCTAATTACTATTTTTGTGTTCCTTTGGTGGGTGGTTCTGGGCCATGGGAAAGTTGCTAATGCCCACAAGCAAGAGTTTTGCGAATAAAGATAGGAGTACCTAAAGAAGGGACTGTCCGGTCATGCCAGGGGAAGGTTTGGGTTAGAATCAAGTAGAAGAAAATGTGCCTGTTTAATGCCACTTTCTCAGGTTTTTGATTTCTCACTTTCTATTTTCAAAAATGATTTGATTTCTCACTTTCTATTTTCTGTATTTCAAAAATCCCTCCTTTTTCCCTATAGCAAGTGGAAGGAAAGTTTTCTAGATAATCAGATCAGTAGGGAACTCTGTCAATAGGTTCCAGCCACAGGCATTGGAATTGAGGGCAAGTAGAACCAGGATACTTGTCCCCAAAGATGCCAATTCTCGGTGCTGGGGGAGAAGGTGCAGTTTGGTCACGTGGGGGTGACATGGGAATCTTTCTTTAGGGTGCTGTGGGACCAGTGACTGGCCAGCAGAAGCCAGCCAGGGTTATGGATCATAAGTTACGGATCACTAGCAGGACTGGCAGAATCGAACCAGTGTGGGGGATCACTTACTTCATGGAGTGGTCTCCCCAGGTCTCAGTAATGCAGGATAGGAAAATAAGTAGGATGTGGTTTGGCTGTGTCCCCACCCAAATCTCATCTTGAATTGTAGCTCCCATAATCCCCACGTGTTGTGGGAGGGACCCGGTGGGAGGTCACTGAATCATGGGAGCGGTGTCCCCGATACTATTCTTGTGGTAGTGAGTAATTCTCACGAGTTCTGATGGTTTTATAACGGGTTTCCCTTTTGCTTGGCTCTCATTCTCCCTTGTCTGTTGCCATGTAAGATGTATCTTTTGTCTTCCACCATCATTGTGAGGCCTCCCCAGCCACGTGGAGCTGTGAGTCCATTAACCCCCTTTTTCTTTATAAATGACCCAGTCTTGGGTATGTCTTTATCAGCAGTGTGAAAATGGACTAATACAGTGGGGGTGCCCTGTCGTGTAGAGGAGGGAGACGTATTTTTGTCAGAAAGGTGGGAGCAGAGGGGCTGTCTCTTCATGGGAGAACTGACACTTAAGGCCATAGAAAAGCAGATAGATATAGGTGTGTGGAAATAGAAAAAAAAAGTCATTGCAAGAAAGAAATAACCAGAGAACTTAGCTTCACAGAGATCATAACAACAGCGCGGAACCTGAGCACTTCATAGACACCTTTGGATAGCGACGGGAAGAGTAATGCAATGTCCGAAGAGGAAATAATGAAAGTTAAAACCTGAAACGAAGTTGAAATCAAAATGACCTAATAGTTACAGCGGGGCACCAGTTTTCGTGATCTAATCGTTGTTTGGTTTAGAGTGGAAACTTAGTACCTTTATTTTTCCCAGCACAAAACCAATTGCAAGAATTAACTGGTTGTTCTCGAGGTCCTCCTTGGACGTCGGGTGCAGTGTCTATATTTTGGTTCAGAATCACTGGCAAGAAGGGCTGCTGAATCACCTCTCGGTTTCGAGGATAATGGGGTAAGATTTGGTTTGGATTACACCAGGCATGGGTACTTAACATAATTGGCCATTTCATCAGTTCACAGTCTTTATTTTAAATGCCATCTAGGCTGCTGTAGACAGTTTCGGCAGGCTAGAGAGCACTTCAGTTCTTGTACAATGGAAACCAAGCAGAGCATTAGAAGGGGACAAGCTCATTGTGCAGAGGGGACTCAGGGCGGGCTGAACAGAAGAGTGGCTTATTCAGAGCCCTGCAGGCGTGGCCAGCTGACAGGTGTCCCCACTGTCCCTTCTTCTTGTGTCTGTGCGTCTCTATGTTATGGTCTCTATGTGTTTGAAATGTGTTTTTATTTTATTCATTTAATTCATTTACTAATCTCTCTTATTTTGTTAACAAAGAGAATAAAGTCTGTTTTACATTTTCCCATTTCCAAACTCCCTGTGTCCCTCCCCCATATTCCATTCACCCATCATACTTAAAATTAGGTTACTTTATTAAAACATCACCCTTGGATGATTTGTTGTAATGAGTCAGTGATTCATAATTAAAGGCATTCCTCGCCCCTGATCTGACCCTTCATCTGGTCTCTAATGGTTTCATCCCAAAGCGACATAAGCACCTCTGCTCTTGGTAGCTTCATGCCTTCTGCTGAAAGTTGCCACAAGCCATGCTGATTTTATTTCCCAGTTCTGCCCTCTTGGCCTTTGTAGGCCCTGTCGGCCTCAGAGCCCCCCACGGAGTTTTGTTCAGAGAGGAGCTACTGCCTGACCATTCTGGCCTGCTTTTATTTCTAGCTCTTCCTCTAAGCAAGCATTCCCTGAGCCTACCCTCCTCACCCCACCTGCAAGCATTTCTTTATGATACATCTCTGTGTGTCCAGTCCTGGGTTCGGCTGGGGATCCCCAGGGGAAGTCCAGGTCCCACCCTCTCAACCACTCACGGCCCGTTCTGTGGTCAGACCACAAGTCCTAGCCCTTCTTGGAAAAGGCTGCTTGGCCCACCCACTCTATGAAGCCCAGCCACCGTCAGCACAGATGAAGCCACTGGTTTTACCAACCTTTCCAGTGACTCACTTGACACCCTTACACCCTTCTGGTCATTCTTCCCTCTTCCTTTTCTCCATCACTTTAGTATTGGCCACTAATTATTATCAACTCCGTGTCCCTAGGATGTAGTGGTAGAATTAAAATAAATTATCAGATTTTATTTCCTTTCACTTGTGTTGATTTTGTTGTTGTTGTTGTTGAGACAGAGTCTCGCTCTTGTCACCCAGGCTGGTGTGCAGTGGTGTGGTCTTGGCTCACTGCAACCTCCGCCTCCCGGGTTCAAGTGATTCTTCTGCCTCAGCCTTCCAAGTAGCTGGGATTACAGGCACCCACTACCACACTTGGCTAATTTTTATGTATTTTTAGTAGAGACAGGGTTTCACTGTGTTGGCCAGGCTGGTCTCGAACTCTTGACCTCAGGTGATCCACCCGCGTTGGCCTTCCAAAGTGCTGGGATTACAGGCATAAGCCACGGTGCCTGGCCATCCATTCACTTCTGACAACTCACACTGGATGAGCTAATGTAATGGAAGGACTTAAAGGCATTTTCAGCTCACAGAGCAGGATTGTGTTGCCTTAGACTCCCACCTACCCATCCCCACAGCCTAAATAGGGAAAAAGGAAACCAGGTCTTCTGCTGTGAGATGCATGCTGTTCATCCATGTGCACCAATGCACGTGCAATCCGTAGAATGTGCATGAAGTTGACATGATTGTTAGATGACTTGCTTTGAGGAATACCAGTTTCCCATGTTCTAGATTGGCTTCATGTCCAAACTTACTTTGGAGTAATAGTGTTGATCACCCACCCTTCACAACCCTTGCCCCTTCCCATGACTCTACTACGAACTTTTACTACTGAGATGTATGAGATACCTCACCTTGGTTGTCTTTCATGCCATGAGAGGCTCAAGAGGAAGTTATAGTGGAAGGAACACTGGCTTATGAGTCAAGGGACCTGGGTTCTGGTCTCAACCCTTCCCTTGGTAAACTTGGTGACCTTGGATAAGCCACATGGCATACCTAGGGCTTCATTTGCAAATTAAGGAGCAGACCTCAGTGATGGCAAAGATTCCCTATCTAGTACCAGCTCTGTTCCACTCTAGCAACTTCCCCAAAAATAGGTCAGAATGGATTTTGATGCTTAACTCTGGCTCAGTGGAGAAAGAGTGTTAACCTTCAGCCAGCTGTGGGTGCAAGGAGAGGACAGAGTGGGTAGCAGGCTGGCTGAAGATCCCCATCCCCAAACAAGATGGTTTTCCAAGGTCCTGTGGATCTTAGGGAGGCAATACGATCTATTATAGGTTTGGACGACCTGGAAGTGAACCCTGTGTTGGCTTCTTGGGCAGCCGGCTTAACTTCTCTTTGGGAGTCATGGCAATGCTTGTCTCCTGGAGTCCTGGCGAGGATTTGGTGGATTCCCACTAGTCAAGCACATAGGACAGTTCATGCTAAATTCCCAGTCAAGGTTAGCTACTGAAATATTTTACAAAACTGTGACTCTTAGGAAAATAGGGCTAAAATCCTCCGAATGTGGTTTCCTTGCGCTCTTCACCTTCCTGGCTAAAACTCCTCTTGCCCATCTGTAAGGGCAGTTCTCGGAATGGGGCAAAGGCTGAAGATGCCCAGAGCCTGTTGGATGTATGCATAAATCTGAAGGAGAATTCGTACATATCTTTATCTCAGACACTTTTAATTCCTCATAAATAGGACTGCTTCTTTGAGAAGTTCACCTGGCTCACAAGTACCAAGCTGTACTCGATACTCTCCAAGTGTATATTCACAGCAGGGGCACACACAGCTGTGTGAAAGAGCACGGGCTTTAGCACCACATCAAACTGGAGCCAAATCGCTCCCTCTCTAGGCACCAGCTCTCTGACCTTGTGCCTCAGGTTTGATTGTCTGTAAAATGGGGCTGTGAGATACGTTTCTCACAACCTCATTTTACAATCAAACCTTAGGCCCAAGGTCTTGGTGATCTTTGTAATCTTGGTGAAGATTAAAGAACTGTGAATGTCACAGTCACTCTGGGGCCTGACACCTCACAAATGCTCCATAAGAAGTCAGCTTTAGCCTTCAGTGTTTCATGCCTCAGGTTTCCGATCACTCATTCTCATAGGTATATTCCAGCTGAAAAACTTGCAAAACTCACCAAAGGAGCATTTTCCCAAACACCTGCCTTTCTCATGATTTCCACTTTCCGTGTCACCCTCTGATATGACCAGGATGTCACTACCAGACTTCTGCGTCTGGCCACAGCCTCTGGCCTGGCGTCCTGGCACCCCTTACCTCTCTGGAAGGACCAGTGAATCCCAGGTTTTGTTTGGATTTGCCCTGACCCTCGCCCACTCATTGCTTTCCCATTTGGTCGGAGCTTGAAGCCCCTGGGCTCTTTGGCCTCTTCTGTCTAATCTGCTCCGCAAGCTGACTCTTTTGTCCATTTTGCAAAGGAGGGCATCCACCTAATGCATAAATCTCCTGATTCTCACCCTCAGGCATACACATTAAAAAAAAAATTTAGCAATGACAAAAGGCAAACAAGAAAACTTCTCTCCATTACCCCCAGCCCCTGAGTCCTAATTGCCTTCTGTCCTCTTTGGGCCTGCAGAGGCCCTCTGGTTTCAAGAAGGGGCCCTTTATCCTTGGCATCATTTGTCTTATTGTTCTGCACTGAGTTATTTGTAAAGATCTATCTGTAACTGCAGTCATAGAGTCAGCTAGCTGCTTTTGCTTACAATCAGCGGTGAATTTACAGGGCTGCTGGTCAGCAGCTGTGATCTCTCAAGGTTTTATGTGGTCACTGAGAACGTGCAGAACACAGTCTTAAGTTACTTTAAAAATACAAGGAAATGCAATTTAAAAAGGCTTTGGTTGATTCTGATCTTTGCCATCTCTTGATGGCAAATTTGCCCAATCTCCAGTTACCCACCTACTTCCCCAGTGGCTACAGCCTGGTGTGGAATCTGGGAAAATACCAGTCAGATATCCTGTGTTTTCCTGTCTGACTTTAATTTCAGCTCTTCCCGCTACCCGTCTATAGTAACCATTTTAACCAAAATCCAGTGATGCACACTGAGAAAATGGCAGTTTTGTGAACAGAAACAGAGGAGTCGGGAAATCGAGAGGCTTTATTAAGAGCTTCCTCCGGGCTAGGCCCCTGCCGGGGTGTGTGTGGGCTTAATCTCATGTTTCAGGATAACTGTTCAGTAGGAGGTGGAAACTGAGGCTGGACTTTGGAAGAGGGGAGTCAGGGTGGGGAGGAAGCTTATGGGCCTAGGTTATGGGCATAGATGATCTTTGCAGGAGGGTATAGAATGGAAAAGAGGAAAAGGTCCAGAGAGCTGACTCATATTCAAGAGCTAGGTTTACAGCAATGAGAGAAGCAGTAGCAAACAGCAGTGGCCATGAAGAAGCAGCGGCTCAGTCCGAAACTGAGGAAATCACTGAAATGAAAGGTATAGAGTTTCACAAAGAGGGAAGGGGCAGGAGCACCCTCATAGAAGAATAGGAGGCCAATTTCAGCAAAACATTTCAGGGCTCTGGGGTTTTGTATTAGCATGCCTCTTTCTCTCTCCTCAGATTAGGATTATTTTATTTTATTTTTTTATTTTTTGAGACAGAGTCTTGCACTGTTGCCCAGGCTGGGGTGCAGTGATGTGATCTCGGCTCACTGCAACTTCTGCCTCCCAGATCCAAGTGATTCTCTACTCAGGTGGGCGTGCACCACCATGCCCAGCTACTTTTTGCATTTTTAGTAGAGACAGAGTTTTCACCGTGTTGGCCAGGCTGGTCTCAAACTCCTGACCTCGGGTGATCTGCCCGCCTCGGCCTCCCAAACTGTTGGGATTGCAGGCGTGAGCCACCACGCCAGGCTTAATTTTTGTTTCTAATGTCAGTCCCCCCCCGCCGCCCACCCCAAATAACATCAATTGCTTTTATTACCAAAATAATATGTCTTTGTTATAGAAAATAGACAATCTAAAGATAAAATTACTCATAATTTTACCATCCACATGTAATGCCTATTAGTTTTTTTAATTGAAGTGAAACTCATATAACATAAAATCAATGATTTTACAGTATACAGTTCAGTGGCATTTAGCAGTCACAGCATTGTGCAGCCATCACTTCTTTTTTTTTTTTTTTTTTTTGAACAGAGTTTCGCTCTTGTCACCCAGGCTGGTGTGTAGTGGCTCAATCTAGGCTCACTGCAACCTCCACCTCCTGGGTTCAAGCGATTCTCCTGCCTCAGCCTCCCAAAGTAGCTGGGATTACAGGCACCAACCACCACACCCCGGTAATTTTTTTGTATTTTTAGTAGAGATGGGGTTTCACCATGTTGGTCAGGTTGGTCTCAAACTCCTGACCTCAGGTGATCCACCCTCCTCAGCCTCCCAAAGTGTTGGGATTGCAGGCGTGAGCCACTGCGTCCAGCCTGCATTATTTCTTTATACTAGCCTTATGCATTCGATATGGTTACTCCCATTTTGTAGATGGGAAAAACAAGGCCTGAAGCAATTGTTCTGCTCAAAGCTGCAGACACCTGGACTCACACCAGCCTTCACTTCAAAACGGCATAAATATTTCTAAACAGTTTTCTGCTTTAGATATTTGTATGTTCTACAGTGTTTTGCAGACTAGGGCTGAGGGAGAATCCTGTTATAAGTAATTCACAGTAAGACAAAAAGATGGAAATGAAAACTTTGTCTTCTTTAAGTAATTAAGGTGCTTCATTTTCCCTCCAGGTTCCTGCATAGTTCACTTTATGATTTTAAAAACCTAGATACAGAAAAAAGGAAATCCTGAAATTAGTCATTCAAAGATTAACACAATGAGAAGAACCCACCCATTCTTTAATAGAATGAATATTTTATTTTAGTCTATGTGAATTTTATATTAGTAGATAGACAGATGTAGATACAAGTAATTTTACACCAATTATAATTCATGTATGGGAATCTTCTCTTATTTAATTTTTGAGCATTTAAAAATGTTTTTCTAGTCTATTAAATTATATCAGTTAGATTATGAAATATAAAGATTAAACAACCTTGGATCACATTGCACTGCAAAGCCTGCTTTTATCAAAGTGCTCAGTCTTAAAATACAATTGAAAAAGTCATTTCCCTTGAAATTCTGTTGAACTGTACATGGAAGTCTAGAAATATTTTTATACAATTGCCAAGAGATTTTAATGAGGAAGAATAACTTTAGAATATATTCTGAGTGAGCTGTTCACATGACAGTTTCAGACATGGACTTAAAATCATCCACCTATAAACTGCAAGGGATCAAGTTTGTGTTCTTGTTTGGTTCCCTTGACAACCAGAAGGTGTGGCTCAGTTTCTGGGTAGTACCTGCTGCGGTGCACGTGACGTGGGAGTGGGTGCGTGTGTGTGTGCAGGTGTGTGCACATGCATGAGTGAATGTGGCCCCTGCCCTCAGGCCTTTACCAGTGCCAGGTGTGAACTTCCAGAGTGAATCTCTCCTGCCATCCCTCTGCCCGTCTTTCTGCCCAGGTCCCCTGTTGGCCTTTGTAAGTCATGACACACAGGCATCGGGTAAATGACCCCAGCTTTTAAGTCAGGCATACTTGAGTCCATTCCTCACGTTGCTTCCTAATTGCCGCCTGATTTGGGGAAGTTTTATAGCCCTCTTTGAGCTACTGTACAATGAAAAAGTATCCCTCTTGCAAGATTGCTGTGAGGATTGATGATGGTCTGTATAGCATCCCTGGCACTTGGTAGGTGCTCCAAGAGCAGGTGCCACTGCCACACTTCACTCCAGAGGAGGCAGCATAACTAGGAGAGAAGTATATGGACCTTGGAGCTGGCCAACCTTGGGTTCAAAGGCCAGCCTCTGCCACCCACCAGCCGAGTGACCTCCAACAACTCATCCAATGAGCTTGAGCCTTTCCTTTCCAGTCAGTCAAATAGACAGTAGTACTCTCTTCATGGGATTTTGTGAGAATTAAAAGATAATATATGGACAGAGACCTGCACAGTGCCTGGTGATGATTGGGTATCCAATAAATAGAATTAATGATGCTTATGATAGCATTTCTGCGATGGCCTGCAATTTCCTAAGATCTTCAGTACCTTCCACCCCCAACAGACAATAGCAAAAGCAATAGTAACATAGATCTTTCGCCGGCTGAACTGAAGTGATACCTTTAGGAATGTTTCAGACTGTTGAAGTCGTCTCTCTGAAGCTCCTGATGCATAAGGCAAATGCCCACGGGATGGCCATGGGTGGAGTGGAACAGGAGCCCTGACTGGCTATTCTTCGTGACCCTTCTGAATGACTAAGATCCTGCAGAAATGTGACAGAAAAAGAAAGTTCCTTGGAGATGGGCTGGAATTGCTTGTGATCTGTCCCTCTGATTGTGCCAGAATGCTTCCAGCCAGGTCCAGGTCCGTTCTGCCTTAGTGCAGCAAATCAATCACTGTGACATGGAGGGTTTTCCAAAAGAGAAAAGATTTGTTCACAAAGGTACCAAGTGAGGAGGCAGGAGAACAGCTCTCAAATCCGCCTCCCTGAAGATAAGGCTTAGGGATATTTATGGGTTAGGGAAGCGGGGTGGTCTAACGTTTGGGGAAAGGTGATTGGCAATGGGGATAAAATGAAGTAACGGGTTCATTCTGCACAAGCATAGTCGGGGTCCATGGCATCTCAAAGGAAGTATGTTCAGTAAATGGCGGCATTAGCGCGATCTGAGGGTGGAGCTTTTGGCCCTCCAATGTCAAAAGGCCACCTCTCTGGCACTTGCACAGGCCCAGTTGAAGGGGCAGTGGTCCTAACTGGTTTGAACTGGACAGGAGCTTGCCCTAGTTCCTGAAAAATAGCTGTTGCAACCATCACCGTGGTGACCTATGAATGTTATCTGTAAAGTAGCCAGTGAAGGTCAAATTCCAGCATTCAGTGGCAAGGCCTCAGCTTGGTGGAAAAAGGAAAAAAGAAATAACAAAAAGCAAGTGACCAAAAGCAAGCGGGACAGGCAGACCCAGTCAAATTAACCCCTTGGTTTCAAGAATGCAAACTAGACTAAGACATTTACAAAGACTAGTTTCAGAGACCACCAGGAGACTGCAAGGCAGCCAGCCATACTTGCAGTGAATCAGAACTTTACCAAGTCGTTGAAGGGATTGTGTTGAACTGCCTACCTCATGGTCACCACAGCACACATTGGTTGGCCCCTCTTTCCCTAGGCTGTGATTTTGTGGTTTTTTGGTTTGTTTTGTTTTTTTTTGGGATTGGCACAATCTAGGCTCACTGCAACCTCCGCCTCCAGGGTTCAAGTGATTCTCCTGCCTCAGCCTCCTGAGTAGCTGGGACTACAGGCGCCCGCCACCACGCCCCCCTAATTTTTTGTATTTTTAGTAGAGATGGGATTTCACCATGTTGGCCAGGATGGTCTCGATCTCTTGACCTCGTGATCCACCTGCCTCAGCCTCCCAAAGTGCTGGGATTACAGGCGTGAGCCACCGCAACTGGCAGACTGTGATGTCTAATGGGGCTTGATCAGGATGATGTGATCCTGCTTGACACACATTGCAGCGAGGAATTAGAACCACAGGTCTTGGTGTTGATGACGTCTGCCAGTAGAGATGCTCCCAGCGTCCTAGTTGTGGATTCATTTCCCACATTTTAAGGGATTTTGTGAGGATGTTGTGACAAGAAACAAGAAGGCTGTGATATGTATAAAGGTCGATTCTGCTCTGATCATTTGTGTATTGTATTTCTCAGGCTCTGGGAGACTTTTGTCTCTGTGCTTTGCCATGCATGGCCTGGAAAAGAAATAGTTATGAAGTTGTCACTTTTAAACTCTGCAGCTGTCATGGGCCCACGTTGCTGTGGCTCACATGGACAGTATGGGTTCCAGTAGCCCTGTCAGGACAGCTTTCTCCTCCCACCCCTCCGCTTCCCATAGATTCCAAATGGGAGGTGCCAGCTTCTTATAGGCACTCCCTGGCCTTAGCGACTGGTGGGGGGATGGGCACGTGGCCCAGTCCAGGCCAAAATTCCACCCTGGGCTTTGCATCCTGGCTCTGGGAGCTCCACAAGGTGTGCTGACCTCACAAGCCCTGCACGTGGAATCCGCTGGGGTACAGGAAGTGGCACCAGCACAGAGGCGCACAGACAGGGGCCACTGTCTCCTTGCCCTACCTGTGGCTGGATTTGATGGGCTCATAAATTCTCCTTTATACTTAAGCCAGCCTGAATTAGGTTTTTCTTATGTACAGTCAAGAGTCCTGATGAATACAGTGTCTCGAATTAACAGTGTTAGTTAAACTAAGTATACAGCCCTGGTGATTTCTGTGTGTCAGTGTCATGTCAGCCTCTTTGTTGTCTTAAGAGGCCCACTTTGTGGTTTGACTGTCCCTTGCGAGAATAAAAGGTGAGCTTGGAGAGTTTTCAGAGACGGTGACTTGACTTAAACAAAGAAAGCAGGATCATAGTAGTAATGCTCCTCACATCCACGTACCCCCGTTAGATCTGTAGAGACCTGGCTTACATGTAATTTCATTCACTTCTTGAGAGGTAGGTGGTATCTTCCTGATCTTACAGATGAAGAAACAGAAGCTTCAAGTCGAGCATTTGGCTAAGCCAAGCAACATATATGTATGTGTGTAAATGAATATGTAGCTGTATGTGTGTGTAGGTGCATATGTGTTTAAGTGTGATGAGCATGTGTGTGTGTGTGTGTGTGTGTGTGTGTATTATGAAGGATTTTCAAAGTCAGGATTCAAAGCCAGGTCCCTCAAATGCTAAATTCAGGTCTATAGCACAAATGCTATTTTAGGCAATCCCCATTTCCTCCAAGTTCATTGACTCACATGTCCAACCAATGCCATTTATAGTTAGATGGCCTTATATAGAGAAGAACTGTGTTCACCCCCTGCCACGGCCCCCACCGCCAACATGCACGCATGCTCTGATCATTTTGGAAATGGAACACATTTTCTCTTTTAACATCTGATCTTCCCCTCACTGCATTTTGGATTCATTGTGAACAATTTTGAGTCTCATTAGAGGTGTCTTAATTTTAAAAATTAAGTTGGGAACTAGCAAGTGAGATTGAAGAGGCTATATCTTTGGTCCTGAACTGGATTTTCATTACTCAATTACTCTTCAAATTATACTGATTTGAGATGTGATTAGTATTACTTTCCTAAGTAGATTGGATAATGAGAGAAATGCAAAGGCATGCTAAACTAATAGTGATCTGAGTTTCTGCTACCTCACTTGTCCTCCCATTTCCCCTCCCCCAGCCAGAGCACTGCCCCGGCCCCTGCTTCCTGGTCTACCTGGTGAGCCGCCCTCCCATCACTCAGCGAAGGCAGCTGCTTCCCTGTCTTTCCAGCGTCAACCCAGCTATGACCACTGCAGCGCCAGGGATCCCGGCCAACTTGCGCGCTGTAATCACGTGATGCAGCGCTCACTATCCTGCAGCAGTTCCCCATGTTAGTTCCCAGCCCTTCCTTATATGCCTCATTTGAATGTAAGACTTAAATTGTACCATCTACCCCAAGAACCCACTGTCCAGCCACCCTCATCTCCTCAGGGTCAAACCCGCTCACAGCTACCTTTATCGGAATTGCCCAACTGCCTGAAACACATTTCCTTCATCTCCCTGTCCTCTTTCTCGTAGGGAAGAAGGTAAGCTACCTAAAAGGGAGGTGGTGATGTTTTCTCCCTGCATCCTGCTTCGTCACATTTCCCCTTTGCTTTTAAATACACACGTCATGCTCAAGTGCTGTCTGTGCATTTACTCGTGGCCTCTGCCTTTGGTATGAGCCTCATTACTGGGTGAGCTTCGCCAAATGAGCTTTTGCCATTGCTGCAGATACAGTGGAGTCTCTTTTGTCTTGGGGCCTGGAGTGACATTGTGATGGAGAAGTGCACAGTTGACCATATCGAGCCGGTCAGGAGGGTAGATTTAAGAGATGCAGCGACAGCAGCTTCTCGCTGTATAAGCAGCAGACTCTTCCCTGACACCTCACTTATTTCCCCCAGGATCTGAGCCCATTCACCATGGCAGGAACCACTAAGATTGTTTGGTTATCCCTTCACTTCTGTCTCCCAGCCAGACTGTAATCTCCTTGAGGCTGGAGTTTTCTTTTCTCTATCCCCAGCACCTTGCAGGTTACCCAGCGCACGGTAGGAAATCAATGAAGGTTTGTAAAATGTGTGCACGTAACTTACTGTTATGGACTGAATTGCATCTCCCCATCACCCCCCGAAATTTATATGTTGAAGCCTTCACCACTACCACCCCCCATGTGACTGAATTTGGAGATAGAGCCATTAAAGAGGTAATTAAGATGAAACAAGGACATAAAGGAGGAGTTTTTATAAGGACTGGTGTCTTTGTAAGAAGAGATACCAGGAATGTACCCGTACTGAGGAAAGGCCACGTGAGGACACAGTGAGAAGTCGGTCACCTGCAAGCCGGGGAGACAGCCTCAGGAGAACCCAAACATGCCACCTCTTTGATCTCGGACTTCTAGCCTCCAGAAGTGTGAGCACATCAATTTTTGTTCTTTAAAGCACCCAGTCTGTAGTATTTTGTTCCGGCAGCCTGAACTGACTAATATATTTACCAACTGTCCTAGCATCTTGTGTCCCAAAGCTGGGACTGTAGGGGTCAACTGTGTCTGCTAAGGGCAGTTTGGGAAGATCCCAAGGTTGGCTGCTTAAGATGAATCCACAGTAATGGGCAGCTGTGTCCGCCCCCCGTACTCCTTTACCAGGAGGCAAGTCTGGCTAAGGCTGTTTCAGGCATTCCCACCCTACCAGGGAACGTGAATGTCATCATCAACTAAGATTCTGGGCCTCTTGGAAATTATTTTAACTTGACCTACATCATCATCTGCCCTGAGACCTTGGCAGTTCTGGACACCCACGAATAATAGCAATTAGCATGAAAAGAAAGCTGAAAGAGTCTCAAATAGGAAGAGCTGCAGTCTGGACTTAGATCTTCCTCTTACTAGCCATGTATACTTGCATGTGTAATTTTACCTTTTTGGGGTCTATGATTTGTTTTTAAAAGTGGCTGTGCTGCTATAACGTTCAGTTCCTTTTCTCTCTTTTGGGAATTAACCCTTGGCTTGCAGCTGGAGAGCCCTCCATCCCCTGAGTCCATTCATCTATGTGCTTCCAAGTGATATGTCTCCCGCTAGTTTAAGTCATTCTCATTCCTCTGGCTACACTGGTGCGTCTGGGTGGTCATGTAGTAGAGGCTGGTCTGATTTCAGTGATTCTCAGACCTTTTCCAGTGAACACTGGGGAAATGCTAGATTCAAAGCTGCTGTTTGTAGCCCCAGGGGCTGCCGGCAGCCACCTTGAACAGAGGAGAGCCTGTCCAAGCCCATTTTCACCAGCAGCATTGCTGAGTTTGGGAACAGAGAATAGGACTTAGTAAATGCCATTTGAAAGGCATCACTATTCCTGGTTTTCCCGGTCACAGGTGATAAAGTCTCTTCAATTCGGTTTTTAAAAATCGCTAAAGATGGAAAGATTCCCAGCTGATAAAGCTATTAACACCTGCCCTGTGCACCATACAGGAGCTTTCATAATACAATTTCTAAATAAGGTGATGAAGGTGAAGGTTGTGACATGCAGTTTGAACGCAGGGAATTATTATTTGGAAAATCCAGTGACTGGTGCCTATTGGACTCAATATCATGCTCTTCGAACATCTGTGAAAAGATATGTACATTCTTAGCACAGTGTCACCTTGTAAGGAATGAATACATGGAAGCTGTTGTTATCATCAGTAAGAATTATTGCAACAGTGATAGGAAGGGGATGTAGAAGTCTTTGAGAATTTTGATTTGATGATGAAGATACCTGCATGGAGTCCTCGTTGAGAAGGAATTGATTCTGTTTATTTTGGGGTTCGGTGATGCCAGCATCCTCCTGATGTGGATGGCACTTGTTTGTGGAAACTGAGTAGCATAGGAAGCTCATAGCCAAGTTCCTGACGGCGAACACTCATGGGGAGCCCTTTCCTTGTGAGCCCATCCTGAGGGTGTTCCTGCTTTTCTTGGGCCTGATTCTCATCTGATCACCTTGGCTGGATGTTGCCCCAAGCCAAGGACAGTATACAAAGACAGGCCAAGGTTCTGGTTATCCTTGTGATGTGAGATGGTTTGGCCGTGTCCCCACCGAAATCTCATCTTGAACAGTAGCTCCCATAATTCCCATGTGTTGTGGGAAGGGACCCTGTGGGAGATAATTGAATCATGGGGGCGGTTTCCCCCATACTGTTCTCATGGTAGTGAACAAGTCTCGTGAGATCTGATGGTTTTCCCTTTTGCTTGGCTCTCTGATTTCTCTCTTGTCTGCTGCCGTGTAAGATGTGTCTTTCGCCTTCCACCATGATTGTGAGGCCTCCTGAGCCATGTGGAACTGTGAGTCCATTAAACCTTTTTACTTTATAAATTACCCAGTTTCAGGTATGTCTTTATCAGCAGCATGAAATGGGACTAATACAGGGTGCAAGGTAATGATTAGGGAGGACAAAAGGGGGGTTCCTGAGGTGCCAAGAGCCCCCTGTTAGTTCATTGAGTGCTGATTACATGGTAAATTTTCTTTTGTTGTTGTTGTTGTTGTTGTTGTTTTGAGATGGAGTCTCACTCTTGTTGCCCAGGCTGGAATGCAATGGCGTGATCTCGGCTCACTGCAACCTCTACATCCCGGGTTCAAGCGAGATTCTCCTGCCTCAGCCTCCCGAGTAGTTGGGATTACAGGTGCCCACCACCATGCCCAGCTGATTTTTGTATTTTTTAGTAGAGATAGGGTTTCACTATGTTGGTCAGGCAGGTCTCAAACTCCTGACTTAAGGTGATCCACCCACCTCAGCCTCCCAAAGTGCTGGGATTACAGGCGTGAGCCTCCACCCCGGCAATTACATGGTAAATTGTTTGGGAAAATTCACTGAACTGTACACACAGAAGGACTTCGCCGGACGTATGTTACTCCAGTAGAAACTTTCAAAAATGATTGGGCAGCTGCAATTTCATTATACCTATTTGATTTCAGATTTTTATTATGTACATGTAGTGAACCTCAGAATTCTTGCATGATTAAAAAATAGGATTGTCATAGATTTTATCAAATCAATGTGGTAATTTAGAGCTGAGCGAATCACAAAGTAACAAGAATTTTTATCACAACTCAAGCATATTTTATAAAGTCTCTCCAAACCTGCTTGTTATTGATGTTGTTAATACAATATTTAGATTCCATTTTGAACATTCCAGCTGGCAAAGATTACTGAAATGTCAGTCTCTCCCAAGAACGGGTTGGTTTTTTGTTTTCTTTAAAAATTCATTGCCAGAGAGTTAGGTTCACAAATGTAAGTTAAGATGAACTTATGTGACTCTAAGCGAAATTAGGAAAAACATGAAAACCCTTCAGCCAAAACTTGAGAAGGCTTTTGCCAAAACACATTGGTAAATTATATAAGCTTTAAAATTGTGTGCAGACAAAAGTGGTTTCTCTTTCCACCATAATATCTTGATGGTTAAGTATGTCGGTGAAGTAATTGTTTTATAAACTATTGTTGAAACCTTGAAACTTCCTAGCAAGCGTTTTTCTAGGCAGAAAACATTGTGCTTGAAAAGTTTGGAGATTTAAAAACAAGCAGGCCAATTTCACTGCAATCTGTAATTTCCAGTGGAATATAGAATAGCCAAGATCTTTTTAATTGGGAAACATATATAATTATACCAATACCTTAGAGGTTCGCTTTGAAAAGAATCCTCTTTCTCTGCAGAATTTGTTGAAATGATTAAGGTTGCCTGTCAGATCAGTGAACCATTTGTTATCTTCAATTAAATTGAAAGTCTCCATACATCAGCCCTTTGTAAATACTAAGTGGTTAATGCTGCCTCTTAGGTTTCCAAATGTCTTAAGAATGTGTTGTAATAAAAAAAAAATAGCATCATTTTAATATTAATACTCCGACAAAGATTTTATCTTGAGAGTGTTTCTGAACCAAAGACTCTGTTAGCCCCGTATTCAGGGACACAGGGAATCTCAGATATGTCTGTATTTGTTTTCCCAAAAGAGTTAAGACAATATTGTAGTACGTTTTCTTTTTTTAGTTAAGGTTAGGTACTCACATGTCCTGATTTTGACTAGTTTAACTCTTGAATTCTTCCTCTTTGGTATATTTTCCCTGTTCTAGTTCATCCTTTCCCCTCTCCGATGTCTAATAAAAAGCTCCTTGCTTACTGTTTTCTTGGAACAAGGTCATTTAAATAGTATTTCCTGTATGTCTGGGATCATTACTTTTGTGATAGCGGCAAAGTGCCACAGATCTCACTGGCCTCCAGTTTGTATATTTATGTGTATGCAGGGACTAAGTTAAATCATAGCATTTTAGAACTAGGAGGTTTCTTAGATACCTAGCTGGCCCCATCCTCAATGAATAGACAAGTAAACTGGGCCCAGAGTCAGGGCTTGCTGTGAGTCACAGGCAAACCGATGGTAAAATCTGCCCCTTCTCAGGTCAGTCCAGCTCTCTTTTCCAGCCATTAAACTGGAATAAAGTCTCCTTCTCTTCTTCTTCTTTATTTCTTTCTTTCTTTCTTTTTTTTTTTTTTTTTTTAAGACAGGGTCTCACTCTGTCACCCAGGCTGGAGTGCAGTGGCGCGATCTCGGCTCGCTGCAACCTCTGCCTCCTGGGTTTGAGTGGTTCTCTTGCCCCAGCCTCCCAAGTAACAATACCTGGCTAGTTTTTGTATTTTCAGTGCAGACAGAGTTTCACCCTGTTGGCCGGGCTGGTCTTGAACTCCTGACTTCAGGCAATCTACCCACCTCAGCCTCCCAAAGTGCTGGGATTACAGGCGTGAGCCACCAACCCCCACCCTCCTTCTCTTCTTAATATATTCAGAAATATGGAAAGGAAGAAAAGAAACCCAAACTGCAGTGTATATGGTAACGAAAGCAGGAATGGACAGCTGAAACTTCTTTCTCATCGTACTGCGCCCAGCCCCTGGCCTGGAGTCCCAGCGTTTCTACTCGCTAGCAGCACGTGTGTCTTTCCGGGTCTCAGTGTCTCTATCTATGAATTGGGAAGTCAGACCCACAATTACAGATCTCAGGGAAGACTCAGTGGTATTGCTCCCAGGCTTGCCATACTGGGAAGCCCTCCACACCTCGAAGCTACCGCTGAACAATTTGGTGGGTCTCTCCTGTTAGGTTCCTTTTGGGACATTGCAGGCCCCAGCCAGGCCTGCCTGGACTTGGCCCTAACCCACTGCTGTGTGACTGAGGATGATCCCAACTCCAGGGTCAGCCCAACCCAAGGCTCAACCCATGGTTCAAGATCGTCCGCACACATACACACACACAAACACAGGTAGAAGACTGAGCAATTTACGTATGCTGAAATGTAAATTGTGGTTATTTTGAGTTGTGGAATTGTGTGGATAGTTTTAAATGAATTTTATACTTGCCATAATAAAAATATATTGGTTATACAACTAAAATACATAAAAGAACAAAGCTAATTAAATGTTATAGCTGCTCATTTATGTCGTTAGGGTAATGTTAAGGGTTAATTAAGATCTTTAAAAATCTGAGTGGGGCATGCAAATATATAAACAGCAGAGTGATTACAACACTCGGGCTGCTTAGATATTGGGGGTAGGGAAGCTTTCAGTTGGACCCCTCTTTGAGCCTAGTGCCTGTGCCTGAGAATTCTAAACTTTTAAATAAATACAATTCATATCCTTAAGCTGTTACGTGAAAGAAATAACAACTAGTAGCAAGTCGGCCATCAAGCCCATTTCCGTACACATGACCCCGGGGACAAAGCGGGCTTCACCCAGGCTGTGCCAGCCAAGAGTCTTTTGGCTGGTCCCCTCCTGCCTGATACAGATGAGCTGGCTTAGTGCTAGGAACAGGGAGCCCCTCTTGCTGATTGCCAGTAGCACAGGGGTGCCAGCCTCGAACTCTGGTGCAGGCTGCTGCAGTGGTCAGGCTGTCCCAGAGACCTGGCCTCATTGGGAGTGATCCCAGCTTCGTGCCCGGGAGAGCAAATCCCCGTACAGAAAAGGGAAAGCAATTCAGTGGCAGATTATGACCTTGTTGATCACATTTGGGAACAGGTAGTATTTGGGTAGTTAGTTCAGATTAAAAGTATGGAGGAGCAGTTATGTAAACACCTAGTGTATAGGGTGGGGACGTCCCCAGTGAGCTATTTGGAGTTCCCAGGATTGTAAAAATCATTACATGTTGTTTGACAACTGGAATACTTTTCAGGTATTCTAAATGATCCGTTCACACTGTTCATCACACGAGGCTGCAGACTTCCACTATCTACTGTTACTTGTAGAGAATCCCATAGACTGACCTGATCTGTTTCCATAAGGACCAACGTTTTAGAAGTTCTGTCTGTGGATATGTTGGTTGGGAGTAGATTCAGAACTGAATGTCAGGATTCCAGAGGTTGAATGTGTGTAGCTGTTTTTATTTCACTTAAATCTTTTCATAATCTTAAAACATATTTAATATGCAGTTCCGATAGGCCGCCAGATGTTCTGTGACAACCAAAGTTGGAAGGAAGGTTTCTGTGGGGGGAGTTGACCCCAAAGCCAGGAAGTTTCTGCCGAGCCCTGCTCTCTACTTCGGTGCTCACTGCCATCTGCTTAGAGCTGCTCTGCTGCGAGGGGCTGCATGTCAATGACTATATTTAATTAATTTGTCTAACGTGTCCCAACTAGTTCCAAAAAGAATTTGCAATGGCCTACAAAAGTGCTGTATACCTAGAGGTTTTATTATTTTATTTTATTTTATTTTTTAAAGGAAGTGCAAAAATTATAACAAAGGGAAAATAAAGGTAAGAAACCCAAGATAAAGTTAGGGGATAACATTAGTATACAAAATTAATACTGTAAGTTCTAGGTATTGGTTTAGGAGTGGGATGGTCAGTCATGAATTTGGCTCTGAGCTTCCTAGTGACCAGAGCAAAGAGGGAAACATGATCACTTGCGTGGTTTAAATGTTCAGAAGATTAAAACTGACGCATTACCCAAGAGTGTTTCTACACAGAGGTCCGTAATACTAAAACCTGAGAGATGTTTGTCCTTTGGAGTCTTATAGAGAGAGATCCTCAGTCATACAGCAAGATACATCCTTAATAATATGCCTGGTTTCAAAGGCAGTTTCCTGTAACATCTCTCTAGACAAAGCAATGCAACAGACATGTGGAAGTCAATTATTCAGTGATAGTTCCAGGGACATTGCCTTCTTGGCTCTGAGTGACTCGGTCTGAGGTCAGAATCAGTAGTCTTCAAAGCCACCAGGTGATTCTATTGTATAGACAGGCTTGATGCTCTCTGTTTTAGACAGTGATAAACAGGTAACTAAGCTAGGCAAGTGGCCAGAGCTGGAAACATGGAGTTGGTGAGTTGCTCACGATCAGGGGATAACTGAGCATGTGAGAGGTGAAGCTCACTGAGGAAGTGAGCCTAGAAAGGATGGAGGGTGTGGACAAATGAGCCTGATAGGACCCCAGAAGAGGAAGAGACCTGGGCACATTCCCAAAGGAGAACCTTCATACTCATTTTAACCCGTTTCACAAATGTGGTTTAGAAGAAGCTACATCGATGGGAAAGGTATACTGTCATGTGAAGAAGACATTTGAAGGTAAAGCACGTTGAGTGTATCTTTAATTGGGACCACTGTAACTATTCGTTACATTTATCTTCTGAAAAAAGCTGCTTACATTTTGGAAAATAAGATGTAGGTGTTTTCAGGGACTTCAGTGATCCAGGTGGTATCACAATGACTACCATTTATTAACCTGGCCTGTTGTGTTCCAGGCATGGAGCTTGGCATATACTTGTATGCCTTCACTTGAGCCTCACCAGAGATCTGTGGAGGAAAGGTGGCATCATCATCATCATCTCCCTATCAGTGACAGGGATTTACTTAGATTTGCCCGTTCCAAGAGAATTCATAAACTTGCCACTCCATTTGTGGTTGTGAAGCTTTCCTTCCCCTTTCCTCCCCTCCTCCCTTCTAGAGGGTTGAAATAATACAGAACATGAAATCAGAACTGTTTTCCATTGTGGGGA
The DNA here is from genome assembly GCF_024542745.1 of Macaca thibetana thibetana. Classification (NCBI taxonomy): domain Eukaryota; kingdom Metazoa; phylum Chordata; class Mammalia; order Primates; family Cercopithecidae; genus Macaca; species Macaca thibetana. The sequence goes on from NC_065584.1 coordinate 18,376,062, forward strand.
AACTAAGGGAGGCAGGGGGCTGAGGGTTTCCTGGCTCAGCCTCCTCCTCACCCACCACAGAAAAGCCAGGCAAACGCCACTGCTCCAGGGTGTTGCTGCCTCTCACAGCAGCGGCCCACCATGATTTTGTGATGCATTTGTCATGGCTCTGGCGCGTGCGTGCGTGCGTGCATACGTGCGTGCGTGCATACGTGTGTGTGCGTACTCAAGGATGGTTGGTCATTCCCAGTTTCATTCTTTATGATGTCTCCTTTACTTTTACGAAGTAGAAAAAAAAAAAAAAACCATGAAGGCTGTACTCTGCTGTTGGGATACCATCCTCAAGCCTTGGTAAAAATGCTCACACCATTGTCTTCTCATCTGTGTATTCTGAGGAAATGTCACCCCTTAAAGGGTGTTCACAGGCACCCATACCACTCAGTTTGCTTTGCTCTGAGGTTAAAATAAAAATCCACTGGACATCCAAACCAGTCTCACACCTAGACCTTAAGTGTAAGTGAGCCAAGGTCTTTGAAACTTTCATTTTTTTTGTTTTTTAGAGATAGGATCTCACTCTGTCACCCATGCCGGAATACAATGGTGTGACCATAGCTCACTGCAGCCTTGACCTCCTGGGCTCAAATGATCCTCCTGCCTCAGCCTCCCAAGAAGCTAGGACTACAATCGTGTGCCACTATGCCCAATTAAACATAATCCAGACTTTTTATGGTGAAAATTCACCTGGTGGGGAAGCCCAGAGAGGATTTTGAGAGATTTCCTAATCTAGTCTCTTCCCGCAGGATCGGATTATACATGAATTGGTACTTACATGTGGTAATTAGTTCTGTTCTTAGAAGATTTCTCTAGAGGGTAATTCGACTACTTTCTTCAGTAGTATGTTTCAGCCCAACTTTGTGAAAGGAACTTCTTCCCACTCTCTAATTTGAACCTGTCTTCTTATGGTTTGAATACAATTTCCTTTACTTCTGTCCTCTATGACAAGGAAAATAAACAACCAAATGGGTCCATTCCCTGCATCTTATTGTAACACCTTGAAAATGTCACCTTGCCCACAAACACCATGGGCCTCATGGAAGGTGGTGGGACTCAGCCCCTCACAGTGGAATGGAAACAGGTCTATGTGAGTTGTTGATGGTGGTGGATAGGGACACCTCCGCCTGCCCTAGCCCTGGGGGACTCTCACCGCAACCTGCAGGATAGGTGGCTAAGGAGGGTTTTATTTTCCAGCTAAACAGTGGAATGCTTCTCTGCTCAAAAATAACTGGTTTATTTCCTACTAGCTGACCTGCGATTCACACAGAAAATAATGAATATCTTGAGGGGTCTAAACTATACTGCTTTTTATAGCGTCTTCTGATTCTTTGAAGAGAAGACTTGCAGAGGTCCCACCTGCTCAGGCTTCTGTTGGCAGGATATCAAACCGTGGTCTCATAGCCAGATTTTCCCTGAATAATGAATGAGCCAGTGTCGAGCAAGTCAGAAATAGAAATCAATAAAGCTAAATTTCACCAAGAAGAGGCAGCTTTGCAGTAGAATGATAGAGAACATTGAGGCCAATGGATGCCAAACTCAATAATGCACATCCTTAAACTCTCACGGATTAGGGAAAGCAGAAAAGAAAACCAGTGTCTTGGGAAGAATCAGAAGGGATCAGAGCTTGAGAATACACCTTGCTCAGTGGGAAGAGGAAGGATGGGCATCAGAGGCTCAGCTTCTTACGGCCGGGACAGCAATAGCGTGATGCACAAACCTCCTGGGAGCCAGCGTTCAACATCTTCATAAATCATGTTTGCAGCTGTGTGACCAAAATAGACGTCCACCCAGCCTGTTTGTCCTGGCCTCATGGAACGTGGCGTGACCGTAGGTCCTCAAAGACATCTGTGATCCCTGCCCCTGCTTCCCTCAGTGCTGTTCATCCATCATCTGTCCAAGCCTAACTCTCCCCTCTGATCACCAGCGACGTGGTCCTACTGATGGATGGATTGATTGATTTTCATATGAGAGAGATTGAAGCACATTGTGTGGAGAGCCTTTTTTATGCCAGTTATTCCATGAAAAACTCAATTTCCCCCCTTGAAAATGACAACAGGTGTCCTTGAGGGGACAGGGCAATGTGAGGAGGGTAGCAGGCAGGGAAGGGTGGTGCCAGCACACTCATTCTGCCCCGCTGGCACCGGGCAACCGTGAGTTCTTTTATCAGGGCATGTCAGATATGTCTCTGGGGCTAGTGTCAGACCCACCTCCACCCTGCCCTCTAGACTTACTGTGAGCCTCTGGCACTCATGGGGAGGAGTCTTGTTCCTTAGGTGCCTTGGTACGTTAAAAAATATATATATATGAGAGCCACTGGAGGCTGGTTGCAGAAGGGTAACGGGAGGGGTCTCTGTGCAGAGTGGCACTCCTGCTTCTTATTCCCATGAATACCTTTTTTCTTGAGGACAGTCATGAATGGTGTGCCCCGTGGTTTCTCCTGGAAGGTCACAGTTTGCTGACCCCAGGCCTTGTTAGTGGTTTAGTTGGAATCCTGCTTAGAATGTTCTGCATGCTGCTTTGAAAAGAGCACTGAGCCAGGAGCAAGGACTTTGGGTTTAATCTTTGCGCCTTTTGTACTCCCTTTTCATAGCCAAACAGACGTGTGCAATTTATAGTCAACTCCCAGGGCCTCAGATCCTCTCCAGGACAAGAGTGTTGGATGGGACCATTTCTTTCTTTCTTTTTTTTTTTTTTTTTTTTGAGACGGAGTCTTGCTTTGTCACCCAGGCTAGAGTGCAGTGGCCGGATCTCAGCTCACTGCAAGCTCCGCCTCCCAGGTTCACGCCATTCTCCTGGCTCAGCCTCCCGCGTAGCTGGGACTACAGGCGCCCGCCACCTCGCCCGGCTAGTTTTTTGTATGTTTTAGTAGAGACGGCGTTTCACCATGTTAGCCAGGATGGTCTCGATCTCCTGACCTCGTGATCCGCCCGTCTCGGCCTCCCAAAGTGCTGGGATTACAGGCTTGAGCCACCGCGCCCGGCCGGGACCATTTCTTAAGATTCCATCCGGCCTCTGGCATTCCGGGTGTGAGGGAGAAGACTTTTGTCATAGGACCTTTTGTGCTTAATTGTTCTCGCCTTTCCTAGAGCCTAGTACTGTTGCATCTGACACGAAGAGAACCAATGTTTGTTGAATGAATGAGTGAATGAATGAACACAGACCAACAGTAATTCATCTTCATAGGCAGCCTGTGCCTGATTTAAATATGGAGAGCCAGTTGCCTTGTGTTTGACTCAAGTCTACACAGTTGGAGATTTGGGCATCAGTTAAAATGCTGCATTTGTGAAAATGAGACCGGAAAGTGGCAACGTGGGCTCATGGCTGGTGTTGAAAGAAGTGTTAATGTGTGAATTTCTTCTAAAAGACATTTCACAATGCACTGTGTCCTTAGCGTTCTCGGCCTTCATCAGAAGAAGGAGTCACGGATGCTGAGGCCTGTGCTCCCTGTGTTCGGAGAGAGCTTTATGGAGCAGTCCCTGGCCTCTGGGAACTTAGCCTCTAAGAATTTGCACTGCCCCCAAATGCACCGTGGCGTACGGGAAATCCCCATGGGGGGGAATAAAAAAAGCTCTGAATCGATACACAAGTGTCATTAAAGCACTTAGCTTTCCTGCAGATCTCTGCTAAGTGCTGCTAAGTGCATCGTTATTGGGGGAGTGGACAACAGAAGGCCCATGCTTGGGCTGCAGTGGCAAAGGTGTGGTCAGAGAAGGTGGCCTTGAGCGCTCTGAGTCTGAGAAGGTGAGCAGGACAAACATCTCTTGTCAGGCACACTAGGAAGGCCTCAAGGAGGAGACGAGTGTTCAGAGGCAGAACTTGGAGGTGATCCCACCCCACGAGGCAGAGGACACAGATTGATGGCCCCGGGAGCAGAGCCAGCACACTGGTACACAGATGGGGCTTTTTTTATTGTTGGACAGAGTGATTTTGAAAATTTGAATTCATTGCCACTACTTAAAAAGCAGGAAATTTTACATAAATATCTGGATTTCTAGCTTCCCTTGATATCTGGGAGATGGAGCAACCCTGGGCATGCCTTGCCACAGGGCAGCAACTGGCTGTACCTGAGCAGCCTCACCCCCAGCCGTCTGGGTGTCCAGTTCTGACCGCTTGCTCCTTTCCCTGCACCGCCCCTTTTCCCCACCCCCCTTACAGATACTCAGCCATTTGAACTGAGTCCCTGGTTAGGGAGCAAGCTTGCTGACTTCTGTTGGGGAAAAGTCCCTGGCTCAGGCAATTCAAGCAGCCTCGCAGAAGGCAGGATAGCATGGTGGTGATGATGGTGTTGATGCAGCTAAAACATGAAACTTGCTACTCCACGCAGAGCCCCTTCTGAGCACCCTCCTTGCTTTAACTCATTCATCCCACAGAAACGTGTGAAGAAGGGGTCATCACGATCCTGCTTTACGGATGCGGAGACTGAAGTGTAAGTTTTGTATGGGCAAGTACCGTCGCTCCCTGTCATGTTGTTAGTATGTGACATAGCTGGGTTTTCCACCCAGGCAGTCTGCTCCAAGACTGGAGCTCTTGACCAGGGATTAAAAAAATAACAGTGACAGGGTGCAGATACAGGCCAGGGATGGTGCTGGGTGGTTTGATGGGCCGTGACCGTAGATCCCAGCAACAGCCATTGGGACAGGTGCCATGTGCAGATGAGGAAACAAGCTTGGAAGGATGAGTGATCTGCTCAGGCACACAGCTGCAGTCCTGAATCCATCAGGGCAGCAGAATTGGGACGTCCTGGGGGATTTCAGGAAGGAGATTGGGGGCTTGAAAAACGGAAGGATGGCTAGAAGAGTACAGATTGACTGAAGAGGGAGGAGGAGGAGGCCAAAGATTTATTAGAAGACTCTAAACAGACGTGTGTGCATTCTGATTTTTTGAAACAGGATTGAATTTTGCTTCTCTTCCTTTAGTTTGGCATATGTTTTCTTGTTGCTGTAGCCCAAGGAAATGAGCCCCCACCAGCCAAACTTTTCCCTTAAGAAGTGACTCCAGGAGTGAAACAAGACCTGATCTTTCCTGTGCTCACAACTAAGGTTTCTTCAGTCCAGCCTATTTGTTGGGAAAGAGCCGTTTGATCTCTGATGTGGGTAGCATCAGGGCAAACAGGATGGACCAAGCCTCACGGAGTGGTGAAAACGGGCGTTGAATCTCCACCTTGAGGCCTTGCAAAGAGTGCTGGCCCTGGGCAGCTCGCCCTGGGGAGCTCTTGAATTCACTCTTCCAGAACCTTCATGCCCTAGAGCGAATGCCAGATCCCTGCCAGAGGCTCTTTTCCGCAATGCCCGTGAGCACTCCCTGAGTAAGGACATTTGCAAACACACGCTCCCTCCATTTTTGGTCCGCCCACAGGCACAGGCTATCTCGCATCAGGCCTTAATGAGCCCTGACAACCTGGGGCAGGAGGGAGCCATTTATAGCTAAACTGTGGTGGCTGCAGGCTGACCATCATGAGGCAGCATTCTTCTCCCTGGTACGGTCCACCGGGATCAGCACGGAGGCAAACAGCAGACGCTTAGTGTCCTTGACAACCCCCTTCCAAGCTCTCCGAGCTTGTCTCCTTTCTCTAAAGTGACTGCGCTTGCCAGTCACTTTGGTTCCTGCAGTCCTGAATCTATCCACCCTTTGGGACAGTACCTACCCGCCGTGTTGTCCACACACTCAGTTGAAAACGCATGTCGGTTTTATATCCTATTTCACACTGTATCTGTTGTTTCTCTAAAGATAATAGTATCTTTACATACTTTAACTCTTTATTCCCAGATTTTCATATGAAATCGAGGCCTAGGTAAAATATCCCATTTGCATTTTGAGTCCTCATATCTTCACACACCTCTTCGAGAACCTTCAGATGTTTATATGAACTTTCCTAATTTTTTTTTTTTTTTTGAGATGTTTCGCTCTTGTCGTCCAGGCTGGAGTGCAGTGGCACAATCTCGGCTCACTGCAACCTCCGCTCCCCCCGGGTTCAAGCAATTCTCCTGCCTCAGCCTCCCGAGTTGCTGGGACTACAGGCTTGCACCACCACACCTGGCTAATTTTGTATTTTTATTAGAGATGGGATTTCACCATGTTGGTCAGGCCGGTCTCGAACTCCTGACCTCAGGTAATCCGCCCTCCTCGGCCTCCTAAAGTGCTGGGATTATAGGAGCGAGCCACTGCGCCCGGCCGGTTTCCTGATTTTCAAGTACTGGCAATGAATTCGAATTTTCAAGCGCGCTCTGTCCAACAACAAAAAACCCATCTGTGTACCGGGGGTAGTATATGGTCTACTTTGAGAAACTCACATATCAAAAGTATTAATAATCCTTGGCTCTATAGTCTGGATCTGGCTTGTAGTTTAGCAGGTTATTAGCTGAGTAACCTTTGTCAAGTTACTTAATCTCTGTTTCTTCATCTGTTAAATGGTCCTAAGAATCAGTACTTTGTAGAGTTGTTGTGAGAGTGAAAGATGATCATTTAAATGACTAAGTGTAAAAGTGGCACCTAGTAGACAATGAATGGTTGTTATTCAAGACCCAGTTCTTCCAAAGAACTATCCCTGACTGTTTCAGCCAAAGCTTACTGCCTGCAGTTGTAGCTAATGTATCGCAAAGCAAATCCCTCTGAATGCTTTAAACCTTTGGATTTGTTATATAAGGTTGAGCATTTTCGTGATGTGTCATTTGTCTTACTGCTTGTAAGTGCTTTGAGGTCAGGGACCACATGTAAAGACACCTTTGCATTTCCCATAGCACATCATTGGTGTTCGGTAAATATGCCAAGTTATTTGTTTATAGTAATGATTTTATGAATCCAAAGCAGCATGTTGAATTACTATACAAAGAAAATAAATTTAAAATGGAGAAATATTTCATAAAAGAGATGGCAGTTGAGTGGGATCTTTACATAGAAGGAAAACAGACATTTTAAGTACTTGGTTACGTCCGTGTACTCTTAATATTTGGAGGCTTTTTTCCATGCCAGTAAACTAACTGAAATACACCCACATTCCACATTAAATATCTTTATATGTAAGCTATGTAAGAGTTGAATTTAGTTGCTCTTGATTGGTTAACATATGTTTATAGACGTTTAACTGAGCATTTATCTCAAATGTGCAAGGTGCTTTTCCAGTGAATTTTGTGTTTTGGGCTCACCCATTTTCATAGGCTACAGAAAGCTTGGAGACCCAAGCAACAGAATTAGGGGACCTGGTGGATCAAACAACTTGGGAAAGGATTCTAGGCAGAAGGGACAGTCTGTGAGTCAGGTCAGGTGCCTAGGGTGAATTCCAGGACAGTGCTTGCGTGGGTGTGCTGTGGCTGTAGGAGGCGTCTGGGAAATGTAGGATACGTGGGAAGAAGGCTGGAGGCTGGAAAAGGAGGAAATGCCGCCTTCTAAGGCGCCAGTGGCTCACGAGTAGGGGCATTTTGTTGGAAAAAACACAAAGCATAAATCCAGCACTTTTAAATACTAATCTTTTTCTTCAGCCATTTCTTGACCAAGATAATTTTTTCCAGTCAGTGCTATGAAACTCTATTAGTCTCTTCTCACACTGCTAATAAAGACATACCCAAGACTGGATAATTTATAAAGAAGATTAATGGACTCACAGTTCCACGTGGCTGGGGAGGCCTCACAATCATGGCAGAAGGCAAAGGAGGAGCAAAGTCACGTCTTAAATGGTGGCAGGCAAGAGAGAGAGAGCATGTGCCGGGGAACTCCCCTTTATAAAACCATCAGATCTCATGAGACTTTCCAACTGTCATGAGAACAGCATGGGAAAGACCTGCCCTCATGATTCAATCACCTCCCAGCAGGTCTCTCCCACAACACATGGGAATTACGGGAACTACAATTTGAGATTTGGGTGCGGACACAGCCAAACCATATCAGGAACATATATGAGTTTGGGGACAGTACAAACATTTTCTTTTAGACTGTGCCATTCCCCATGGCCCTGGCAGAATAACTTGACTTCTCTGGATGTGCTTCCTCATCTGTAACATATGTGAATTGGTCTGGGCAACATCAAAGGCTGCTTTTCTTTATAACCAACAGGTGTTTTTGCAGTTCTCTCAGAATTGTTCCATTGCTATCACATGGCCAACTAGAGTTCGATATTCTTGTATGTTTATACTCCACTTTAGAAAACAAAACTAGGCTGGATGCAGTGGCTCACGCCTGTAATCCCAACACTTGGGGAGGCTGAGGCAGGAGAATTGCTTAAGCTCAAGAGTTCAAGACCAGCCTAAGCAACATCAGAAGACCCCCATCTCTACAAAATTTAAAAAATTAGCCGGGCATGGTGGTGTACGCCTGTGGTCCCAGCTACTCAGAAGACTGAGGCAGGAGGATCCCTTGAGCCCAGGATGTCAAGGCTACAGTGCGCTATGATTGCACCATTGTACTTCAGCCTGGGCAACAGAGCAAGACCCTGTCTCAAACCAGCAAAACCAAAACCAAAAAACCACCATCATGTTCAATCAAAATGGTTCAGGGTTTGGCACACTTTTCCTGAAAGGGTCTTATAGTAAGTCTAATAGACTTTGCAGGCCACACAACCTGTCTCGCTTCTCAGCTCTGCCCAGGCACCCACAGGTAGCATGTAAACCAATGGGTATGGCTGTGTCCAAAAAAGTTTTATTGATGGCCGTTGAAATTTGAATTTCATATAATATTCGTGACTTTTTTTTCAGTTATTAAAAAACGTATAGAACCGCTGTTACCACTCAAGCCATGCGAAACAGGTGGATTTGGCTCATGGGCTGAAGAGCCTGTCGCTCCTCTGCAGTCACAGGATTTCCTCCAAGTTCCTGTTGTAGTCCTATACACCACTGTGTCTTTTATGGCATTGTCCCATCGTTGGATTTGTGTTTCTTTCTCCTGAATGAGCAGTGACTATGAGACCTTCCTCTACAGCCAGAGTCCCTGGCGTATCATAGGTGCTTGCTGAATGCCTTCCAAATGAATGGTGTAGTAATTATCCCACTTGCAGGATGGCTGTGTGTACATGAAAAATTGGGAAGTTATTGTTTCATTCTTAGAAGGCAACATCTGTTTGGAGAGATCCGTGCTGGAAGGTATTTAGCAGTATCACGGTGTCTGCGTTGCTGACTTGCCCTCTCAGCATTTCAAAGGCTGTGATGCTTGTAAATAAATTCTCCTTACCTGACAGCCGCTGCTCTAAGAGTTACTCAGCTGAGAAGCTCTGAGTGCCTGTGAGTGTGAGTAAGTGAAGACTGTCAGAGGAAAGGGGAAAGGGCTTTGGAAAGGAGGATGGAGAAGAGACAGGCATGACAGCAACGGAAGCCTTTCCTGCTACAGGTGGCCTGTAAATATACTATGTAGCTCTGCAGGAATTTCTAGAATGTTCCTTTCCATTGTTGGCAAGCTTTAGTGAGTACAGCGTATCTGTTGAGTCCAGACTCTCAAGAGACTCATTTGAATGAGCCCCTGAAATACTTATTTGATACCTTGTTTATAATTTTAAAGCAAGAGCTTTCTTTATAATTTCAACCCAGGAGTGATGTTTGGCATTCAAGTATCCTGGTTTGTGCAGGCACAGGCTTGTATACGCGGAGGGTATAATGCCAGGATGCACAAACAAGAAATTACAACCATTTACTTGTGTATTATTTTCTCAATTTGAAGCACTTGAATTCCAGAGCTCTTAAATCAAGAGGTTGAATTCCTGACATTTTAAAGTATTCCACTTGAATAAGCTGTTTAAGCCATTAGAATGGCTTTTTAAAAATTCACCTGTTTCTTGGATCATTTGCTCTTGAGATTTACTTAATTGAAGTTTTTGCCTTTTCATTTTACTTCAGATCAAAATCATGTCTATAGCGAAGGAAGTTCTAATTTTATTCCTGTGGGTAGAGTTGATTTCGTACCTCAGACTGTTCCCCACCAGGTGAAAGGAGGCAGTTTTCCACTGCCTCACATAGCACAGCACACGTAGGCACGCACTTATCTTTTCTTCCATAAGAAATCCTTAAACTCTGACTTTTCCCCCCAGGGCATCATTTCTGTAAATACAGCAGCTTTTACATTTTCAGGGTCTCTGGCCCATGTCAGCTCAAAGCTGAATTTGACTAAAGCCAGTCCCTGGGGGAGAGAGGAGACCAGGATGGGAAGAGTATTAATAATGAATTCACAAAATTGTTCTGCTGGACATTTTTTATAAATCATTTGCTCCTGTTGGTGGATAGCGAAATAATACTAAGATGCCAAAGTATGGAAGGCGGAACTAAAACTGAAATTATCTGTTCACCTATTTGTAAACTGCGTATTTTATATCAGTCGCTGGATTAGGCCCCTAGAGACAGTGGCTAAGTGATAAAGTCTTTGCCCTTGTGGCATTTTATAGTGTAGTGGGAAGACAGGAAGCAAACAAGTAGAGAAACAGATATGTAGTGTGATCTCAGGTCCAGCTAAGGGCCATACAGAAGAAAAAAGTAAGGCGAAGGGAGAGGGGTTGGAGCAGGGGGAAGGTGTTATTTTAGGTAAAGTGGCCAGGGAAGGCCTTTGAAGAATTGATATTGATTCCAAAATGATGAGAAGGTGCAGTTGTGCCACATGGAGGAGAAGAGCTTTCTAGGCAGAGGGCAGGTGCAAAGATGGTAGGAACAAATACGGCTTGTGGAGAGAACAGCAATGTTAGAGGAATGAGCAAGACAAACAGTGGTAGGACAGGAATTGGGAATGATTAACAGAGGCCAGATCATTGTAAGTCATGAAGAAGAGACTGGATTTTATTCTAATTGTGATGGGAAGCCACTGGAAGGTTTTGAGGAAGGGCAAAACCAAATCTGGTGTATTTTTTATAAAGACGACTCTGGAGGGTGGAGAACAGAGTAGGTTGACAGGGGACAGGGGGTATGTGTGGAATCCAGTTACAAGGCTATAATCATAACCTAGATGAGGATGATTGTGATTTGACCAGGACTCTGGGGGTTGCGGTGGTGAGATATAGTTGACCTTGCACTAGACATCCTTTCCTGTCCCCTTATCATAATTCTGGCCTATAGTAGAGGCATAATGAATTGTCTATTTAATAAGATTAAGTTTAAAATCTTCTACCAATTCTTCCCTGGCCTTTCATAGCTCTCCCAGGTTCCAGAAAGCTCCACTAGCAACCCAGTTTTACTGGTCAAAGTTTTCTTAGTCCCCAGGCTTGGGTATGTAATAACCTTTGACTGGTTTTAAGCTAGGGAAGGAGAAGAGAAGGAAAAAGGATAATTGTCATGTTTTATACAATAATTATACTTAAGCTTTGTGTTACACTTTGCAATTTACAGAAAGTATTTTATTTGTATCACTGCTTTTGCACAGGAGAATTTTGAGAAATTATGAGATGGAAGGATGGATGGATGAACGGATGGACGGGTGTGCAGATGGATGGACTGACTATTGGGTGGGTGGATGTTTGATGGAATAAAGAAAGGAAAGAGCTCAGAGAGAAGGGAGGAAGGGAATTCTCTTTCTCCTTTTCCCCAAATTGGAGGGATGAATTGAGGGAGGGGTTATTACTCATTTAATTTGATTTTCTTAGTAATCCAGATCTGAACTTTTCTAACCGTGTCACGCTTTCTCTTTTCTTCAGCCATAAAGCTATATCCTGCAAATAAGATGAGGATGGAGGTGTGGGCGCTGGTGGGGCGGGCAGTCAGATGAGGTTCTCTGCCCACTCTGTAGAATTACTCTTCATTATGACTGTCAGAACTCAGAGCCTGTGAAAACCATGGTTTCAGGGTGAGGGGCCTCTACCCTAGGCTGCATTTCCTGATGGCCTTTGACCTTCCCAGGCCTGGAGGAAATCATGCCCTGGGAAAATATATGTTTTAACTTAAAGGTGTAACACAATTAAAATGTAAACAGCAGTTCTCAGCTTTAGCCCTCTACTGTGAGGATGATGTAATAAAGGCCACTGACATTTTAGGGTTGACGAGAATGGTAACTTTTAAGGGTAACATGGGTTTTATTGAAATATAATTCACATACCAAAGAATTCACCCATTTAAAGTACAATTCAGTGGTTTTTTTTCGTATAGTCGCAGAGTTGTGCAGCCATCACCACAAGCAGTTTTAGAATATTTTCATCACCTACTGTGGGGGAAAAACCCTGTATCCTTAAGCCATCACCCCTCCTCACACCAAATGATGACTTATTAAATCAAGTTTGCAAGTCGTGGCCTGCTGGAAAGTGAGCTGTGATTCTCAGCTCAGTACCAAGTGGCTTTCCAGCAGGTGTCACAGGGGATGCAGGTTGGGGTCTGGGGGATGCAGGATGCGGGGTGGGGGGCTGATCTCACTGCTTGGAGTATCTCATGGGGCTTCCTCTCTGGCTGCGTGTCCTCAGGAGTTTGTTTAACACGTCACTTAGCACACATAGAAAAAGCTCCACCTTTTTGGAGAAAAAGGAAAAATGTGAATTTTGAAGCATTCTTTTATATCTCTTTTATCTGAAAATTTCTTCTTTCTCACTCAACCACTTTTCCAAATGCTGGTCCTGATGGATGGAATAGACTCTCCTTTTACTTTATTTCATAAGCGGTTTATAACCCTGAGGCTGAGAAACTATATAAATAAGGGGGAAAGAAGTATCCTACAAGAAATGCCCAGTTAAAGAAAACTGGAGAAACCAAGCCCCCATTCCTTTTTTTTTTTTCCTCCAGTGCCTTTTTGAAGCACCTAAAGGCCAAGGAATTTTGAAATGAGAAATCTACAGTAAACTGTTGTTTCTCATTTTCAAACAAAGAAACATTTCTTACTCTTGGGTGTTTTGTGGGCAGAAACACTTTTTTAATATGTCATATTTAAAGGTGAGAATGATCCACTTGGTCGGTAGATCCGTGGAGCGTCAGGAAGATGGAAAGGGGCAAGGGCCCCGAATGACCCACCTGCGTATCTTTTGCATATGCTTCCAAAAAGACAAGTCTGTTCATCATACTCGATTTTTCCTTTGTTTTTATTCACATTTTAGCATTCTTTTCCTGCATAAAAAAATGGTTAAAGCCCCAGATGGGTTGTGCAGTCCTGCTGCTGCCTTCAAACTAGCTTTGTGATTTGAAGCTTCACTTGGCTGGTCTGAAAATTCATTCAGCAGCACCCACTGTGTGTTCTGTAGCACTTCCCTCCACCTGACAGTATGTGTCTTTGTTACATTGCATCTTCCACCACAACCCTAGAGTCGAAGCTCTGAGGACAGGGACTTTCTTCTTCATTCATTGTGCTATCCCCAGCATTTTAGAACAGTGCTTGGCATCTGGTAGGTTCTTGGTTAATATGAGTTGAAGGAAATGAATGCACAGGTGCCCAGTGTAAAAAGCAAATTCGATGATTCCTAAGGAGCCCTCTAGCTTCAACATTTTCTCATCATGCTATAACCTCTCTCCAGAAACTGACACTTTTTTGTATGTATCTGAAGGGTAACTGGATTTTCACATTCCCTGATCTTAACTTCTGGTATGTTTCTCTTCTCTGTAATCTTAAGCAAGTTAAGTATGGGGAATCTTCCTTCTTGTAGCTATAAGACAAGGTAAGTGGTTTTCCTTTCATCTTGTTTGAAGTGAAATTCTTATACTGGTCTTATCCTGAAGGGCCAATTTCTTTTTGTATTTCAGCTTCGATATTAGCATATGCCCAGACCCTATAGGAAATCAGTCAACAGACCTAGAAAAAGTCTAATAGCTTTGCCTTTTCATACTCTTCACAGTTTGCAAGGTTTTCATGACAGCTGGTAGGTGAACTCTGAGCATATTTGGCCAGAGGCGGATTCCTGTGACTCTTTGCTTACTAACGATACAATAGAAGGGCTTGTGGATGACATTTGTAGGTATGGCTTAGACAGGGGGAAATATTTGATGCTTCCTGCATTATTTTGGGAACTTGCCTGGGGTTGCATTTGTATTATAAGGTCAAATTTAAAGGCAGGGAAGACCATTACCAATATAATGTATGTATGTCTAAGGAAACATTTTGTCTTTTGCAGGAACTTGATTTGATTTTGCTTGGTTTTCTCTGGGGTGATTTCACCTCAGTTCTGTGTAAAGAGGATTCCCAGATCTCTAGTGTTAAGATTGGATGCATATCTTGACTAGTTGACTAGGAGTTGAGGTTTGGGGGTTGGTTTGTCTATAACTGCTTCCTCTGCAAAGCCACCTCAGCATCAGTGCAATTGAGCTTTTCTTGTGGAGCCAGGGCCGAATATAGCTTTCTATTGTTTTCATTCTCCTGCGAGATGGAGCTTAGGGGAGCCCTTATGTGAACTGATGCATCCCGGGGAGAGCTCCCACGTGGTTTCATTGGCGGGCGCGACACAGACGCAGCTATGTTTAGGTTCTTCCTCTCAGTTACCAGGTGCCCATTCATGCCACTCCGTCACTTCCATAGGTCGTGGAAAATGGTGAAAATAGGATTGTTGAGGTAATTTTTTTGAAGCACTGTTATTGTGGTTGACATTGATCATTTGCTACTTCAATTGTATTCCACGATGTCAAATTTACTGTATTTACCTGTAGCAGAAGGAAGATAAACCCTCTCAGAAAATAAAAGGGCAGCGTTATTATGTGTTCATGAAGTCCTTCTGTGGCCTCATTGGCTATCATTGCAGTCATCAAGGATGCATTCTTTATAAAATAACACAATAAGGCTGATGTGTGGAGGTCATGGGTTGTCGCAACTGTATCTAGGTTAAAAAATGTTGCCATCCAGCCGGCCCTCCTTAAAAGAGGCTATTTATAATACAATGCGGGTGTTTGTGCTGCTTGCATCGGGCGGGCGCATCCTGAATGAAGAATTAGCTCTTTAAAAAGAACATTAAAAATAAAACTCATGTTGTAAAGATCTGACAGCCAAAAGAGATTGCGGGCTGTTGTAAATGCTTGCTTATTTCCCAAGGTTGCTGAGATACTTTCTCTGGGTCATGAAATATTTTGATCTGGCATGTAGGCTTTGCTTTTCTTAAAAAAATGTAAATGTTCTAAATACGAATATACCTACCTACTTCCTAACAATCACTTGACAGGCCCTTTGGGGATAGGAGCCCCCGCCACCCTCCTGGGAGGGAGAGGGTCTGTCTTCTCTCCTCCCTGCGTCGGCCACACTGCTGCCTCTTATTCCACCAGGCTCTGCCTTCCTGCATGGACCATTCCACTTCCGTCTCCCATCAGGGGGCAGGACTCAGGGAAGAAACTTGGGCATAAAGAATGTGTAAATTACATCTTAATAAAGCTGTTAAGAAAAAGTAAGCACCCCGATTAATGGACTGTGCCACCATCAGGTGAATATTATAAGTGATTTTTAAAAATAGCTCTTTTGCGAGAGTGTTTTGGTTTGGGATGTGTATTCTTGGATTGTTTTTATTATTTTTCTGCATAGCCTTGATAGGAAAATGTAGAACTCTCTTATCATAATACATGCAGTATTTAGATTGGATACACTTCTTGCTCCCCTTGCGTTGATTTCCTGCTTTTCTCCTTTGCCTTTTCCTGGTACTTAAGCATCAAGTCGCGGGCATTTTCCCAGTGTAATTGTTGATTAAGTGCTGCATATCCTGCGATGATTATGAGAAGATTACTGTATTCAGCTTTTAATCTTGTGAGTGTCAAATATTTTACTTTAATGGTATCGTTATTATTATTATTATTCATAGCTCTTTCTGTTTGAGTAATGCAATCAGGCAAAATAAAGGTAATGCCACAAATTCAACATTTTTATAATAATTCTTTGTCTCAGAATGGAAAGTGCCACCTTCAGGCCATTCTCAAATACTGATGGAGATCTATATAGATGGGAATCAGAATATTTTAGGCTTCCTTTGGTTGCAAGTAACAGAAAGCAACAAGCTTAAGAAGAAATGCATATATATATATACATACATATATATATATATATGGGGGTGGGGAATCTATTGGAGGAATTACTGTGGGTCTCTCAGGACCCCAAGGCCAGGCATGTATAATAGCTGGCAGTCTTCAAGACTGGAAGCCAGAAGGCTGCCAGGAATGTGGGCACCACTCGCACCTTCTCTCTGTCACTTTCTGTGTTCTCTTTGTTTTCTCTAATGCCACGTGCAGGGTGGTCACCTCATGGCGTTCAAGCCAGATATCCTCCATGGAAGAGAATAGCTCAGGTGACCTGGCTGTCTTTTAGTTCCAGTGCCCAGTTCCCAGGAACAACAGAAATTCTGTGAATGGAGTCACTGAAATCATGTGTCCCACCTGATCCCGACACCTCGCCCAGGGGAGCAGCAGCATGGAGAAAAAATGTGGTAGCCAAGGGCTTTCTCCATGGGTGGGGACAGGCAGAGCTCCGAGGGGAAGAGGCCCATTGCAAATGGGATAGACACCCCAAACAGAATCCCCTTTTCTTTTCTCTTGAGAGAGACAGAGACTCCAGATTCTCATCTAGCCTCCGGTGGTAACTTCTCATGCTTCTCCAAGGTTCCACATGCTGTATCCCAGAGCGTTGACTCTGAGGGCAAGAGCGTGGGATTCTGAAGAGAATCCCAAAAAAACTATTTATAATCAACTGTCTGTTGCCTAGTGGGAGAAAAGGAATCATTGGTATGAACAACACCAGTTACTGTTTCCACAGAACTAGCAGGCTTTCTGGTTCTTTCCTGAGACACTCCACTTTACATAGGAGGAAACTGAGGTTGGCAGGTAAGTGTATCACCCGATGTCACACAGCCAGAAAGGAGAAAGCTGGGTCACTGATGCTGGCTGACCCCAAAATGCAGAACCTGCGTGTGTCTGTCTCCTTCAGCCACCATGGTGGCTTTGGGTTGAATTTTCACAAGCTCACGGTGGCCACCTCGTGAGCATGCACAGAGAGCAGTAGATAGTTCATAGGGAAGTAGCTGAGTAGAAGTTGGCCTGAAATGGAAAATTTGCTTGGAATAATTTACAGACTAAGTAATATTTGTGAACATTCGCATGAACTTAAGCTTGGCATGAGCTTTCTATACAGAAACCTGAAATCGGTCTCAACATTTGGGTTGGACTTGGAGCCATCGGCCACCGAAGAGCAATGCCATTGTGTCCCTTTGGGGAGGGAGTTTCTGGCTCAGCCACTAAACGTCACTCAGAGGATGCCAGTGTCAGTGACATGGGGGGCAGCGCAAATTGGAAAATGGAGGCTTCTCAGAGTCACTGCTAACTAATAAAATCACTGGGAAGTGGGTAGTTTTTCCAAGAGTGATTATTGTGGGTGGCAAGTATTGAGTGAGGCGTAGAGGGAAGAAAATCAAACTGTGTATACACAGGCTGCTGCAGTGGAGAGAACACTGGGCTGGGAGTCAGGAGTCCTGGGAGCCAGGCCCAGCCCTAGCCTGGGCCATTCGTGGGACCCCAGCCCTACCCCTGGCCATTTGTGGGACCCCAGCCCTGCCCCTGGCCATTTGTGGGACCCCAGCCCTGCCCCTGGCCATTTGTGGGACCCCAGCCCTGCCCCTGGCCATTTGTGGGACCCCAAGCAGGTTACTGCTCCACTCAGACCCTTTCTCCTTTTCTTTTCAATACATTGTTTAAAAACATAGTAATAAAAAACATTATAACAAAAGATATATAGTGAAAAGTAAGTCATTCTCTTGTCAAGGAAGTACAACTTCCTAACCTCCTCCCCAGAGGTAACCACCGTGACCTGTTTCCTCTGTATCATTTGACAGCTGGTGCCTTTTCACAGCCCTGAATGTGTGTGCGTGTTTACACAGATGGGCACAGGCCACGTGCATTATCCTGACTTTTTTTTTTATCATGTAGATTTCTCTGTATCGGTGCATAGATTTATTCATCCTTGTTATTGGCGTCAGAGTATTTCACTGTATGGTCGTACCTGATGTATTCAAGCCACCCCTGGTAGTGAGCATTATACACACAGCATTGCAGTGAATACTCCTGCGTGTATCTTTGCGCAAATGTCTTCATCATTGGTTAAAAGTGATATTCTGTTGTTATTTATTTCCTTAACTGGAAAGGAAGGCCATTTGTATTTCTTTTTCTGTTTATTTTCTGTTCATGCCCCATGCTCATTTTTTTTTTTCCTATTGAATTGCTTTTAGTTATTATATTTTCCAAAGAGATAATGATCCAAGTGCTGGTCAGTTCTGGGGAAAGTGATCTGAAAAGACATTTGCTGAGAACCATCATGTGTCCATCAAGAAGTCTGGGTACCCAGTAAAAGGCCCTTCTCCATGTTTTTGAGGTGTGGCCATGGCAAGTTTCCAGCAAGGCTCATTCTGTACTTACCCTTTTGATACTTAGTAAAGGGATGTGTCTGTTCTACACAGAGTGGAGTTTGACCAGTCATTGCTGGATGAACAAGAGGGAGAGCATGGCCTTGTGGGACAAGATTGTCTCTGCAACCACTAGTCTTCCAGACATAAATTTAGGTGCAGACCCTCTTGGCTCCAGAATTTACAGGTCATGTGACCTTCTCTGGGTCTCAGGCTCCTCATTTAGAAAATAGGATCGTAAGACTGATGTTGCAAGGTGGTTGTGAGCAATAGAAGAACCATATATTTAAAGTAGCTAGCACATGATTGGTTTTCAATAATTGGTAGCTTCTAATATTAGTATCATTGTTATTATCATTGCTATTATTACTGTTATTATCATTACCATAAATAAAATGATTGACAGTAGAGGCATGGGCTAAGACTGAACAATTGGTTAATGTGGCAACCATGTTATATTGGACTTTGACTTCAGGAATCCGCTCCAGAGAATGTAATTTGGTGTGCAGGCCATCTGCATCTTTGCAATAAAAGCTTCTTTGCAGCTATGTCTATTTCATTTGCCTTGTGACTCTATAATTTTCTTTCAGGCCTTGCACCTCTGTTGCTAGACATAGTACATAAATCCCATGCAGTTTCCTGGCCTAGAAAAGGGAGAGTGACTTGAAAGTACTCTACTTGAATTCTAAATGGGAAAGATGTAAAAACTACTCCTCCCCCTCCAAGAAATCTGAGGGACAGAAAATAGATCTTTCTCTCTGGATCTCTTAAACCCCGCTTACGAAATTAACAAAAGAAGATGGATGGCGGAAATAAGACTTCCAAAGAAGAGATGGGAACCTCCTAATTGATTACCACAAAACTGCTGGTTATTTACAACTAGGAAAATTGCCTGCTTGGAGATACCAATTCAGCTCTTGTGGTTCCGCTGGCTTGACAGGAAACACTCTGCTCCTTGCTGAAAAAGCTCTGAGGGAAGAGGGGGGCGGAGTGAATTACATCTAACTGTTTAACACTATCTCATTCATAGATTTCTGCCTTCCCCCCCCCCCCCCCGGTTGATCATTCACAGTCTCTTTTTTAGTATATAATTGTTCATTTTAAATGTTCATGTGTGCTATAGCTGGGTGAATGTTAATTACTGGCAGTCTGCAATTATGTTGTCTGTTTGTCATTTCCGTGGCGGCAAGGGTGGTAAGCTAGAATTCTTCCAATAGCAAGAATTATAATTCATAATCTCCCCCCGAAACCATTTAGAAATGGATACATTTCACTCACACTCTTGATGTAGTTGAGTAAATGCATTGTTATTGATATTCACTGTGAGGTTTTAATAATGCCACTGTACGCTAACTGAAAGGCACCCAGTATTTTGGCTAATTCGTTAAACTCACAACCATGTTTTGAGTATCCAATATGTACTAGGTGCTTAGGACATATCTCTAAATGAACTAGATAAAAAATAACATATTTTGCAGTTCTTTTTGTAACTAAAGGGACTTCCTAAGTGACCCCTAAAGCCACTGTGTGGCTAGTGGCATTGAGTGTGTGTCCTATAGGCTGCTGAACACTCCTCCATTACCAGCACTGTAATTGTGAGGAATATGGTAAGAAGTGAGAAGCCGGTAGCAAGTGACGTTCTTATTTTACATTTAAGTCCCCAGTCTATGATAATGGCAGCTGAGACAGACTTGGAAAAACATAATTTGAAGATCAGATTTGTTCCAGATGTCCCTGGAATCTGTGTACAAATTAAATTGGGGTACATCAGATTGATCCAGTCAAGAAACAGAGTGGGGATTGGGAGGCATGTTTGTGCTGTAGGGACCAGGTAAACACAGTGACCACTGATGTTGCCTGAAGTTGCAGTGCCTCAAGGGGAGATTCCAGCAACCTAGACAACTCACCTGCGGGGATTCCCAGTGCTGGGCTCCATTCTGGTGCTATGAGTATACAAGAATGGGAATTTGGAAAGGATGCAGAGTAGACCTGAAGACTAAAGATTCCTGCTTTAAAGGCAGAGGGTGCTGAAGAGCAACTCCTTAGAGGAGATTGGATTTAAGAGAACTTAGGTAGTTGGAAATACACGGACTTAAAAGGCTCGAGGAATAATACTGACTTCCCCATATTCATTCAACAACTTTTTTTTGTGCCCATAATATGCTCGAGTGTGAACTAGATGTCTCTGCACACAGTCCTATGAGAGAAACAAGAGACAATGTGGACAGATAGGTAGATGGGATGTCATAGAATATAATGCAATGTAGTCTCATACAGCTGTGAGTGCTACAAAGAATTATGCAGCAGAGTAAATATGAAGCATGGCTGAGGTACTACTTTATTAATCCTCTCTAGTGCTTTACTGTACTTCTCAATGTGAGAAAAATTTGGGGGAGGGGTGGTCAGTTTTTGTTTTCCAGTTAAGCCTTTTACTTTGAGATGATCCTAGATTCACATGTCAGAAATGATACAGGGCCTGTGTACCCATTACGCAGTTTCTCACAGTGATAACATCTTGCAAAACAGTAGTGCAATATCACAACCAGCATATTGACATTGATATAGTCAAGATACAGAACATTTCTATCATTTACGATGATAAATGCTTAGGAATACAATCACTAGTTCATAAGTTAATTGCATGTTTAGTTTTTAAGAAACCGCTAAACTATTTTCCAGAGTATCTGTACCATTTTGCATTCTCGTGAGCCGTGGGGGAGTGATCCCGTTTCTGTGCATCCTTGCCACCATTTGGTGTTGTCACTGTTTTTTCATAGCCTTTCTGAAGTTATTTAATGATATCTCATTGTGGTTTTAATACGAATTTCCCAAATGGATAATAACGTTGAAGGTATCTCCATGTGCGTATTTGCCATCTGTAAATCTTCTTTGGCAAAATGGTCTATTTATGTCTTTTGCCCTCTTTCTAGTTGGATATTTGTTTGTTTGTTTTTTTCCCTGAAATGATGACAGCTTTGTATATATTCAGTATTGCCCTGCCACATGCTCTCAGTTGCCTATTTTGGTGGTTTGCCAAATGATCGTGTGTCAGAGGGTGCCTGAAACTTAGGTCAGGGGGAATTTGTCTTCTGTTACATGTAGACAGATGGTGGTGACTGATGGAAGAGATAAGGTTCTTAGAAGACCAATGAGAATCTCTTTCTGGGCTAAAAGAGCTGATAAGTGGTGGGTACATGTGGCTGGAATTTCTCCACGTCAGCTCCTGGAATCAGGATGCAGTGCTTGGTGGGCAGAAGATGAAATTCATCAGAGGGTAGAACTTCTTCAAGGATTGGAACTCAGGCCTCCAGGCCAGAAAACCAGAGGCTTTAAGTGTCCCCACAGCTAGAGCATTTTTAATCTTCTTGGGGGAGAGGGCATTAGGCCTCCCTGTCAGGACAATGAAAGGCTCAGCTTCTAATCAGCCTGTGCAATTTGGGAACAAATGAGCAGAAACCCCCTTCTTCTGGCTTACTGTTAGCTCCCATAGTCCCTTGCCAAGATGCTGGCCCTCTCTAAAGCTCCAGAGTCCTCAGTGGTAGAGGAGGTGCTAGCTGCATGCTACTCTCTCTGGTATTTTTTTTTTTTTTTTTTTTTTTTTTGTGAGACGGAGTCTCTGTTGCCCAGGCTGGAATGCAGTGGCGTGATCTTGGCTCACTGCAAGCTCTGCCTCCCGGGTTCACACCATTATCCTGCCTCAACCTCCCGAGTAGCTGGGACTATAGGCACCTGCCACCACGCCCGGCTAATTTTTTGTATTTTTAGTAGAGATGGAGTTTCACCATGTTAGCCAGGATGGTCTTGATCTCCTGACCTCGTGATCCACCCACCTCGGCCTCCCAAAGTGCTGGGATTACAGGTGTGAGCCACTGCGCCCAGCCCGCACACTACTCTCAAAGGCTCCTTCTGGCTTCCAGTCACTCTTGTGACCCTGACCAGACTTTGATAGGATGGGCCTCTAGGGAGATGTGCTTCTCCTTAGCTGAGAGCCAGGGGCCTGTTGACTACATCCAAGAAAAGAATGCATTTTTTGTAGAGCAAAGCTTACTCGACTTGGAGCCATAGACCCAGCCATGAGCACCAGCTCTGCCACTCCTTAGTTGTGCGACCTCAGGCCAAAGACTCCTTAACCCACCTGGGCTTCAGTTTCTCCATCTGGAGGAGGAGTCGATGATCTCTGTGTTCGATTCCTCCTGCTGCTATAACAAATCACCCTAAACCTAGTGGCTTCAAACAACACAGATTTACAATCTTACAGTTCTGGAGATCAGAACTCCAAAATGGGTCTTAGGGGGCCAAAATCAACGCATCAGCAGGCCTGCATCCCAACTGCAGGCTGTAGAAGAGAAGCCACTTTCTTTCCTATTGCAGCTTCTAGAGGCTGCCTGCATTCCTTGGCTTGTGGCCCCGTCCTCCATCTTCACAGACAGCCGTAGCCAATCAGGTTCTTCTCAGATGAAACCGCTCTGACCTCCCACTTTCACTTGTGAGGACCTTTGTGATTACACTGGGCCCACCTGGATTATCTAATCCAGGATAACGTCCCCATCTTAATTTGAGCTGCAACCTTAATTCCTCTGTGCCATGAAACCTAACATATGCTGGAGATCACATGTGTGATCATGTGCTGGAGTCACATGTGCTGGAGATCAGGGTGTGGACATCCTTTGGAGAAGACATGCTTCCTGCCACGATTGCCAGGACTCCACCAATGAAGCATTTCACAGTTCCAAAGACCTGCTGGGCGTTCAAGTGTCGTCCTCTTTGTTGGAAACCTCCAGGGTCATAATGGCTGATGATTTCCAAGAGCCGCTGGTGCTGATTGGGGTCGGCATAAGCCCCTCACGCAGGCACACTCCTGTTCTTTACTTTGTGTGGTTAGCTTATCTTCTGGGCTTTCTTTTGATCTCAAAGCAACATGGCATGGGGAAGGAGGTCACAAAGAGACAGTGAGGGAATCAGTAAGCCACAAGTTCTAACAGCCCCTGGTTCCAAAGGACCCTCTCCATGGTGACATTTTGAAAACATCAGGCATTACTCTCCATTCTCCTCTTCTCTTCCTGCAGGTTTACTTTAGCACATACTTACAGTCACCTCCTATGGGCATAAGGATTGAATAAGAAATAGCCCACGCTCTCAGGGGGCAGTTGCCAGAGAGTGGGCAGAAGCGACCATAGTTCAAGTATCATCAGGAGGCAGACAAGAGCCAGGAAAGGTCAGAGGCAGGTGACTTCATTTCTTGCTGGGGGAATTGGGGAGGTTGCAAGAAGGGGGCACATTTGAGCTGGCACTCATAGAGTGAGTAAGACTTCAACAGGTGGGGACAGGGCGGCCCTACTGGCGACAAGGACTAGGTGGGCCAAGACAGGAAAACATAAGCATGTTCAGGGTAAGCACAATGCAGGGGTGTGTAGGGCTCAACTGGGGAAAGAACTCTACTTCTCTTACCAGCTCACCTGCCCAACCCTTGAAAAATAAAGATCTTCTCCTTTACTCATGGAGGAAAGTGAAGCAGGAGTATACATGTTGCATGGCAAAAGCAGGAGAGGGAGGGAGGGAGAAAAGAGAGAGAGAGAGAGGATGCCACATACATTTAAACAACCAGATATCATGAGAATTCACTTACTATCACAAGGACAGAACCAAGGGGGTGGTGTTCAGCCATTCATGAGAGATCTGCCCCTGTAATTAATCCAGTCACCTCCCACCAGGCCCCCGCCTCCAACACTGGGGATTTCAATTCCACATGAGATTTGGATGGAGACGCAGATTCAAACCCTATCAACAGCAGAGGCAGAGAGCAGAGTGATGCAGCCACAAGCCAAGGAACACCAAGGCTCGAGAGGAGGCAGGGAAGGAGTCTCCTCGGTAGGCTTCCAAGCAAGCGTCGTGGCCCTGCCAACACCTTGATTTTGGACTTCTAGCCTCTGGAACTATGGTCATTAAAGTTCCGTTTTGAAGAACTCAGTTTGTGGCACTTTATTGCAGTGGCCCTAGGAACTAAGACACGTAGTTTGTACCCCTGTACTAGGGGAATTTGATTGGATTCTCCTTAGTCTTTCAGAGCAGTTTAGATGTGCCTGTGGAAGTCAACCAATGTCTATTAGGTGGTCTCTGGGGAGAATCTGATGATCCGAGGGGCACTGTGGCTTTCTGACCTGTAGGTTGAGGTCTCTGGGATCTACACGAGGGGCAGAGTGACCTGGTGAGGGGAGGATGGAGTGAACAGGCACAGGCTCCTTCTGATTCCTTCAGGGACTACCTGGTACAGCCAATTGTGACATGGTTCCCTTTAGAAAATGGGGACCTAGACTGGCATCATGAGGGTTAGGCCAAGGGCCTTGAGTTCATGTATTCCAACTCCTCCTCTTGACAGGTGATATACTATCCCAGGGAGTATACTGGGACCTACCCGAGGTCACTGTGCTAGTAGCAGAATCAGAACTTGAACTTGGATCTTGAATCTCACATCCAGATCACTGAGATTTCTAGAGACTCCAACTTCTGTGGTTCTCACTTCCGAAAATTGTGTTGGGCAAAGAATTTCAAGTTAAACCATTAGGCTGTGTTTACTGGGAGTGGAGGGGGATGACAGAGATTATAAAAAAGAAAAAGAAAAAAGGGGAACATGTTGACCCTCAGGAAAGGGATTCGCAAGAATGATCAAGTTGATATGACTTAAAAACATTTATAGATACTTAGTTTTACTATGTGTCATTGAAAAACAAATTTCTACCCAGTGGATGGGAAATTCCAGCTCCTAGCTTCTTCATTCATGGATTCATCACACCTAGGTATTAAACAGAGTATAGAATTTACAAAATCAGCAGCCATTATGTGACCTCAGACACCACCAAGTTACCACTTTTTGCCTTTTTCTGACTTTCCCGTTCTCCTCCTGCAGGGTCAAGTAGAGCAACTAATGTTATTTCAATTAGATTTCAGCTTTCCAGGTTTGCTTTAAATCACAATGGTGGGATGCCGGGTAGGTTCATTATGGTCACAGCATTGCATATATAGAATCTTGGTAGCTTTAAATCAATATCTCTCCTAAGGGTTCAGAAGAAATGTCACATACAAGGTACATTGCTTGCACAAGTGTTCTTTGTGTTGGATGCCCTCGAATGTAATTTCTATCAGTAAGACATAAAGGACACATGGAGAGGGATCATTTTGCTTGGCAGCACAGGCTGAAAGGAAGGAGGGGAGGTGGTTATTTTTTGTTGTTACTATTACTGTTTCTTGGGTTCCTCCAACAAAGAAATACTGTATGGCTTTCAAGTATCTCTCAGTGCAAACGCTTCCTGTCACAAGTGATCAGTGTCCTGCCATTTTGAAATGGCAGAAGTGGCTTTAGCAGCATTATGAAATTATCATTGCCGTGCTGGATAGCTGAGACCAGCCTCTCAGAGAAATTGACGCTGTCGCCAGCTTTCCTCGAATTATGTCTCGTAAGGCTGGCGCGCTGTCACTTTAACAAACTATCACCCTGAAATGGGGTTGCTGTATCCAGGGCTGTGGAAAAACAAGGTTAGAAGAGCAGAGGACTTGTCGATGCTGAGTAAGTGGGATTAGTTAAACCGATATTGAAAAATGGTTTGCACAACTCTGGGCTACTCATGTTCCCTCTGAAAACATGTGCTCTTTTAGCCCGCGTAGGCACAGAGACAGTTAAAGCTGCATCAGGACCTTTGTTATATAATCCTTCCCGGTTATATAATTAGGGGTCCTGTTTTTTCTTGCCCTGGTTTACATCGATTGAAATGTGGATAGAAGATCGCAACAGTTCATAGTCTCCTGTAATAGCCGAGGCAGTAATTTCATTGATTAAAGCACTTGGGGTCTATTGGTCATCAGTAACACTATCTGCAGAATGAACTATGTATATGCGAACAGTTTGTGTTTGTAGAATATTAAATAAGTTTCAGACACATATATCCCCCTACAGATGAGCAGTTTGAAAGAACTGGCCTTTGGAGTCTGACTTATAGGAACCTTCTAGGTTCTGCCTGGGTTACTAGCAGGATAGAATCCTGGGGCAGGCCTAGATGTGGAAAAGTCCAGTAAAGTAGTGAGTTCTACATCTGCCGTGAGGCAGCTCCTGTGGCGTTTTCCAGTCTTGGCCCAGTTTCAGTTAGGAAACGTGACACCCTGAAGGCAGATAGTATTCTTGGGGCTTAGTTCCATGCCTTCCCGCAACACTGAGCTTACCTATCCCTGAAGCAGTGGCTGCTGGCACCATTGGGGCCCCTCCCAGCTCTTGCAAATGGCATCCCAGTGGCCATGATTTGCTGCCCTGCCACGCTCCCAGCCAATCACTTTGAGCAGACCTAGAGATTACCCCTGTGTTCCCCGCCTCCACCTGCTTCCACCTGCTTCCATCTGCTCAGTCTTGGAAGGACTGAACCATGGGCGCACATCTGCCTTGTGCCCCAGCATAGAGGCACCGCAAGGTAGGCAGGTCTGATTTGGAGCACAGCGTTGCATGGGGCAGCCATCCCATTGCGTCTCCTCCTTTTTCTCCAGACGCAAAGGTTCTGTGTCTGTCCCTCAGGGCCCTGGCTGAGACCTTCTGAATAGCTGCTGGTGTCCATGTACTGCTGTAACTGAAATCCAGGCAACAGAACCACACTCCTCTGTCATACCACCTGGCAGATCAGATCCTATCCCTACTCTGCCCTTCCCTCCATAGTGGACCAAGACCCCTGCATTGTTTTTCAGCTTCAACTACCCTCCCTCTTGGGTCCCCTGGCTTGTTAGTTCCTGACAGCCCTCTCCTCTCCCGAGACCTGGCCTGCTCTTGACTCCCAGAATGCTGTGTGGCCAGCAGGCCAGCTAGTGTCTCTCTTGGCTAAACAGGAATCGTTTGTTGCAAAATTTTATTTCCTACAAAGCAAGTGCTAACATCATATGGAATGTGGGTAATTTTGATTTTCTTCTTTATACTCTTATTGTTTTTGCTCAAATTTTCCATGGCGAACAGATACTTTGGGTTTTTTGTTTGTGTGTTTTGTTTTGTTTTGTTTTGTTTTGTTCCATTAGAAAGAAAAGAGTATATTTTAAAAGAGCAGTTTGGGATAAGGAAAATAAAAACACATCATCTTTTATGTTCAGTAGAACAACAACAAAATCACCCCAGGTAAGTCAATGCAAACAAATTAGGCAGGCATGCCTCTCCTCATCAAGTAATAAATGGCCTGTCACTGGTGAGATGGGTGGGATGTTACCATTATCATCAACCTCAAGTCCTGATACTCCCGCAGAGCTAGTGGCTACGTGCTACTCCAGTAGACGCCATGGGGATTTATCACAGGGTGGCTGCGAGGCTCAAATGAGAAAATAGAAGAAGTACTTTATAAATGAAAGTTATGATTTTCAACCGAAAAAATGGAAACCTTCATCTCCATTGAGAAACTGTAAGGATGGTTACAGAATTTAACCTGAAGCAGATCTGACCTCTACTATCTAAGAACGTATGTTTATCTATTTAATAAAGAGTGTGTGGCACCTGTCGTGTGCCTCATGCAGTTCTTGATACTTGGGATTCATCAGTAAAGGAAACAGACACAAATCTTTGCCCTTGTGGCACTTTGCATGAGATAGACAAGAGACAATAAATATAATAAATAAAAAGCAAGTTGTCAAAATAATAACAGTAGCTAGCACTTAAATAGTGCCTACTTAGTGCTAGGCACAAGTCTAAGCCCTTTATGTATACTTAATACCATACACCCTAGAAGGTAGATAATAGCAATAACCCACTGGGAGAAAGTGATCCCCACAGAGATGAAGTGACTTGCCCAGGGGCACACGAGTGCTAGAGCTGGAATTCCATTTCACACAGCCTGGCTTTCATCAAGCAGGTGCTCAGCAGAGGATGGAAGAGGTGATAAGAATGTGGGAAGAGAAACAAAGTGAAGTAAGAGGGCTCGTCCACTCAGCAGACGTTTTCTGAGTGCTCTGTACCTGCGAATGAGTTAGATCCCTGGGATACGGAAATAAAAGAAATGAAAAGGGTGTGTTATCCCTCCATAGAGGTATTTACAGTATTCTTGGGTTCACAGACATATAAGCAAATCACATGATAGCGTGGTGCAGTATACCTTCCTCCCTGGTTTCCTGTGGAGATACCATATTGGAAAAGCATTGGTTTCCATGACCCTTTGGTTTTGGACTAGTGAGTTCATGGCATTGAGTGCCTTACCTTTTTCTGAAGGCCATTGATCAGTGGTGTTGTACCCTGTCTCTCACTGCTGAGCTTCGAGGGCAAGAGGCCAGTGGGGACATTCACTGCTTTGTTTGGATTCTGGGCCATGGAGCCAGGGACTTCTGCCATCCTGAGCTGGTCTCCTCTGCCTGTACCTGCAGGGCTGGCCCAGGTCCTGTTGACATCCTTCAGTTTGGTTGGTGGCTGTACTACAGCTCTTTTTCGCTCTTTTGAGTGTCGCCCTACCTCCTTTTGTCTCTCATTCGCCTCGGCGAGTGTCACCAGAGGGACAACCCACTGCATCTTAACACCTGTACCCAGCCCTGCACGCGGACTTGCACTCCAAACCTGGCAGAGGATTGGCTGGGGAGACGCGTGCATACTAAAGAAACAGCATCGGAAGTGTATTTTCTGCTAGGGAAGGGTCACTAGCATTTGGTTCCTGCCCAAACAGCAACACGTTGATTCTCACAACTCATCTAACTTCTGCAACTAGGGTGTCATTACAGTGTGTACTTGGGTGAAGATGGATCCCAACTGTCTTTTGGCAAACTTTGTTTTTTTTTCTCTCCCTCGTGTGATCCCACAGCCACCAGGATAGAAGAGTGTTCTTGCTGCTGAGCTGCTTTAATCCCATGGTCAGAGTGGCAAGAGCTTAATAAACACTTGTGTGCAATAGGATTTTCTGCTTGCTTGTTTTAGGGTTATGTTTGTTTCTCTAGTTCTTTTGTACAACAAAATCTTTGACTAAGTCTGAATTGTGTTTGGTATTGGCCCCGGCAATCAGTGTGACGAATTTTGTGATGGGTGACACTCTTATCTGTTTTAGTGCCTGCAGCACCACTCAGACCTCTTTTAACTTAGACATGAGTGCCGGAGAGTGGCCATCCTCAACTCCTCTGTTCCCTTCTCCCTCTCTGGGGCAGTTGAATAAACCCCATTTGTCAGGGCTGTATTGGTTGTTCTGATTGCTTATTATGAGACCTGGTGTTGTGTGAGGCTCTCTCATGACTATTATTTTATCTGGTCCTCAAAACAGCGCATTTTTACAGCCAGCGTGCTTTGCAATGGGGCAGGAGGGGAAGCAACCACCCATTTTATGGTTAAGAAAACACAGAATCAGAGAAATAAAGTAACTTCCTCCCAAGTACACAGCTAGGAAGTCATAGAACAAGGACTTAAATCTACAGTTTTTTATTTGTTTGTTTTCTTTCTAATATATCACTCCAAAGGACGTTTGCATTAGGAAATCAGTTTATTCCAGGTGTTATATTCATTCTGAACAGGTCCTCTGTCAGGAAATGAACTGAGCCCATCTTCCTAAACATGTGCTTTCTGAAACGCACATGGTTTCTACAAACTACAGCTTTTTTTGTTCCTATAGTTAATCTAGAAGAGGCAGGATTAAAGATACTTTCCTAATAAAATAAGAAATTGCCTTCTCTTCAAACCTCTGCTTTTTTATCACTCCACACAAGTTGAATATGATGCAATATTAAAATGCGGTCCTATCTTACAGGTTAAGAATGAAACAAATTATTTAAATTTACATTTGAAAACTGTTGAAATGGCCCAGCAAGCCACTCTTATGGACTGTGACCTTGTTAGTTTCCCAGACGTCACCAAGTTTTGCAGTAGGTTTTACTGACTAAACAAAAAGAAACGTTCATAACCCAGAACTTAGAAGAACATCTTGAGGGTACATTGAAGAGTTTTAAAAGGTCTGACAGATCACTAAAATCATATTCAAAACGTGGGTCTTCCTGAGCTTTGCTAATGAGAAATCGCCTCTTTTTTATCAGACCATCAAAGGACATCCTCACTGCATTAGTTTTCTTTGTTGTATAACAATTGCCACGAACAGCGGCTTAAAACACTATTTAATGATATCAGATTCTGTGGCTTAGGAGCCTGGGCGCAGCTTTGCAGGGTCCTCTGCTCAATGTCTCACCAGGCTGCCACCAGTAAATAACAGTCTCCCTGGCCAGGCACTGTGGTGCATGCCAGTAATCCTAGCACTTTGGGAGGCTGAGGTGGGAAGATTACTTGAGACCAGGAGTTCAAGACCAGCCTGGTGAGACCCCATCTCTACAAAAGCTTGGGTTTTCCTTTAAGCTCATAAGGTTGTTGGCCGAATTCCGTGCCTGGCAGTTGTTAGGACCGAGGTCCCTGGTTTTTGGTGGCTATCAGCTAGGGGCTGTTCTTAGCTGCTGGAGCACCTGCCCCCACCAGCCCTCTGATTCGTTCAAGGCCATAGGAGACTCTCTTGTTGCAGTCTGCTAAGACGGAGCCTTCTGTGATGTAAGGTAATCTCAGGATGACTGTGCTTTATTGTGCCGGATTTTATTACCAGAAGACAGTTACAAGTCCCATCTGCATTCAAAGGGAGAGAGATTATACACGGTCGTGACTCACTGGGGGTCACCTTAATGTTCAGCTGCCACAATCACCCCGCAAAAGTTCAGAAGATCCGCTGGTCTAGAACCTTTGAAAACAACATGACTGACCTGCACACATTTCATGAGTTCACCGACTATTATATTCCATCCACAGGAAGAAACCCAACATGACCAAATGGAAAAAATTGATCAGTCTTATTTTGTCTAGATGGAGTAGATGCCGTGAAGGGAGTCCAATTGATGAAGAATTAAATGAGAGCGAAGAGCTTATTCCAAGCTGTTGGGAAGGAGATCCGCTGTGAACATGTGTTACGGTTTATGTCAATATTGCAGCCTCATTCACTTTATTTTTTGAGACATAGGAAAAATCCTGATTTGGACAAATGGGAGTCAGCCAGACCCCAGAACAGCTTAAAATTCCTCCTTCGTGGGTGCTGAGGGGTACCAGCATGTTGACTGAGATCATTCTTGTTTTACTTGGAGTCTAATTCAGGGTGTATAAAAAAGTCTGAAATGGAATGAGTTGGTCTTTGTATAATGTAATAGGCTTTTCCTGAAATTGCTTTTTTCTTCTGGCTCTGTTTGCTTAGCATGTTAGTTTGCTATGGCTGTCGTAACAAAGTACCCGGCACGGAGTGGCTTCAACAACAGAGATTTATTGTCTCACGGTTTCAGAGATCAGAAGTCTGAAATCAAGATGTGGGCAGGGCCGTGCCCCCCATGAAGGCTCCAGGGAAGAATCTGTTCCAGGTCTGTCTGAGCTTTTGGTGGTTCCTTGGCTTGTGGCCACAGAGCTCCAGTCTTCAGATGGTGTTTTCCTCATGTTTCTGTCTGCGTCCAAATCTCCCTTTTTCATGAGGATACTGCTCATATTGGATTAGGGGCCCATCCTACTTGAGTATGACCATCTTAATTCTATGTCAGCAACAACCCAATTCTAAATAAGGCTGGGTTCTGGGGTGCTGGTTAGGACCTGAACACATGAATTGGGGTTGGGGGAGGCACAGGTCAACCAATAACACTTAATGAAGAATAATTTGAAGTTTTCCCAATAGTCTTACTACTCCAGCAAGTAAATAAAAGTCTCCCTGGCCAGGCGTGGTGGTGCATGCCTGTAATCGCTTGATGCCAGGAGTTCGAGACCAGCCTGGGTAACATAGTGAGACCCTATCTCTACAAAAAAATTTAAACTTACCTGGGCATGGTAGCGTGAGACCTGATCTCTACAAAGTTTAAAACTTGCCTGGGCATGGTGGTGCACGCCTGTAGTCCCAGCTACTAGAGAAGCTGAGGTGTGAGGATCACTTAAGCCCAGGAATGTGAGGCCACAGTGAGCCATGACCACACCAGATGCACTCCAGCCTGGTTGACAGAGTGAGACTCTCTCTCTCCCCCTCTCCCTCTTTTTTTTTTTTTTTTTTTTTTAATGTCTCCTTGGTAGATCTGTGGTCAGAAAACAACTAGATTTCCTTCCTCTCCTCTCCCCCCATCACTTGGGAATTTACTAATTTCTCAGCAGAATGGCATTCTTGCTTTTTGGACTTAATTTTAGAAATAAAGCTGCTCTTATTCTTCATTTAAAATTGGTCAGGGATAAACCTACTTCTATAGAAGAATACTTGTCCAGGGGCCAATTATCTGACAACCTCACCTATAAGATGGGTGGAGAATGGAGAACCAAGGTCTCAAAGGACATGGAAAGAGTTCTGAGCAAAGATATTAAAACATTCATGAAATAAACTCTTTTAGAGAGCCTGATGGGTCTTCACTCACATCCTGTTAATGTTTATGTTACACATGATCCTAACAGTTGTAAAAGCTGAGTTTCCAGTGAGTAAAAGAGCAGAAGCATGAACCTGTGTGTAAGGCAAACTGAGGTCAGCGGATGATGCTGCAGGACAGTGAGGGAGGGGAACAACTCAAAAAGAAAATTCCAGACTAGATCCAGTTCAAATATTATTTTATTTATGTATTTTATAGTTTTTAGAGACAGTCTCACTCTGTCACCCAGGCTGGTGTGCAGTGACATGATCGCAGCTCACTGCAGCTTCGAACTCTTGGGCCCAAGTGATCCTCCCACCTCAGCCTCCCACGTAGCTGGGACTATAGGCACGCACCACCACGCCTGGCTCCTTTTTTTTTTATTTTTATTTTTTGAGATGGAGTCTTGCTCTGTCACCAGGCTGGAGTGCAGTGGCACAATCTCAGCTCACTGCAACCTTCGACTCC
The DNA here is from genome assembly GCF_024542745.1 of Macaca thibetana thibetana. Classification (NCBI taxonomy): domain Eukaryota; kingdom Metazoa; phylum Chordata; class Mammalia; order Primates; family Cercopithecidae; genus Macaca; species Macaca thibetana. The sequence continues at coordinate 18,409,156 of NC_065584.1, forward strand.
CTGGTTGAAGGGATTCTCCTGCCTCAGCCTCCCTAGTAGCTGGGATTATAGGCACGCACCACCACGCCGAGCTAATTTTTGTATTTTTAGTAAAAACCGGGTTTCACCATGTTGACCAGGCTGGTCTCGATCTCCTGACCTTGTGATCCGCCCACCTCGGCCTCCCAAACTGCTTGTATTACAGGTGTGAGCCACCGCACCTGGCCTTAAGTTCTTTTCATAGAGACAGGGTCTTGCTATGTTACCTAGCCTAGTCTTGAACTCCTGACCTCAAGCAATCCTCCTGTCTTGGCATCCAAATATGATTTTATTATGATGCCTTCATTGATATATGTTCTTTGAATTTCTGTAACATTTTGTCTTCCCTAGTTGGTTGTCACCCGTTTTCTAATGCAGCAGTTATTCATATAGCACATATTTACATCTCCCCTACCAGATGATTGTTAGAGCCAGAACATAACCAGTTGTGCCTAGTGTAGTACCTGCCACACAGTAGGTGCATCAGTAAGTTGTTATTGAAGATGGAAAACTAAAACATATCACATCATATGGGCATGGGTAGGGTTCCAAAGCATTTGGGGCAGAAAAGATCATTCTGATATTTACTCTTTAAAATTAATTTTTACGAAAGTTATGAAATCTAAAATCTCACCTCTCCTTAGGCTTTTGACAGGTGTTCACAGATCTCATTTTCTTTATAAGCCTATCAGTTTTTAATAATCACTTTTAAGGAGGCCTTTTATTAATGTTTGGTCTGATTTGCAAACTTAGTTAATTAAACTCCTTTAAACATTTTAAGCTACATTTGTAAAGGAAATCGAACTTATTAAATTTATAAGTACTCAATTGCCTGGCTCAACAAACAAGCCTCTTAGAGCACTTAAGCAATTCTTATAAGTCTAATTAAGCTTATAAGTATGCTACACCTTATGGTCTTTTAAGTTTCCTTGTATAGTATATATGACCTTACTGAGATTTTGACTTCAAATCAAAATCTAAGTTGATTATTTAATGCCACATTTTAAGTTAAGGTCTCAAGGCTGGTCTGTTACTCTAATGGGCAGGTTCTCTTAATTGTTATAAATATTTGAAATACTCTGTTTGAAATACAGTGAGTATTTCAGATAGTTCAAACAATTGATACATTGATCTGCATTGATATGTTGATCTGCATTGATTTCTTGTTTAAGGAATTCATTCTACAGACCTGATTTCCTTAAGCATTTCTCTGCTTTATTCTGGGCTTAAAAGATGCTCGCACAAATTGTCCAAGCATGGAAAGACCTGCTTCCCATGAGGACACCTCTCCCCCTGACTTCCACACCTTAGGGATCTTTGGAAACGTCTCTTTCCCAGCAACCAGCGCCGCACCCGGCCTGCCTCTCACCCTCGACTGCCCAGCGCCGCGCCCGGCCCGCCTCTCACCCTCCTCTGCCCAGTGGGAGAATCACCATAAATTCCAAATCAGATGCTTTCTGAAAGGGACCTAGCAGGGGCTTCTGGCAACGTTGAGAAGGAAAATCTGAGCAATTGGAGGCTCCTGGAGGCTGCCCAGGAGTGCAGTTCAGTTCTCAGGATTTTTAATTCTTCTTCACCCTGAGGAAGCTCGCGAAGATGGACAAGCAGGCCCCTTCTCACCTGAAATGTGGGAAGTGATCAGCAACCTGCACCCTGGGCGGTCTCCCGGGAGAACCTGTGCCTGGCCTTTGTGGTGACCTTTGCTGTGGGAAAGGGGAGGCAGGAGGCCATGGGGTCTGGCCCTGGAACCACAGCCTGTGGTCTGCATCTGCCCACCCAGGGACTAGTGCTCTTCCCACTGGTAGCCAACATCAGGACCACCCAACACAGCCTCGCCAGCTTCCCTTCCACCCTCAGCCTCCCATCCTCATAGATTTGGCGTATAGCAGCTGAACTCAACTTGTGCCTCAGTCACAAGCCTCACGGTCATTCAGATTGCAGGAAATAACAGACCAGTAAGTAGATCTGGCTCTCCAGTTCACATTTTATAAAACTGAGCCCAGGCCAGCTGCGGTGGCTCACACCTGTAATCCCAGCACTTTGGGAGGCCAGGGCGGGAGGATTGCTTGAGCCCAGGGGTTCAAGACCAGCCTGGGCAACATAGTGAGACCCTGTCTCTATTGAAAGAGAAAAAAAATTGAGGCCAAATTGTTTCTTATCCTGCAGAAACACTAAAGGCAGATTCCATAATTCAGATACTCTCAGCAAAACTTTTGCCCCCAATTATTTCCTTTTTCTTTTTTTTTTTTAAGAAAGGGTAGAGGGAGGTAGGAAAGAAGAGCAAAGAAAATGATGTTTACTTCCCTAAAGAAACCATCAATTGTGTCATCCCAGGTAGTTTTGGGCTTCGCCTTCCTAGGTGAATTTGGGTGGGAAGGTGGGGCTGCCTTCCCAGCTTGCTGAGATATCTCGGTGACCAACAGGTGTCCTCTTGAGCTCGGCTGGGTATCTGTGCCCCTGACTCATGGACTGAGCTCCTTTTTATAGTCATTTTCTGAATGAGGCCACAAAATAAAGAGGCAGATTTCATGTGGCCCACATTCCTTAGATTCATGGTAAACATTACAGATTTCTCTGTCCACTTGCATTAGTCTACGTCCCCTGCCCTCTGGCTGTCACTAGAGTGGAATTTACATTTTTTTGTATCTTAATATATGTAAATGTCTTTCCATTAGAGTCCAAAGGCCTTGAAACTCTGTGGGATTGTGCATAATTTTCACATATTTCCTGTCTTGGGGGAGCAGGCAACGCTCACAGATGTTCAAATGAGCTGGTATATGCCCAGCTTTGGTTGACTCTGTCCAGAGCTCCCAAGCCCCATAGTGGGCATACGCAGGGTACCTCCCAGGTGACATCAACTCTGGAGAGCTCTGTGTGCCACAGCAATACCCAGTGATGGGTTTCCGTGGTGACAACTAAGTTCTCAAAAAAAAATTGTGTAGACAGGGAAGTTGGTGTACAATGTGATTTTTTAATTTTGTTAAAATATTTAAAGTAAAAAATGATATTTTAAGAAGTGATGCTTCTTGTATTGGAAAATTCTGTTAGTGGGGATACTTTACTTCCCAGCCGTGTCACTGAGAGAGATCTTGCTGCACAAGACAGACAGTGGCGAAAGTCTGACAAAGGCCTTTGATCCAGTGAGGAAGTTGGTAACATCAAGTTCTTTATGACTGTGTTGAAGAAAAATCAGAATAATACAGTTTGGTTATCCTTTATTTGTTAGAAAATGTTAAGGGATTTGCAAGGCTTTCTGGCTTTTGCTTCACATATCACAAATCTGACTGTAACCAAAGGTAAAGGTTATATATAATATGGCATAGTGAATAATGCATGGGGAGTGATAACAGACTTTAAAAGAGAGAAAGAAAAGAAGGTGGCTTTTAAGTACAGTATGGCATTTCTTTTCTGCCGTGGGATACATGATATAGTGCTCTGTGGTGTGCAAAATGTTATTGGTTGTCATAGCAATAGAACACCATCCCAGAGAAAGAAGGAAATGCTAGCCTAAGACAGTTCGCTGGAATAGAACTACCATTATAAGAAAATAATCATTGTTACCACAATGTTTACTGTCAAATAATAAAATCCACGCCACCTTTAGTGGTAATTCTGAGTGGCCCTGACACTGCACTAGGGCTTGTATTACACACACAGGCTTCTGCCTTCGTTTGAGAATTTTGTACCTATTGCCTCTGCTGCCTGTTGGTGTAAAAATAGGTTCTGTTTTTAATGCATCCCTGAACTCACTTTCAGCTACCGGCCTGATTCCATAAGCTTCAGGGTTTGAACACCTTCTCCATAGAGTGCTGTAATTAATTTTTATGTTTTTCCTTGCTGTCAGAGTTGCCTCCCCTTGGTCATTTTTCAGTCATCGTTCTATCACGTTAGCCTCTGTAGTAGAACTGCCTCACCTGGATCTATTCTTTGCTTTCTGGTAGTTCTCAGGGCATTCTTCTGGCCATCTTTCAAAGCATGTATTAATACTTGGGTACGATTGAGAAATTCCTCTGATAGGACCACTGATGCTCAGTTGCCTAGCAGGTTAGCTCTGGAGAGATGCTGGGGGACCGAGGACAGGGTACCATCTGGGTCCAGATCAGACATCTTTGCACAGTCATACCATATCTCTCTTCCTGATCCAGCCCATGAATACACATTCTTGACCCAGTGTGGTATACAGTAGGTAGTACAAAGTAGGTAGAATGGAAAGAGCCGTGTGTATTCGCAGCCTACAAGAATCAATCATACCACCTGCACACAGCTTGCATGGCAGGTCCTGAAAATGGTGGTGCTTTAGTTGTGTCACTTAGATCTGAGGATGGTGCAGCACTACTCAGTGCTGTGTGCCAGCTACTCTCGTACATGCTTTCTGCATGCCAGCTCGTTTAATCCTCAGCCCATTTTACAGATAAGAAAACTGGAGCACAAAGAAGTTAAGTATCTTGACTGTGGTCACACCGCTGGTAAGTCCTGGAGCTGGGATTTGAACCCATGCCACCTGAATCCAGAGCCTGCATCCTCAACTGCTCTGCCACTTTCCATGGTCTGAATTGGAACCAAGGCCGCAAATGAATCCAAAGCATGTGGCTTCTCTGGGAGAACTGCTGGACCTCGCAAGAGGAAGAAAAAACTGTGATGAGAAGAAAGGAGGAGGAAGGTGTGGCTTGCAAAAAGCATAGCAAAACAGAGCAAAACAAATAAAAAGTTCTGCTCATCAGCTGATATCAATATGGAATTATATACATCATTATAATTTTAAAAACTTGTAAACTGCAGGCTGATGATTAGCTTTGTAAGTGGCAAGGATCCTGCCTGAGAATTCCCTCTAACAGCTTCTGGCAAACCTAGCCCAGTGATACTTCAGCACTATATCCCAGCAATCTCAGGGGTGCTGCTGGATACATATCCTATTGTTCAAAAGGAATATGCAACCAACACAGCTTTAATGACAACTGTAACAGCAGCTAACGTTCATTGGCAATGCCTACAAACCAGGCGCTGTTCTAAGGGCTTTACATGTATCAACTTGTTTGTAAGGGAAGGGGATGCTATTATCATATATTCGAGGTGAAGAAACTGAGGCACAGAGCAGTTACGTCAACTTGCGCCAAGTTGTACCCCCAGCACATGGTAAGAGTCACAGCCATCTGCTCGCCAGGTGTTTGATGACAGCCCACTGCATGTGGTGCCATGCTCCCAGGGAACATGGGCTAAGGAAAGACAAGGCCCTTTCCTCATGGGGCTGACATTCATGGGAACATGTGTGCAAACACAAAGTCAGAAGCTCTGAGCATCTCCATTAATGCCTGTATTAGTCCGTTTTCACACTGCCATAAAGACATACCTGAGACTGGGTAATTTATAAAGAAAGGAGGTTTAATTGACTCACAGTTCCACATGGCTGGGGAGGTTTCAGGAAACTTACAATGGTGGCAGAAGGCAAAGGGAAAGCAAGGCACGTCTTACATGGAAGCAGGAGAGAGAGAGACGGGGAAGTGCCACACTTTTAAACTATCAGATCTCATGAGAACTCACTGTCACGAGATGGGGACATCCACCCCCATGATCCAATCACTTCCCACCGCATCCGTCCCCTGACACGTGGGGATTACAATTTGACATGAGATTTGGGTGGGGATATAGAGCCAAACCTTATCAGTGCCTGTCAAGTATTAAGCAGGAATTTCTTAGGGGAAGAAGGGAGTTGACAAAGATGCAGGATTGAGAATAACTGAATGTTAAATCAAAGGAGAAAATAAGAATAAATGAGCTTTGCTTGTGGAAGACCTTGGAAGCTTAGGGAAAGTCTTAGCGGGTGCTGAATTGGGAATAGAGTTTGTATATAGAAACAAAGGCTTCCTTCATTGGTTCCTAATGCCACAAAACATACAATAGAAGTAGGGTCATAATGGTGACTGTTCAGTCCATACCTCTCGTTTCACAGATGAGGAAAGCAAGACCCAGCAAGTCTCTTCAGTCACTTTCCCTAGAAAAGCAGCCCCACGTGTACACAGCCAGACATGTGCAAGGAGGCTCACTACAGCATTCTTTATAAAAGCCAAAAATTGGAAACAATCTAAAATGTTCATGACCAGGGAAATGTTGAATAGATTGAATTTCAGCAATGAAAAGGCATGAGCCATATCTCTCGGTTCCCCAGATGAACAGAAGACAAAACTTATCATTGAATGAAAAAAGCAAGCTGTAGAACAATGTATATGTTTGTCTTCACGTATGTAAAACACATACAAACTTAACACTAAATCATTTTGAAAGACACAGATGCTCATATGCATAGAAAAAGCTCTGGACAGGTACACACCAAGCTTGTAAGGAAGGTTACCTTGAGGGAAAGGCCAAGGAAATAGGATTGGGTGACCTCTCTTGTGATGACCTAAGTTTTAAAATAAGCACTTGTAGTCTTGTAATTAATCTTGTGATTAATTAAAAATCATATGATTAAAAAGGAATGGTCCATTGACTTGTCCGATTATAGTCATTGAATTAATTGAAAAGGCAAGTCTAGGGCCAGTCAAGTCTTCTGGCTCCCAGTCCCCACCCAAAGACCCAAATATTACACAGATAGGTGCAGAGAGGGGCCCAGGGGAATTGAGGGCTTTGTTAACCAGCAGTGGATTGCCAAGGAATCCCAGGAACCATAAAAATGTCAGTGAGTGAAACCGGGTTTTGCTAAATGAGTATGTGTTTTTCAAAAAAGATTCCGATTTCTAATGGCATTAGTATTCTAAGCAGCTGAATCCCAGGCTGGAAAAAGGTACAAATGATGATTGCTCATTAGCAAATAGAATACAGATGTTCGGTTCATTTTGCCTGAGTGCACCAGCACCTCGGGGAGCCAGCAGCGTAGCGAGCCAGGCCCAGCAGCAGTGCTGCAGGCTCAGCCCTGGGGAGGGCTCCCGCAAACAGGAGGGAAATGGGTCACTGCAAAGCTGGCGGGGACTGGACTTTGCTCCTTCCCTTTGGTAGTTTGTTGGGACCCATGGGTGGGCATGGGAAGCTAACATTTCCAAAGGAACTACCAAGACCATTTTAAATATAATGTTTAATTGTACTTTTTAAGAAGATTTAATTCTTCACCACCTCCCTATGAACTAGGGTTCATGGTCCCCTTTGGAGAGGAAATTGAAGCTCAGAGAAGTGAAGTGGCTTGCCCAAAGGCACACAGTAACTGAATGAAATGGCGAATTAGAACCCAGATGTGTTTGACTCCAGGACTCTGGGTATTTGGCACTCTTCTTACTAGCAACTAGGCATGTCTGAGGCAAAGAACACATAAAAACATTTTGAGGCCAGGCGCGATGGCTCATGCCTGTAATCCCAGCACTTTGGGAGGCTAAGGCGGAAGGATTGCTTGAACCCAGGAGTTCAAGACCAGCTTGGGCAACATAGACCCCATCTCTACAAAAAGGTAAAAAACAGCCATGTGTGGTGGCAGGTACCTGTAATCCCAGCTACTGGGGAGGCTGCAACAGGAGGATTGCTTGTACCCAGGAGGTCGAGGCTGCAGTGAGCTGTGATCGAACCACTGCCCTCCAGCCTGGATGAGTGAGACCCTGTCTCAAAAACAAACACAAAAAATTTTGAGATGTCACACTCTTGTCATTTTCCTGAAACAACTGTTTCTTTTTTGAGCAGCTTCCAGATTTACATACCCCATTTACCCAGGATCCTCCTAAAACAGAAATTAAAGAGTTATCTTCAACAGAATCAGCCCAGCATAGGGCCAGGCTGGGGGAAGGGCAGATACAGAGAATAACAAGATGCCATTTCCACACTCCTTGCCTTCAAGAAGCATCTGGCCTGGTCGTAGGGTAGTAAAAATGGAAAATCAGATGGCTGTGGAAGGTTTTGATGACAACCACACACAGCAGGGAGCAATGAGAATTGTGGATTGTGGAAGGTGGATTTTCGTTAAGGGGTGGAAACGGTTTTCTTCGGAAGAAAGTCTGGGGAAGTGATTCTAGATGGGTGGCGTCATGGATAAAACCTTCTAAGACCAAAACTGGCCTGAGGTCAGTGAGAACCTGGCCGGGGGACATTTGGTTCAGCGAGGGCCACAAGCCATTGGGTTTTGAATGCTAGAGAGCAGAGTCGGACCATCTTGAAGGATGGAGAAGAACCCACAGAAGCTTAGAAGGAAAGCAGGGTCTGAGTGTGGTCCCATGAGGAGAGTGGGATTGCAGGGAGGGAGACTGAGGCAGGGAGACCTGTTGGAAGGTAGTTCCAGAGGTTCTCGTACTAAATGTTGGGCACATGGGTTAGGGTATGGGGCAGTGGCTTAGATGCATTCGAAATGCATCTGTGCTATGATTGTGTTATAAACTCCTTACCTACCGAGACGTTTTCCCCTTTGACCTATGCCTTACAGACGATTCTGCCTTAGGTGAAGTTTGAGTTTTTGTGTTTATCTGTTTTTTCTTTTTTATCAAGCAGGGATGATGGAAAGTTTGTACCCGATTAGAGCAGAAAGCCTTTTATTGCTGGAATGATTCCTCCTTGAGCGGCCTCCTCCCTCCCCGCCCCCTACCCTACACCTGTGTGCCTGTCCACAGGAATCCTCTGTAAATGCCTGTTAACCAACTTTCCTGTGACTACATGGATACATCAGCCTAGGCGCCTGTAGCCCCGTAGGACACTGGACTGCTCGCCTTAACTCTTTGCTCCTGGGCACACATGGTCACTTCTGACTTTTGATGAGAAAAGGCAGGCATTCCTCTAGAACAACACTCAGCAAATTAATATACTTTATCAGGGGATCACTGAGGTTCTTTTCTTAAGAATATGCTGGCTTGTTTTTAAGGTGAGATGAAGAGTTTTAGATACAAGGAGCCATTTCATTATTCCATCATCTGCCCAGCTGTTAAGATTTTAAGACAGCAAGTCATCAAATTTTTCAGCTGTCTTGCGGCCGCCGCCAGACGCAGGAATGTTGCTGTAGGTCTCTTGGGCCAACAAATTCTCCTGACTGCCACTGAAGAAATTGCACAGAAGAGCCACTTTTCTTCTGCATTTCATCTGATAGGGATACACAACTGGAGACACGCCATATGAAAAATAAAACCAGCTTCCAGAAACAACTGACTCTGACTTTTGTTCTAAAGACTGCAAGTTTTTCTGCCACTTTCACCAAGTCCCCACCTTCTTTAAATGGGTAGAATTCAGTGTGGTCAGATGCATTTTGCCCCAGGGGTGTAAAATTAATTTAGAAATGACATTTTAAATAGTGGAAGCCTTTTATATAATGATGTGAAAATTGTTCTGCTTTTGAAAGTCAGAATCAAACATGAAACAGTATGTCTCTCTGTAAAGAAGTCAGATATCTTGCTGGGATATTACTTTGGCTTTCTGCCAAAAAAAAAAAATTCTCTATTCTCCTCTGAAGAAATGAAGCAAAAATGATATTTGAGGAAGGAGGAGGGGATTGTGATTGTTTTATTGAGACTAGAAGCCAGATTTGCAAAGTAGCACTTCTTTTTTTTTTTTTTTAACTCTAACCCAGACAAAAAAAAATTTTGGGTTCCTTCCCCAAGTAGAATCTCTAAACTGTATCTAATGAAAGCTTGAATAACTAGTTTGGATTTTAAAAGGGAGAAGACCCCTGCCCGTTGCTGACTGCAGTTTAATTATATAATAAACCAGCCAAGCCTGTTTTTTTCTGGTGTAGACGCCTTGCAAAATATTTCCCATAAAATATACTACCCTCGCCTCATGTACCTTCTCCCCTTTCTTGTTAACCATCTGATGGCAAGTTCTTTTAATTCTGCTTATTTAAAGCGCTTGGCTTGCCTCACCTTACCCGGTAATAGTTTTACAGTCCGAAGCAGCATCTGGCCCGATGATAAGAATCAGAAAATGGAATTGTATTACTCCCAAGGAGCTAGTTGTAGCCTGTGCTTTTTCTTTCAACCAAATACTCTGCTTAGATAGAAGGCATTCACATGACATGGCCCCCGCTGGGCTGAGGAAAAAAACAGTCTGACAAAGTGCAGAAAATATGGTTAGCTCCCTCAAAGTGGAACCACTTCCAGGGTCGATGCCAGTGAAAGGAGACTTGGCTAGGGTGGGTCAGCATGAAGTGTCGGCCCTGGAAGAGGGTCCTTTCCATCTCTCCCTCTTTTCACAGCCGTAATTGAGTGAAGACTATCACCAACTTGACTTACAAAAGCTGCTGTTTGCTTCCTCCTTGTGCCCCAAAGTAAACAAAATAGGCAGGTTCCCGATTTGGAGTGAGCGGCACGGAGCCCAGGCCTTTGTTTGCTGTTAAGTTGTCGGGGCAGCAGAGCAAATAGATGTGAAGAGATTAACCAAACAAGAAGGCCTGGCGAGGGTGACCCTTTCTGTCCAGCCAAGGGAGTGCAGTCATCCGCACAGTGCAGAAGGCAGGGACCTGGTCTCTAGGAGGGACTTGCACGTACGAACCTGGCCCTCTTTCGACGTCAGGTGGAGCTGAGGACCACGGAGCTTGCTTCACAGGTGATAGAATCCATTTTAGACATTTAGTCCAACCCCCTTCTTTTACAGATAAGGAAACAGTGGCCATCCATGCTAAGAAACCTGCCGAGGCTGGTTGGTAGGTATTTTTAAAAAACAAACAAACAAACAAAAAAGATATATCATCAAAGTTGAGAGAGAATGCACACTGAATTATTTGTTCATCTCTGGGAACTTTGTAACTTCTTTCAGAACATTTTGCCACTTTTTTTGTTGGCATATTGCCCCAAGAGACTTAGTTTTTAAACTCTTTAAAGATCTATGAGAAAACTCATTGAGTTAAGACCCACATGTCAACAATGTACATGTAGTATTATCTTTGTTACTGTTACAGTGAGTATAAAATTTAAAAGAAACAATAGCTTAGTAAATTATTAGGTATAGCCTTAAGGAACTGCACCACAATTTTTGACATTGCATGCCTTATTTAAGAAACTTAGTTGTCAAATTTCTTCTAGGGTGGGGACAGTCTTCCTGCCTCCCCCAGGACAAATGGAAAAGGACCTTATTTATGACCTCTCTTCAGTATTTTCCACACAGGGTAGGCTGAAAGGCTCATATCCTCAAACCAGTGGCTAGCCAAAACAAATATTTAAGTTTTACTTATCTATATATTTCACCTATCTCCCAAAAAAGAGAGGTGACTTATAATGATGCAAGTGCAAGAAACAATGGAATCAACCATCCTTAAGGTAGGGTTTTGAAACAGTAGCTATATGGGAAGAAAAGGGGAGAGAGGGACAGTCACTCTGCAGGGTCTAAGGAAACGAGAGTGACCGATTCACAACCCATCTTCGAGTTTCCTAGCAGCAAAGGCAAAAAGAAATGTGGTACACACAGCTCTTATTTCTAGTATAAGCACGCATACCAGTGAAGTGCCTGCCTCTAAGAATGAGCCCCTGTCTTGGGGCTTTCAATGAGTAAGGTAAGAAATGTCTTTAACAGAATTTCATGATAGTTACGAAGGTTCCACAGATACCCTTTTCTTATGAGGCCCTTGGTGAAAGGCAGGGATTCAGATCTGAACTGAGGTTGTCTCAAGGCAATGCTGTATGGAAGGTGGGGGGACAGATGGACAGCAGGTGTGTGGTCACATTCTGTCCATCTGCTCTGACACTTCCCTGTGCCTGAGAAGGATGTTGAACGGGGAGGCCTTATCTGGCAGCCAGGAGCATGCCCCGATAGCATCTCTATGTCCAAAAAACAAAAACAAAAAAGAAGAGGAGATTCCCCCTCCCTCCACTAACCCTGTAAAACTGCAGAGGCCTGGTCCACCTTTGATTGTCGTCTTGAAATCGTCAACTTAAAAGATGGGAGTTTTTTATGATGTATCTCTTTAGCAACAGAGAGCTGCAGAAAGTAACTGTTCCTTAGCTGTTTCAAACCTGATCCTCATTAAACCAGCAGAGCCCTCCTGGAGGCAGACAGCTCTTTGGGCCCTCCAGACACGGAGGATTTTAATGATGTGCCTGGTTCTGTGGTCTGGGATACAGAAGTGACAAGTACTTTAAGGGGTTGAGGCAGAAAGGGAGGCAATACAAATAATTAAGTATTTACAAAATGGTTGGAAGGGCCAAAGGAGGGGGACCCAGGCCGGCCTTTCAGAAATGATTTCCAGAGTGCTAAGGAGCCAGCCACCAGGCAGGCTGCCGTCGCCAGATCTGTATGGTCAGTCACACACCTCATGGCTGTGATCCAGAGCCCACGGCCACCCCTGCAACTGCCTCTCGACACCCAGGCACTGGAGAATGGACACCGGGAGGTCACAGGAGAAAAACCCAGCCTTTCCACAGCATCGCGGGCCACTCACACGGCCAAAGGGGGCCTCACCTCACCTCAGCCCGACTTCATCTAATTGGCAGAACCGAATTTACACCCAGGACCCCAGCTGCAAGGAAATCTGGAAGATGAAGACTGGCGCTTCCCAACCTCCACAGTCGGAAGGAGCAATCCACAGTGCCCCCGACACACGATTGTTGTGAATCGTGAGATTCTGACAACACTGGCCAAAGAATATGTCTTATTGTATTCTAGCTGCCATCACAAAATACCACAGACTAGGTGGCTTAAACAACAGAAATGTATTTTCTCACGGTTCTGGAGTCTGGAAGTCCAGGATCAAGGTCCCGCAGGCTGTGGTTTCTGGTGTACAGATTTTCACCTCGGGCTGCGTCATCACCTACCCTTTTTTTCTGTGCTCGTGTGGAGAGGGAAGAGGAGATCTCTCTTATGTGGTCACTACTTACACCACTCTCATAGGGCCACTAATTCCATCATGAAGAACATGACCTCGTCTAATTCTGTCACCTCCCAAAGGGTCCTATCTTCAAATACCATCAAATTGGAGGTTACAGATTCAATGTATGAATTTCAGGGAGACATAAACATTCAGTCCCTAGCAGAACGCATCTTTGCTGTAATAGCAAAGATTTCAAGATCATCCCAGACCAGAGAATCATAATGCTTCCTTTTAGCAAACGGAGAGAATTTCATTCTGTTCTGGTGATGCTCTCTCGAGTGAGACTCAACCTATGACGAGTGAGTCTTAAGCCAGTGATACCCCTTTCTGTATAATCCACTCCTAAAAGAATTGGATAAAAGCTATGGACCCTTTCCAGAAACATGCACAAAATCCCAGTGTCTACATGTACTTTCTGCAGGTTCCATAAGTCTTCCTGTGGACCGATCAGCTACCCCGGATCCCTCTTTCTAGCCTGTTTCCTGCTCTTTCTTCAGTACAAGCGACTCTTTGCTCCTCTAGAAACTGCTTTTGTTCGGGTGGTCATCAGCAAGGCATGGGACTGTTGATCAGGTCCCAGGGCACTAATGAGATTCAGTGGTTGGAGTTGAGAACTTTCTGTTCTCATCCAGAGAGAGAATTGGTTTGTGCAGTTGCAGACACTGAAGCTCTGATTAGGATCTTTCCTATTACCTTTAGTTAATAAACATGACCAAGATGACTTGGCCACTTTGAAACATGAAGATTGTGATAAAAATGAATTTACTTGCAAAGCTTAATCTCCAAAATTGCTTTGAATTTGGGCTCTGGTTCCTCCAGAAGTAAAAACTGCACAGTGAAACGTGTAGGGTGACATCAGCTGGCTTGGGTGGGACACAGTATATTCTAGATGAAAGATAATGAAACTTTTTAAAGAATTGGATAAATTAACATTTTTATGTGAAATGGAATCAATACAATAAATCCACTATGGCTTTGTTAGCTATTCTCTTTTGTTTTTTGTTTTTTGCGGCACGTCTAGATGGAGAAAATAAGCTGCTAGAGAGTGGAGAAATGTAAAAATTAATTGTATTCTGTAGTCCAAACTGTATAGTTTCTTTGGAGAATAAAATAAAGCAAAATGAAGTGAGCCGAATTTGCCACTGAGCAGATGCCAGGATTTTCCCCTGTTGACGGAATGTTTCACTTTGATAACCTGTCTGATGAACCACCAAAGGAAGGGACTGACTCTATAGCATTCCTGTTTTTAACCCTTTCCCACCAGGTGCTGAGGTTGTTCTTATGCTGACAAATAACTAAATGAAATGTGCAGTCCACAACCAAAATGTAACTCAAATAGTAAATGATGGTCTTTAACTGCGTGGCTTGTTTGTGTTAATGCTGCAAATGACACTTAGGGATAAATATGGTAGAGGCTGATTTACTGAGCAGCAAAGCAAAACTTTAGAGAATCAGGGCTTTTATTTAAATAGAGTATTTGAGTGACAATAGTATGTGTCTTAGTCCATTCTCGCATTGCTGTAAAGAAATACCTAAGACTGGGTGATTTATAAAGACAAGAGGTTTAATAGGCTCACGGTTCCACAGGCTGTACAGGAAGCGTGGAGGCACCTGCTCGGCTTCTGGGGAGGCCACAGGAAACTTACAATCATGGAGGAAGGTAAAGGGGGAGTTGGCATTTCATAGGAGGGAGAGAGAGAGAGAGGGCAGGCACCACACACTTTTAAACAACCAGATCTTGTGAGAACTCCATTGCAAGAGTAGCACCGAAGGGATGGTGCTGAACAATTCATGGAGGATCCACCTCCATGATCCAGGTACCTCCTGCCAGGCCCCACCTCCAACACTGGGGATTACAATTGAACATGAGATTTGGTGGGGACACCAATCCAAACCATATCAGTATGCTAGGTGCTGTGTCAAGCCACAGTTCTGGGACTGTGAAAAGTAGGCACATATTTTGCAAAAATACTTGTGTAGCATGGAATTGGAGTTTCTCAGCCAAGTAACTACATGAAATGTTCCAATAAATAATGTAAAACTTGAAGAATTTCCCACTGAAAAGTTTCCCCTTATCTGTTAACAATGGTGGAATGAACTTTATCAATGTATCCACATTGGTATATCATGCAGTGACTTTATATTGAGATGCAAATGCAGTAGGCTCAATTAAATACCTTTGTTGTGATGTATTTAGACTTGTTCCTTTGTGTTGTTTTACTGAACCAAAAGAAAATAGTCATATTTCTTAGTAGTGACATGCCTAGAAAAGGAGTAAAGCTATTATTCTTTTCTTTAAACTCTAGTTTTGGACACATCTGAATAGTGGGTAAGTTTTGCTTTTCTGAATAAAGACGCATTTACAAATATAGAGAACATCATTGACTCCCAGGTTGTTCTATTCAAGAAAAGCATATTGGTAAAAACTGTAATTCTCAGGGCCATTTATTCAAAGCCCATGCTTGCAAGCAGGAATCACTGCTCCGCTGTGTAAATGTGTGGCATGACATTGTCTGCTGTGTATCTGAAACTGTTTATATCACACTTTGGAATTTTCTGTCCCTCCTTTTAGCCGGGAAGGAGTTAGCTGGTGCTCCAATATCTCTCAAAATTTTCTAGTGTTAGCTGAGGATTTGAAATACCATTGGAAAGACGTTAGCCATTCGTCAGCGTTACTGAATGGCTATTAGGGAAAGGTAAAGAGCAGAAGCTCCTAATACGTAAAGGAATGGGAGAGGCACAGATTAGCTGCCTGGGCTTTGTGTTGGAAGCAAGAGCTGGAATTAACATGGCCACCAAATAAGGTGATAACTACAGCTGGTTCTGTGAGTTCCTCACCCCTGTGATTTTATCACTGCATTTGTTTATATCATTTGTATGTATGGAATATCCAGTGAGTCTGAAGTGTTTTAGAGTAACAAAAAGTTTATTCTTCCAAATATCCGTGGAAGGTAGGTGAGTACCTCATTTTATTTTAGTGTGTTTGTCATTGTGTGGTTAGGAAATGAGGTGAGCACTTGTCTAATGTTGTTAAAAAAAGAAAAACTGGGAGATCTTCTGTCTTCCTCTGGAGGCGTCACTGGGATGGAGCTTCTTTGATGTTTAGGAGACAGGTGGAGGGGTCGAGCTGATTGTGGCTCAAGACGCTGGTTGAACCTGGTTCCTGTCTCAGTCTCCATCCAGCCCGCTAATTCAAGCAGATCTTTTTCACACTGTTCATCAGTAAGATGATTTCAGAGGGTCTCTTTTTGCTCAAAAATTCTATTATTCTGTGCTTCGAACTGAGAGAGTCTGTCTATATGAAAATCCAGGCAGGTTGCATTTCCCCACAGACAATTCAGTCTATTTAATGGTTTGGGCTATGGGAGCCAGAGATACTGCTAGGAGGGGCCAATTATAAGGTATAATAGCATAATAAGTCAGCATTTTTAAAGTGAAAGAGTCTCTGTAGCAACTTTACAAAATACTAAAGTGAAAAAACGATCAGAAATTGATCTTTTCAACTTAGTGATTCCATGGATAGACAGTAGATGCACGTAATCACTGGCATATTAATTTGAGTCGTTGCTTTTGCCTTTTCTCCATGGTTTAAAGAACAGTAAAAAGCGCTGGCTAGTCTGTGTCTATTTAAAGAAGTAAAATGCTACTCAGTGAAAAATGATAATTAGTAAACCCCAAACAGATTGAAGTTCCCCAGGGAATAAGCGCGGATGCCTGACCTCAGAAGTTGCAAAGGGATCCTGGCTGCCCGTCATTGTCACGCCAGTGGGTAGGGCCCGTACCCGCCTTTTTTTGTACTTCCCAGCATGTAGGCCAGCCCGCCACAAGAGGTCAATTTGGATACTGTGGTCACATTTTAAAAAGAGAACTATAATTATGACCTCTCATTATGTACAGTGATGCCTGCTGAGTTAAAGATAATGGCACTCCCTGCTTGAAAGTATCAGTTAATTGCCTGCAGGGGTCAGAAGGGTGCTCATGTCTGTCCCCTCCCCCATGGACTCCCCCAACCCCAACCAGGCATGCACTGAAGACAGACAAACTTGGGCCTGCTGTGCTTCTCACGCTGTTTAAGCACCAGGTTTAACCATGTTTAACCCTGACTATAGTGGAAGGCCAAGTTTAACTCATCTGCAAGAGGGAACTAAAACTTCCATGGGCCCAGACCTAGCCTGTCTTCCCCGATGGCATTCTTGGAGCCCAGTGTCACCTGGAACTCCATGTCATGGGCCCTGTCTTTGTTGACAAAGGGTACACTCCACAGCTGGTACCGTTGGTTTCGTATATTCTGCTACCATTTTTCCCCCATTAAAACTTTTTACTGTAGAATATTTCAAATATATTGCAAAAAATAGAATCATGAACGCTTGTATACTTTTCACCCAGCAGTCATCAATCCTGGCCAAGTTTATTTCATCTGCACCTCTCCCGCTTTCCACAACCTCCTTTGCCCCCAAGTAATGAGGATTTTGGAGCAAATCCTCAGTTATCGTATAATTTCTTCTGTATGTATTTCATTATGTATTTCAAAAATTTACAGATTTTTAAACATACAACCATAATAATATCAATAGCACATCTTACAATTTTAACAGCTCCTTAGTATTTATACTATCAGTGTTTACATTTCCCCAAAAGCTTATAATTTTTTAACCAGTTTTTTTTTTTTTAATCTAGACTCAAAGTTCTATACGTTGTAATTGACGGATGTGTCCCCTAAGTCTCCTTTAAGCTGGAGGAGTTGTGTTGTGTTGTTTTGTTTTGTTTTGTTTTGTTTTGTTTTGTTTTGCTTTGCTTTGCTTTGCTTTGTTTTGTTTGAGATAGAGTTTCACTCTTGTTGCCCAGGCTGGAGTGCAATGGCATGTCTCAGCCCACTGCAACCTCCACCTCCTGGGTTCAAGCGATTCTGCTGCCTTAGCCTCCCAAGTAGCAGGGATTACAGGTGCCTGCTACCATGAGTTCTCCTTCCATGTTTGTCTACCACTGTCTTTTTTTCTTGCCGCTACTGCTACTACTATTATTGTTCTTATTGTTAAAGAAGAGATTGAATTGTTTGCTTAAAAAACAGATACTCATTTTTATTTCCCCTCTGCTCCCCTCCAGATCTCTTCCCCTAAATGTTTTATGGCCACACTGTCCTCTGGCACAAAGTCTGAAGGCTCTCCAGGCAGGGCTTAGGCTTAAAGCAAGCTTAGTTTAAAAAAAGAAAAAAAAGTCGAAACTCTTTCTAGAAGAATGTTGAAAGGATGAGAGAAAACCGCAGGCATGGTGGCAGTTACGGTGGTTGATTTTTCCCTCTCTGTTTTCCAGTTTTCTTTGTTTCGTTTTGCTTGTATAACACTAGCTGTAATTTTTTTCCTATTGAAAGATGAAATATGGTTTTCATGGTACAGAACGAACCCAGTTGCCGTCATGAAGTAACCCGATCCACCCGCGTGCCGGGCGGGCCTGCGGAGCGCCTCTCCAGATGTTTTTGTCCTTGCTGCCACCCCACTGGGAACGGAAACCTCCCCTGTCCACGCCATCATCTTCCATCGATCTTACCCTTCCAGTCGGCCTGGGTCTGTTCATCATATTTTCTGGCAATTATCGAGCCCTCTTGGTTTTTCCAAAAACAAGTATGCCCCAGATACAAACCGAAGAGCTTTATTTGGCTTAGCATTTACAGTTCTGTCTGGAGTGAATACGCAGCATCCACAAGAGGAGACCACGTTTGGCCCAAGCTCATCTCCTTTAAAAGCACGTGTCCCTGACCAGGCTCTGGCCCTCAGCGCTTGGGCCTCCTTTATTCCGCATGACACTTACTTAGTATTTGCGCTTCTGTACTGGGCGGTTTACCCACTATGTTAGTCCATTCAGGCTGCTATAATAAAATACCTCAAAATGGGTGGCTTACAAGCAACAGAAATTTATTTCTCACAGTTCTGAAGGCTGGGAAGTTCAAGATCAAGGGGCCAGCAGATTCCGCGTCTGATGGGGCTTGCTCTCTGGTTCCTAGAGGGCGTCTTCTTGCTGTGTCCTCCCATAGTGGAGGGGACCAGCTGCCCTCTAGGGTCTCTTTTATGAGGGCTGTCATCCATTCATGGAAACGGGAGAAGTTCCCTTATCCCGCTCCCAGGGCGTGTGACAGGCATGCACCTCGCTTCTTCGGTGCCCCAGTGCTCAAACTCCTAAGAGGGGCATGTAGACGGGCAGGTTGTGGGGAGCGTTTTTGGGCTCTGACCTCATCTAGGGTTGAGTGTTTACAGCTCCCGAAGTCCCTCCCGCTGGGCCTGTGTTACAGGGCGCTCTTTCAGTTTTGCTGTCTGCAGGCAGCTTGTGTTAATCAGCTCAGTCAGACTCTCTGCCTTATCGCAGAGGTGGATGGGGAGCCAGAAGGTGGTCTTCCCCTGGCGTGGGGCAGCCTAGTGACCAGACTCCCCTCCAATCACCCCCAGCCAAATTCCACGTTGTCCCGCCGTCGATGGCCTGCTGTTGTCTGTTGGTGTCTGTCGATGGTGTGTTGTTCTGCTCCTCTTAACGTCCAGCCGCTTACGTCAGTGCCAGGTAGGATCTTGGGTTTTTGTGGGCACAAGATGGGGATGTGGCAGGCCAAAAGGCAACTTTTTGGGCACGAAAACAGAAATGGCTGTCCTCATTTAGGTCCTTGGGCACAGGCCCAAGGGTGTAGCCCTTGCCAGGGTCCCCGCCCTTCTGTAGCCTGCACTTCCCGTATCATCATGAGGGCGCCTCCCTCATGACCTCATCACCTCCCAAAGGCCTCACCCCCTCATACTTTCACGTTGGTGACTCGGTTTCAACATAGGAGTTTTGGGGGTCACACACATTCTGATCACAGCACCCCATAGACCATGTGGCTAGAAAGTAAAGAGCTTGACTTTTTTTTAAATCGAACACATTCAAAAAAGAAGGATCTTTCAAAGTAGACTCCTGACATGCAGAATACTTGTCCAGGGATGTAGCCATTCTTAATAACCATTCTAGAAAATTCTGTGGAGATTTTCTTTAGAACCCGTTTCCCATTCAATCACCAGAAAATCAGCTCTTACATTATGGTTTAGACTAATTTTTAAACCCAAACTAATTGTTTTCAGCTTCTTTGCCCAGTGGGCCTGAGTTTAGGGATCTTTCCCACACTTCAAGACAGAACAGTAACTCCCACAGGTCCAGGGCAGCGTGCGCACGTTCCTGTTTCTCTCCCAGTAGTGCGGTGTTGCAGGTGAATATTGTTAGGTGGAAAACTTAATCCTTTTATTTCCATGATACCTTTATGTATAGTCGTAGTCCTGAATCTACATTTCCATACTTAACTGTGTCTAAAATGAAATACTCATTAACAGCGTAACGATATCTTTTGTTCTCAATGATGGATGGATGAATGGATAGACAGGTGGACGGATGGATGGACGGACGGACGGATGGATGAATGGGGCTGACGTCTCCTTGTATCAAATTGAATATGCACTATTCAGGGAAAGCAAAAGCGATGGCAGTTATATATCGTAGCCTTCTCATTGTACCCATGTAGGACTTCCCAGGAACCAGGCTCTGCTTTAGGTGTGAGGCAGACAGTAGGTGAAGGGCCCGTGTAAGATAAAGGAAAATGCTTTATCTTACACCAAATGCTTTTTTGGTGCATTGTTTTATTTTTCAACTGATAATATGTAAGAGTTGTTTCTGAATCAACGCATCTCAGAAAACTATTAAAAAAATTTTTTTTAAATACCAAGCGTTTGATTTGCTTTTCTATTTTTTTCCTAGTCTATTTTCTGGAGGAAGATTTGACTAGAGAGAGTAAAGGCTGTGTTAAAACTGAGGCCTAGAGAGAGCTCGGTACCCATGAGACCTGCTGCTAGAATCAGCAGTCCTGAATTCACTTTCCAAAGTTCTGTGGGTTTTTTCGTATTACTTAGAAAGAAATACCTGAGCCTGGGTAATTTATAAAGAAAAGAGGTTTATCAGGCTCATGGTTCCATAGGCTGTACCACTTCATGGTGCCAGCACCAGCGCCTGATGGAGACCCGAGACTACTCCCACTCATGCGAAATGCGAAAAGGGGAGAAGTCACAGAGTGAACGGGGAAACACGAGAGATGGGGGAAGGGAGGGAGGTGCCAGGCTCTTTTTAACAACCAGCTCTCATGGGAACACATAGAGCAAGAACTCAGGACCACAAGGACAACTCCGAGCCATTCACGAGGGATCCTCCCTGTGAACCAAACACTTCCAAGGAGGTCCCACCTCCCATGCTGGGGATCAGACTTCAGCATGAGCTTTAAAGAGGTCAAGCACATTAGACTGTAGCACATTACACATCCCCTTCCAGGTGTTTGAGAAGCAGCTTTCTAGTAAGGAAATCAAAAGGCAAAACCTTTTGTAACAAAGAGATCATCTCAGCAGAACGGTGGTTTATGGCATAGTGGGACCGGGTGTGTGATTCAGTATGGTAGAAGTCTACCCAGAAGGAACATGGTGAGGTTTTGTTCTCAGACTACGTCCTGTGTCTCTGTAATGAGAGTCAAGTGTCAGGTCTGGGAGCATCACTGGCTCCGTAGTTCCTTTTTAAATTCTTTTGAGTTAGTATAAGACATACATCCCCAGGCAAAGTGAGCCTCTGTTCAGAGTCACCCTCCAGTTCTTCAGTGCTCGAGCGTTGGGGAGGAAGACAGTGGAGAGGTGGGCACACAGTGAGTGTGTGCCTTGAAGCCCTGATGGCAGGGTTCTGTGTGGTGTTTATTCTCGCTAACACACCTGCCAGTGTCACTCTGAGATGCAAGCTTTCCTTCTGGAAAAGATGATTTGCACATTGACCTAGTTGAAGACAGAGCTAATGAAGATGTGGTGCACGTGGAAATGTTCAGTTCTCAGCACTGACAAGCGCTGCCATGCCTGCTAGGGCCAAGCCACTGTGAGCACCCCCACAGCTGTGGGAAAGTTGGTGCAGGGGTTACCAGCAACCACGAACCCTTTTACTAGAGGAGGAAGTGGCTTCTGGCGTGGGAACTGGGCAGGAGCTATCTTCCAGTAAGTGGAGAGAAGTGATGGTTGGGGAAAGCCAGTCATTGGGGAAGATGACCTTATAGCATAGAGAGGGGAAAACAGACTCAAGAAAGATGCACTGGTGGTCCTGGCTGGCCGTGCCCAGGCCTCTATGCTCTGAGCATCTCCCTGGGCTTTTGGCTCTGGTCTCAAGGGGCTTCCTGGTCCCACCTCTGGCTTCTGGCCTTGGCACATCCTTTCTCTTGGACACCAGTGTGGCCGGGCTCTGAGGTGCTTAGGGGTGTCTCTTGGGAGTCCCCATTCCTGTTCCTGCCCTATGGAAGCCTTGTTGCACCTGAGGCTGGCTCCAGTCCCCTCCTGGGTGGTGAGCTTCAGCTGTAACACTGGATGAAGAAACCAGGAGCAAGCAGGACGTTTTCAAAGCAAAGAATGCCAGAGTCCAGAGGGCTTCGGCATTAATCCCCCTTTCCTCCCTCCCTGCAGGGTCGGAATCCCCTCCACGGCAATCCCAAATGTCCCCTCCCCTTTGCACATGGCTATGAGTTACAGCATCCCCAGAGAGGGGCGACCCAGGAGACAGAAACCAGAGAATGCAGTAAGCAGAGGTTCACAACTGGATGAGATGCAAAGGGGAAAGGACTTCAGAGGAATGTGTAGTTTCTCATTCATCTATGGGAAGCTTTAAAAATTTTTAAAAATACGTAAACTGACCTCAGACAAGCCCAGCACGATTTAACAAGCCAAAGAGAACCAAATCAAAACCTCTTGCCTCTTCAATAATTGCCCTGTCTTATTACCCATGGGACAGGATCACAACTTGTTCTGGGTCATTTGTCACCTTTGCCCTGGGATTCAAATCTAGAATTTTAGGTTTTTTGATACTCTCAGTTTCTGTCTACATGGTTCTTTGAGTTTTCTCCTGGCAGCTGCTAGAAAGATTTTGATCAACTGGTCAAAGATATTAAAGAAGTCAATGTTGATCAGTAGGAAAATTTAGAGTGCCAGATAAAAGAGGTGTCTGAGGTGGCAGTGTCAAAGGGCTGGAGGCGACGCGTTCACTTGATTTGGAAACAAATCAGATTCGGGAATGTGACGGCAATGTGACGCAGGCCTTGTTGCTGAGGCGAAAAGGACCTTAGAATTAAGGGATCCAGAAGACATCAAAGTTAAAGCATTTCTTGTTGCCTGGAGAAAACAGAAATACGGAAGCATCTGCCTGGGGAGTATCAAGGTACTCCTTTCATTTCTCAAGCAGAGAAGCAGCAGGGACAGTAATCGACTCAGAGGAAGTGAGAGGCCCCGAGAGCTTCCAGCCTGGCCATCCTAACACCACATTAGAATTGGGGTACCTGAGACAGCCCCCAGCACCAGGCTCCCAGCCCAGGATGCTCTTTGAGCTCCGTACTTACCTTCCAGTAGCTTTTCCTAGAATCCCCTTCCTGATGAAGTGAAACGAGGGGTAATAGATGGGCAGTTTACGCAAGTTAGAAAGATGCTCCCTGTTGGGGAGCTGACTTGGACAAATATATTCCGAATTTGCAGGGTTCGCTGTGACGCTCCTCCTCGGAGCCTGTAAATTCTTCCTTTAGAGTTCACCAGTCCCTATATTTAAGCTGGAAAGACTCAGGAAATGTGTGAATGGGAGCCTAATACCCAGGGTACCCCCAACGAAATGTAGAGCTTACTTGGAGATGTGTTTGTTAGTTTGTTTTCATCTGTTCTTACCCCTTGGCCCTAAACATTATCCAAGCACAGTCATCTGTTGGGTATCCATGGATATCTAGGACCCCCTAAGATACCAAAACCTCAGGATGTTCAAATCTCTTATATAAAATAGTGCAGTTTTTGTTCTTAGTTTTTGTTGTTGTTGTTTGAGATGGAGTCTCGCTCTGTCGCCCAGACTTGAGTGCAGTGGCACAATCTTGGCTTACTACAGCCTCTGTCTCCTGGGTTCCAGTGATTCTCGTGCCTCAGCCTCCCAAGTAGCTGGGACTGACAGGCACCTGCCACCACACCTGGCTAATTTTTTGAATTTTTAGTAGAGATGGAATTTCACCATGTTGGCTAGGCTGGTCTTGAACTCCTAACCTCAAGTGATCCACCTGCCTTCGCCTCCCAAATTGTTGGGATTACAGGCGTGAGCCACCGCGCCCAGACAAATAGTGTAGTATTTGTATAGATCATTCATCCTTTCCCCTTTCCCCCCTGACATCCCTGCAACTCACCTACCAACTTAATTAGATTATCTTTTGTTCCAACAAACAGCTGTTAGTTTCAGTTTGCTTAATCATTGCTTTGAGCTTGTCTCATGTCTTCAGAGCAACAAGAGTTTGGGGTGTTCTTTGATTCATTTTTTTGGAGAAGAAAGGCTGCTCTTGGTGTTCTCTGTCTCCAACTTCCATCCTAAAGATGATGCGTAAAATCACAACTTGGTGTCCACTTAGTGGGAGATTTTTGTTCCCTAAAATCCTGCTCATCAGAAGCTTGTGCACTGGGCTCCCTGGCGTCACTTTGTCTCCTGTTTCACTGTGACAAGAACCCCTAAGGTGTTTGCAGTTCACGTCCACAGTGAATCCCATCTCCCGTTTCCCACTTCATCTCTCCTGCTCACTCGGGCAACTTCTTTCTCAATAACCTTCAGCCAAAAGGGAAGTGGAAGAAATATTCATGGCAAATGACGTCAATAGAGCTGATGGCACCCTGTGTTCTGCTGCCTTCAAGATCAGAGGCGGCTGTTAGAGGTATCTTGATTGATTGCAACAGAAGCCAAAGGGTATGGCTCTTACTTCAGTGATTTCAAAGCAACAAATGTAGATATCCTATCTGTCTTAACCGATGCCTAGGGATTTTGCAAAAAGGAGGAAAAGAAAGACGTCAACAACAAAGTGAATTGTATATCTGTTTACTTTTGATGTGTTCTATTTGAGATAGTTTGGTTTGAAGAGCTGCTTTTCTTGATCATAGCACATGTATCTGTGAGCTTACTGTGAGGTTTCTCACCTTTTGGACTGGATCATTCTTTGTGGTGGGGGCTGTCCTGTACACTGTAGAATGTTGGGCAGCCTCCCTGGCCTCAACCCATTAGACGCCAGTAGCACCCTCCAGCTCCCACCCAGTCATGACAATCAGAAACATTTTCAGACATTGCCATACATCCTTGGGGGAAGGAAGTGCAAAATTGCCCACAGTTGAAAATACTGGCTTAGTATACAAGGTGTGCATAAACGCAGATCTACTCAGCATTTCCCCACGAAATCCACAGTTTTGTTTATTTGTTTGCTTGCTTGTTTTCATCTGTTCTTATCCCTTTGTCCCTAAAAGTTATCTATCTAAGCACAGTCATCCCTTGGTATCCATGGGGGATTGGTTCCAGGACCCCGTAAGATACCAAAATCTGAGGATGTTCAAGTCTCTTATATAAAATAGTGTAGTATTTGTATGTGATCTATGCACATCCTCTTCTGTACTCTGTTATCTCTAGGTTACTTATAATATGTCATACAATGTAAATACTATGTAAATAGTTGTTAGACGGCATTGTTTGGGGAATAATGACAAGAAAAAAGCCTGAACGTGTTCAGTACAGATGCAGCCATCATCTAACTACATAGTATACATGTCAGCAACAGTGTAACATTTTCTGGAATTATTTTTCCCTAATATTTTTGATCGTTTGCTGATGAAATCTGTGGATATGCAACCCATGGATATGGAGGGCTGACTATATTTTTTCTCCATTTTGGGGGGTTAATTGATGCCCCAGTTGTGTCATTCTCAGGCAGAGTTAGAGAAAATGGACAAAGATATTTCAAAGCAGAGAAGTCTAGTAATGTTATAGAAGATCTGGGAGCACTTGTCTTCCTTGATGGCTTCTTTGGATGGCTTCCTTGATTTACTGCGACAACCATTCTTCACCTTTCAGACACGTCAGAATTCCCTGACAGATTCCTACAAAGATTCCTTCAGCTAGGGTGGAGCCTGATGTTTGGTTTTCTGGGGTTCCCATGGAATTTCACTGCACATCTGGAGGCTTATTCCCTGGGGAACATCCAGTACTTCTCCCCCAAGCTGGGTGCCAGACCTCAGGCAACTGGATTCACCCAGCAGCAGATTGGACAAGCCATTCCTTCACTTGTTCACTAACTATCCAGCACTCCAGATGTTCCAGGCACTGTTCTAGGTGCTAGGGAACACCCTAGTGTATGTATCTGACCATGTACCCATGTTCTTTTTTTTTTTTTGACACAGTCTCACTCCATCGCTCAGGCTGGAGTGCAGTGGCACCATCTTGGCTTACTGCAACCTCTGTCTCCTGGGTTCAAGCAGTTCTTATGCCCCAGCCTCCTGAGTAGCTGGGACTACAGGTGTGCACCACCACATCCAGCTGATCTTTATATTTTTAGTAGAGATGGGGTTTCACCATGTTCGCCAGGCTGGTCTTGAACTCCTGACCTCAATCAATCTGCCACCTTGGCCTCCCAAAGTGGTGGGATTACTGGCACAAGCCACCACGCCCAGCTTACCCATGTTTTTATATCTGATCTTTTCTGTCTGTGTGTCATCTATTATTTGGTATTTTTGTTTGTTTGTTTCTTGAATTTATTTTATTCAGTTAAAGAGATTTCATCATCCTGTAAGACTCCTCAGGTGTGAGGGAGAGCAGGGAGAGCTGGAGAAACACATTAGCCCTGTGGAAAATCACGTGATTTCTAAGACGGTAATGGTTATGATTCTTAGGCTTTCTCTGTGGGAAGTGTTTCATTGTCATTGTTTTGTTAGGTGGGTCAGCTCAGAGGTGCTGAAGGCAGTGCTTACATTTTTGTGGCAGGTGTATATTGCAGTGTGGATTGAAGCAGGGGCTTCCTGCTGGCCTTGTATTCTTAGTTTGTTAAAGCAGATGGCCTCTCCAAGTCACTTCCCTCTGAAACTCAGTCCCAGAGGAAGGGGAGTGGACATGCTTAGAAACCACACCAGGAACCCACAGAATACGCACACCAGACTTGATGGATTCCTGTGAAGTAGACCTGGCAGGGACCTATCAGGACAGACCATGGCTTTCTGGAGGCAATAGTATATTCTCCCAGCCTTACTAAGGCTGTTAGCTGCCCCTAAGGTCTTTGGAGTAGATGCCCTATTTGGTAGGTGTTCCTTGGAATCTGTAGCTCTGGCAACCACAAGTCACAGAGGGAGGAGCAAGTCAAGGGATATTACAGAGCAGGAACTATGTGGAAAGGGATGAAAAACCAAACCGGCCCCTTCGAAGTCCGCAGCCACCCACCCATCATTTTAAAATGAGTGGACTCAGGCACAGCAAAATGAAAGGAAAGTCAGCAGACCCAGGACTTAAAACCCAAGAATCCTCATGTCTAGTGCAGCGCTTTTCCCATCCTGTCCGCAGAGGAGAAGCCTCTTCCACAACCAAAGGAACCATCTCAACAGTTTGAGAAACTGAGGCTCAATATTTCTCTTCGCCCAAATAGCTGGACCGTGGGTTCTGGAAACTGTGTTACCTGTTCGTCTCCCTGCAGCATAATATAACTGTGTGTGTACATTCAAAACAAGAGGATTTGAAAACATCTTTAAGATGTGTGACCGTTTTCCAGTCTCGTACTATAGAGAAGAGGCAATGTGATAAGACAACTGCATTAAAGATGAAAATTGAAATAGGCTGCTGGGAACCGGTCCAGAGGAGAAGTAACGTTTGTTACTGAAGCATGGGCAAAGGAGGAATTTTTTTTAATATGGGATTTGAGATTAGCTCAGTTTGGATAATGGTTGGTCATAACTCTGTTCAGCACCCATGACAGCACGTGTGGTGTGAGGCTGAATGAACCAGCAATCATTGATTTGGTTCCTGAATTAATTCAGCACCCATGGCAGCATGCGTGGTGTGAGGCTGAATGAACCAGCAATCAATGACTTCGTTCCTGAATTAGGATGCTGAATTAGGTACTGATGGGAGGACCCTCCCCATCCAAAAATTTAAAGAGTGGCACTTCCTTGTTCTCTTGTACCCCTCTGTCTCACTTCATTCCCCTGAGATACAACATGAAGCACTCCTGCCAAGTGGGTCTTCATTCCTAGAAAGAGATCCTGGCCAAAATGCCTGTCTTTTTTCTTATGCTGATAAACTGGGTTGGACCCTCTAGGGAAGATCCTACAAAGCCAATCCACTGCTCCCCTCCTAGAGATCTCGTCCCGGGCCCTTTATCCTTCACAATCAGCTATGCCTCTGAAGCAGAAGCCCCCGCTATCCACCAAACAGCTACCCAGTCCCCTGAAATAATTCCAGACACAAAGCTCCAATGTCTTTGGTCAAAAGCATCCTACCACAATAGCGTGCCTGCATCAGAAAGTTCCTCTGCTATCTAAAGAGGTAAACCACCAGTAGTCTCTCTTGACCACAGAAAATTTAGACTTTTTTGTAGAGACCCAGAGTGTGCTGATGAAAAGGAGCACATTACCTAAGGTAGAGAGCGGGAGTGAGCCCCAAGAGAGGCACAGGAGGGAGAGAGTAGGGCAGCACTGTATCCTCATAGGAAGGGGTGGGGTGGAGAGATCCAAGGGAGGGGTGTTTGGGTGAGGGGACTGGGAGAAGCGTGCCCAGAATCTGTAGGTTGGAGTACCGTGCTGAGCACAAGTTATATAATCAACTCAAATACTTTCTTTCTACCTTCTGGTAGTTTGCAATCTAAAGAAAAGGGAATGCCTGTACAAACAGTGCAGTGTGTTTTTATGCACAAAAATCTCACTGTAGAAAAACTTTTGATACCATATACTAATATAAAAGGCTGACGAAATTTGTTAAGTGAAAAAAATTTTAAGTTGCAGGAAACTGTTTTCCATATAAAGTTATTTTTTAAAAAGATAGATTTGCGTGCATGAGTAAGTATATATGTGTGTATTTGTTTGTATTTCAATGAATGTATATATATATGCTTATTTTTGCATAGACAATTTCTGGACATATATATAAGAAAATATGATTTTGAAAGTAAGCCTATAGGGAAGGCATTTATCTCTCAAATTATATCCATCCAGTGTTTTGTTTTTGTTTTTTTTTACAGTGAACACACATTACTTTCATGACTTTTAAAAAGAGGGGAAAAACTTAAGTATTTTAATAATAGATAACAGTAAGCATTATAGTGTCTCTTCTCTTTGGAGAGGAGAGACAGGAGGTTGTTGGCTCTGAAGACAGAAGCACTGACAGGGTGTCAGGGTGTGACAAGGAGAAAGGCATATGAGATGTTCTAGCAGAGAGTCCAGGACACTTTTCCATAGAAGGTTATCAGACTCATTAGGCTGCTTGGTGTTCACCCCAGGAGCCAAAGAGGGTCCTTCTGTCATTGATCTACAGTGCTAGGTCTGTGCTTAACCAGCTTGCTGGATAAGGAAAGAGGTCTGAGTGATGACGTCTATTTTTGTTTGCCTGTCAATCTGGATATTGAACCCAGAAAGTGTTATATCTAGTACACTCACAAATGAAAACCAAAAAGATGACACTTGGGAAATCTTTGCAATTTTAGGGTAGGCTAAGATTTCTTAGAACACAAAAGACACTAAGCTGTAAAAGAACAAAATGGTAAACTGGACTAAGTAAAAATTGAAGACTTCTGCTTCTTAAAAGACACTCTTAGGAAACAGAATAGTAAACCATGGACTGAGAAAAAAACATATATCTCATAGAGGACTTATATTCAGAATATTTTTAAAAATCTTACAACTGAAGAATACTAGTTGAACCACCTAACTAAAAAATAGATAAAAGACTTCAACAGACTTTTCATGTAAGATACGAATGGCCATCAAGCACATGAAAAGATGCTCAAGGTTATTTGTCATTACAGAAATATAAATGAAAACCACAGTGAAATATCACTATATATGCCCTAGATGGCTAACGTTTTTAAAGATTGACAATTTCAAGTAGTGGCAAAAAATATGGAGCAACTGAAACTCTCCTGCATGGTACACGCACCCTCTTTGGAAAACAATGTAGCTATTCTCTGTAAAGGTAAACATACGTTTACCAGCAATTTTCCAAGAGAAATGAAAACGCAGGTTCAAAAAAGACTGGTATAGAAGTTTACAGCAGCTTTTGTATCATATCCAAAACTGGAAACAATCCAATGTCAACCTACCGGTGAATGAATTGTGGTATATCCATTCAGTGACTACAACTCAGTGATAGCCATAAGGAATGAACTATTGACACCACATCTTTGATGAGTAACAGAAGGCAAATCTATGGTTGTCCAGACTAGGGGTAGGTATGTCTGCCAAGGGGTGCAAGTAAACTTTGGGGTGATGGAAATCTCTATCTTGGCTATGCTCTTTATCTTGATGGTGGTAACAGTGGTGTCAGAACTCTTAAAACTCTACACTTAAAATGGGCACATGTTCTTGTATGTAAATCATCCCTCAGTAAAGTTGATTTTTGAAACAATGGCACTCGCTGTACTCCCCTGGGGAAGGGCTGGTACTGTAGTATGCCAGTGTGCATAAACATTTTAATTTTCTCCTACCATTTGCAGTTCTTGCATTTGCCAATTCACTTACTAAGATGTCAAGAGAGGAGAATTCCAAGCCTTGCTCTCTGCTCCATTCTGCCCATAGGGCTACTTATTCAGGAACTGATCCTTTCAGAAGGGAGAGTGGGGCTGTAGGAATGCATTGTGAATGAGATCATGTGAAGGCTGGGGGTTGCACCTGCCCCAAATGACCGGAGACCAGCACTAGTTCCTTGATCACATCAGGATTTTTATCTGTGGAGGCATCAGGCATGGCACATCTGGTTTGAAGGAAAGACGGGGGACACGTCCCTCAGCATGCTGCTTTTTTTTCAGTTTATGTATCTGTTTGGCTTGGCTGGGTGGGGGTGGGGGGTCACAGGTGGATGCTCTACAAATCCAAAGCACCCCCCCCAAGTGTGCCTTGGGAATGCCCTGCTTAGGTTCTCCCACATGTGTGATTATTGATGGGATACTTTTCCTTTAAGGTTTCCTTTCTCTCTTTCTGTTTTCTTTCTTTCACTATGTCTTCTTTTTATTTGTGTCCCTCTACAATTTCCTTTAATGTGTTTTTGAAGAATACGGAAATACTTCCTTAAATTTTCTGGCCATATAAATAGAAAAAGACTCCAGACTTCCTCCCTGTGTTTCCTCTTGTTCTGGGCCCAGCAAACCTCCTGGCCACTGAGGAAAACTTTGGGTACGAGTCACCTGTGGAGGTAGGGACCATGTAGCCAGGCCAGCCATGGTCACCTGTAGCAGTTGCGTTCTCAGTAATGGCAGAGACCTTTTGCTTGGCAGGAAAAAATCATTTTTCTTGGCTACCCCCTGAGAAAGGAAAAGGCCATTTCTAAAAGGAGGGGCAAGAGGGAAAGGCCTGTGGCCTTAACAGCCCCCCCTCAGGAACTGCTTGTCCCTTGTGACTTGTGAGATGCCAGCAAGAATGCTGGGGCTGTGAGTGCTACTTCCAGGCAACAGGCCCTGTGGGGCACCAAGGGACCCAGGGCAGTGGGAGCCACAGGGGCAGTGGGGAGAACTTTTAATTTTTTAGTTGAATGGTTTTATATATATAAATATATATGTTTTTATATATATTAAATATATAAAATCATTCAACTAATTAATATGTAAACTATTTTATAATAGTGTATATATAAACCATATTAACCATTATATATAGTAGTATATATTAACTATTATGTATACTATTATAAACTGTATAAAGCTTAGTCGATATTATATATTATATAGTTTACATAGTTTATATTATATAGTTTATATTACATATAACATATAACATGTTATATATTATATAACTCATATATTGTTATAAACTTATATACATTATAAACTAATAGTTTATAATATATTAACTATTATATGTACTAGTATATATAAACTATAGTTTATAATATATAACAAATTATATATAATTTACAATATATAAATTATATATTATAAACTGTAACATACAACTATTATAAACTAATATTTTATGTATAATTTATAGTATATTAACTATTATATATAATAGTATATATAAACTATGTATACTATTATATAATAATATATATTTTATTAATGATTATATATAATATGCATAATTTATATATTATATAAAAAAGTACTTAATATACTATTATATAATGGTTAATATATCTTAATATATAATATTAATATACATATATAAAGTGCATTGTAATTAATATATAATATATATTAATATCAGTGAGAAATGGTGACTGTTTAAGGTATTTCACCCCTGGAGTTGCCAAATATATAAACTATATATATACTATTATATATAATAGCTAATATAGTATGTATATTATCTATAATAGTTTGTATATATTTGATTAATGATTAATTATATTAGTTGATATATTATATATAGTAGTTTACATATACAATATATATACTAATATCAGTGGGAAATGGTGACTGTTTTAGGAATTTCACCCCTGGAGTTGCCAAATAAGTTAATTTACTTGTTTCTCATATAATGTACTTATTAAAATAAACTTTTAGTCCATTATGGAGTGTAAGTAACAGGCCTTCTGCAGGCAAAATAGAAAAAAACTCTTCAGAGTCAAGGTCTATTTTTTTTTTCTTTCTTCCTTGAGACCTTGTCTTTGGGAAGCAGTGTCGTCCATATCATTAATTGCTTGTGGGCCTCTTTTTACCACATCGTATTACTCCGTTGGAATTAAACCACACGTATAAAGTATGAAAAAACGTACTTTTTTAAACATTAAAAAAGTAATTTTCTAGCATAATACCCAAAATAAAGTGCCATGGAGCCATTAGTAGTAAATTGAATTTTTTGGTATGTAATTTGTACAAAAACTGACAAGTGCGAGCCCCTTGTCCCCCATCATTAGTCATTGGGTTTAGCGGACACAGAGGCAGTAATCTGCAAGGGAAGGCATTTTGATGTCGACTTCAATTGCACACTTCATTTATTTGGACAGGGCACAGGCGGCAGCTTCTGTCACGCGGCATCACCGCACTATTAGTGAATTTCGCCCCAGGGCAGCTGGGACGCTGTGCTGGGGCAGATGTTCTTTTCAGCCTATTCAGTGACCATTCTTGGGGGTTGTTTACTGTTGTCATGGTGACCTTCATTTCCATAGCAGCAGAGCTGCTGTTTCTCAGAGGAAAATGAATTTAGTTATAAAAGGATAATATTTTTCTCTGTCTCTATATAACCTGCCATCTGTCAACTGGTGGATCAGTAAGGATTCAGAAACCTATTAAGAATTATAGCAATGAAGTGATGAGTATTTTTTTTTTTTACCCATATTAAAAGCAATAATAGCAGTGGAAGCAAACATTGTGCCCTCAACATCAGAACTTTAATTTTTTCTTTATATTTTAAGTGCTTTTTTTAAATGCCTTCACCACCTCCACACCGCTGTTACAAACACATAACCTCGTGAAACACAACTTACATTCTGCTGACAAATGGAAATGACCAGATGTCTTGTTTGTATCTCACTAGATGCAGGTGTGTTTAATGCTTTCCTGATGCTGTGAGCTTTCCCCAGTTCATTAAAGATTCCTATGGCTGAACTTCCTATTGTCACTGACTCTCCTGCTCCTCACCCCAGGGTAAAAGCTATGGGGGTGCATAGATCAGCAATTTATCAGGAACATACGGTGCAAATTATAAAATTAACAACATGAGAAGAGACCATGCTTGTGTGATGAAAAATTTACTAACATGATCCTTAAATCTCATTCTAGAACACGTTTTCTTCTTCTCAGATCCCACTGGGAAGAATGTCGCCTTGGGGATAGCTCATCTAGTTCCTGGATATTTTTTTTTCTCTGTTGCATTCATGAACTGTAACTTGCAGGGGGAAAAACACACACACACACCAGCCCCGTTGTAAATAATGTTATTTATTGGTTGATTTTTCCAGATCCTGACATTGATGCTGCCAGTGCCATGATGCTTTTGAATACTCCCCCTGAGATACAAGCAGGTTGTGAGTAGATATTTCTATAGCCTACAGCACCATAGTTTGTGAACTTAACCTTCTCATTTATACACCAGGTCATAGGAAGAACTAATGCTAAAGTAGAACGTCCCTTGTAGAATCACTTTAAAAGCTACATAAGTCCATGATTACATGCATATGCATATAAACATGCAGCCATGCGTATGTATGAATGAATGCATAGGTATATTTCCAAGATGAGAAAGTTCTCATATAATTTCAGGACTTAAGACGTGGGGAAAGGGAAACAGATCCTTTATTGAGTCCCAGTGGAGAGGCCTTCCTTGCTCCTGTAGGTATTGCTCCTGTGAGTTTGTAGTTTCTCCTAGAAGAGGCTACGTGGGGTCAACTTAACCATAATGGACGGGAGCAGTACCCATTTTTAGAAATTTCTTTCTCTTCTGGGACCTTATCGCCAGCCTGCCATTTTGGAGAAGAGTCTAGTGAAATAGGCCTGTTGGAGCCTGGAATATCTTTGAAATGAAACCATGCTACCAGCTTGGACCATTTCCACCCAGCCTCCCAGGCTGCCGCAGATAGCAGGGCAGGGCTGTTTAGCTAAGCAGGACTCCCATCCTCACCTTCTGTTGGCCTTGAACAATGTCAAGTTTGAGACAACTCTTCCTTACTGAGACTTCTTCTCACCACCTGAGGTTTTTCCCATCTCTGGAGCTAGTCTACCATGGTTTTAGAAAGATCTCTTCCCAAGGGATGAAGAATGACTTTGAACAAAGATATCTGTCCCTTCCTCCTCCCAACTCGAGGTCAGTACCTGTGCCCACATTCCACACCCAGCTAGAACCCTGTTGGACACAGACAGCTGGTTTACCAGGGTCTGCTCAGCTCGTTGTTAAGACATTGCTGCGTTACAGCCTCTTACTGATGAAACACACTGGTGAAGACATGGTGACATGAAGCAGCAGACACCACTACAACACTGCCACGTAGGGGCTGGCACTCACCTGTCTCCTTCTTATGGCTAGGCCTTCAGCTCATTTTGGGTTCTAGCTCTCTGAGGGCCACGTGGCTGGCTGAGCAGTGGGGAGTCTCTGCCTTTGGAGTGGATGGTACTTCACACAGGAAAACATCCATCCTCAGACCCAAAACAGGTGCCTTTTGTTAGTAGTGGACTACGTGGAGTTCCAGGCCATCCATCATAGCCCCCCTGCTTGTCCAGCCTTCCTGACAGCTTTAAGATATTTGACTCCAACCTTTCTTATTTATTCCTATTTTAAAAGACCCAAGAAATTCAGCTGAGCATTCTCAGGGAGGCTTGTTCCTCTGCCTGGAGCTGCCATTACCTGTTCCGAACAGTCTAGAGTTCTGATTCTCTCTTTCTAAACTCAGACCTCCAGCTATTGCAATGTTGGACTCCCTACACCTCTGACATGCAAACGCCACTGCTAAGCAGATACTGGTCTAGCTGTGTAACTAGCAGTTAACCTGGAGTGTGGTTTTTAAATGATGTTTTTATATTTCAGAGAAATATGTATGTTTTTAATTTTTTTTTTTAAAATAAACTTTCATTCTTAGATGGCATTGCAGGAAAAGTACAGACCAGATTGTAATCAAGTTCCAGGCTGAAAAGATTTCTAAAATTAAGTTGCATAACTCAACCCAGTGGAAACATTCTGATTTCATCAGAGCCGTGTAAGATTCGAGCACCTTCCTTTGCACCCAGCCACTACACAGTGATCATTAGCTTAACAAAAATACTTCCAGCTGGTTGCTGAAGTTCAGAGGGAAAATGGGATTATGGACTTCTGCTAGAAGAGGCTACATGGGGCCAGCTTAACCATAATGGACCTGAGCAGTACCCATTTTTAGAAATGTCTTTCTCTTCTGAGACCTCATCACCAGGCTGCCATTTTGGAGAAGAGTCTGGTGCAACAGGCCTGCTGGAGCCTGGAGTATCTTTGAAATGAAACCAAGCCAGGCAAGGGGACTGATGGATCATTCACAGATCCCCAGCAGCTTCCATAAATGTCCATGATTGCTAGATTCTTGAGCATGGGTAGGAAAGGAAAATGGTTTCTCCTGATGAGTAGACGAGTTGTTTTCGGTGTTCGCCACCCCTCTCCATCTCTAACACTCCAACTGTAAATACTTCTTTTTCCAGGGTAGCCACACTCCTGTTTACACTGAAATGCTGAATTTGAGTTTTACAAGCTCAGTGTTCATATTTTGAAGCTGTAGGCTCATTTTTAGAAGGCTTTTTTTAGAAGACTATTACCGCTGTGTGAGAAATCCAGCCACAGCCTTCATGAAAGCCCCAGGCCAAGAATGGAGCTCCAAGACAGTGGAAGGAAAGAACCCAGGGTGCCTCCAAAGGTCATAGAAGGAGATGCTCATGGACAGGAGTAACAGAAAAGTAAATGTGAAGACTGGGCAGAGAGTAGGGACACCACCTTTGCATTCACTGTCCCATCTGACCGCCAGCCCTGGTTCAATGCCCTGGAGGTCAAGGGCAAGCATAGTCAAGGGGCAGGTTGTAAGGACCCCGAGGATTGGAGCAGTACCTTAGCAAGGGAGTGAAGATGCACAGAGCATCTTCTCTGTGCACTTGGGAAGTCAGCTGGCCGATCCTGCCCATAAACCCAACCAGAGGAATATATCTGCAGCTTGTGGTTAGCTCTTTCTGGCTTCACTCTTTCTCCATGCCCCTGGCCCCTGCCACCTTTCTTTTCATTTCACGTTGTATAACGTTATTTTTCTTGGGATTTGAGGCAGTCCTTTGCCTTAAGGGAAAAGCATTACAGACAGAATGATTAGGCAGTCATCCCCTGCCCTGCCGGCATCGCCCAAGGCCTGGAAAAAGTGAGAGGCTATTCCTGTGCAAAAATGGTTAAAGGCAACAGCCAGCCAGCCAGCGACAGTGATGGTGTGTGAGCAGCCTATGTAGGGATGTTTGTGTGCCCGTGTCCCAGTGTGGATATCTCCCAGGTCTTCTCCAGGTTGGGGGGTCCTGCCACTGCCCATGAGTGGGGAGTGTGGCTTCCGAGAGCAACACATTTCCTGTCTGCGCAGAGCCTGTCTGTGTTCCCCCGTGGGCTGGTGCTGTGGCTGGGCCCTGTTTATAGAGCTTCCTCGTGCGGTGCTATTTATAGCCCCTTGTTTTCACCTCTCAGGCTGCTAGATGCCCCTGCTTGCATGGGGGCCACCAACCCAGTCTCTTCTGCTGCTGTTCTGCTCCCAGCAGATAGAGGCTGGGCTGGATGGCTGGAAGGCTTTTCCTTTGTCCTCACCCTTCATAGCCACTCCAGGTCACCAGATGGCAGCCACTTAGATCTTTTCTCTTCCTCCTACCCTTGCTCAGCATCTGTAAAGCTAGCACAAGGCCAGCAGACTGGCCACAGTCCAGGGTCTGAAGCTGAGTAGGTTGCACAAAGGAAATGGCTCAGATGCTGTTGAGAGCCCCAGGCAGAGCAGGCCTCTTTATCGTTGGAGGGTCTGTGTTGCCCCAAGGGAGCCCAGCACACAATGTCTTGCTTGGGCTGGAGTCCCTGTGGGTCCCTCCACCTCTCATTTCAGTCTAATGCTTCACTTGCAGTGCAGCAGCAGTGTGCACCTAGTAAAAACCTCAGGCTGCAACATTTTGTCCTCCTGGCAGCATCTACTGTGCATGTGACATTAGCCTTTTTAGACTTTGCCTGTTTGCAGCATAGGAAACATTCTGCAAGGAGAGCCTCCATGTCTCACGTGCTGTATAGGACACTGCCTTCAGAACAGTCAGCGTGGGACATGGCTGGCTCATTACCTCCCGGACTTTGGATTATGCTCCAGTCAAATCCTTCTGCCTACCCCACCCTCCCCACCCTCAAAATGGCTATGTAGACTAATTCCAGCTTCTAGTATCTCCTTAAGTACCTGCTTTGCAGTGAGTTCCCCTTTGACAAGCCCCGTGAGTCAGCTTTAACCCCAATGGAGGACTCATTAGTCAGGAGAAGCCAGATCTCCATTACTCATCTTCAAAGGCTTATATAATCCCTGTTTGGAAGGTTCCCAGAGACGAACTCTAGATAATAAACAAAACAACAAAATGGAACAAGGGAAGGGGAGGGATTGGGGGAAGGCGTTCCTCCCCCTGCCTGGAACTGGGATGTATGTCAGACACACCAGGCACAGCAGAGGGAGCACAACCAGGAAATAGGCTGTGTCTCCCCGTGCCAGCCCCCTCCCCAGTGCGCTTCCAAGTAAGCAGGTGGAAAGGCCGACTTTAGGAAGGGGAAGGATTAGCGGAATCACCTGCTGCTCAGCTTATGGCCTCTGAGAGAGTTAGCCAGGGCTGCCCTCCAAAGGCAGCAGCAAGAGCTCAGAGGTTAATTTTAGAAGTTGTGAAACACCAAGGAAGCTAAGCCTCAGGAGGGGAGCCGGGGAAGTGCTGAGGGACGATGTAGTGTGGAGGGGTTTGTCCTGGACCTTAGACTTTTTTTTTTTTTTTTTTTTTTTTTAAGATGCTCAGGATTGCGTTATCCCATTTAGATCACAGCATCTACAATGAGCGGTGCTGCTCTGTTTGGCTCTCTTCTTATGTGTGAAGGTTGCCTTCTTGCTAGTTAAAACCAGAAAGCTTAGAGTTCCTCTCTAACATCTGAGAACGTGGTTGATGGCAAGTGTGGGAAAGTGTGGTGCCAACGTCCCTCATCCTGAGAGCCTCAGGGGTGGGTATTCTCCCATCTAAAAGACAAATACGTAACTGGCCTAACTTGCAGGGATGATGCTGGAGGCCTGGGCCTTGTCTGGAGAGAGCCACAAATCCGAGGGAGAAGTTGACTTTGAACATCGAGCCCTTTTGATGTCTTACATAGCTGGAGGCCAGTGCATTTCAGTACATCGGGGGCGGCAGATTGGCTGTAAGGTTTTGGTCTTTCGGTGTCTTCGTGTGCTCTGAGGGAAACAGAGTAAAACGAAGGGAAAGAGTAGATGTGCTGGTAGAGAAAGGGCTGAAGGATCGACTCATGTTCCCACCAAGCTTCCTAATGTAGGTAGTGAACAGTGGGCCTCAGAATGCCTTTCTCTAACAGAGCCATTTTAGACTGGCTGTGACTTGTTCTTCAGAAGCCATGTTCCTGACACTTGGGGATGGGGGCAGAAAGGAGAAAGGCAGGGGTGCAGTTAAGTGTCACAGCTGGTTTCTGGCAGCTGGTGAGCAAACACGAACACAGCCTCCATCTCTCCATGGAGAGCACTGCCAATGATGAGGACGGAGAAGTGCCAGGGTTGGCAGAGGCAGCGTTTAGTTGCAGCTCATTTGAGAACAAGCTGCAGGATTCAGAGGAAGAGCTGAGTCTACATGCCAGAAGTCTTGTGAGGTTCAGGAAATAGCTCAGGGAAAGCCTATTAATGCTTCAAGAGAGCTTTGTCCATGAGATTCTCTTTGAAATGAGTGCTGTTCCTTAATCAGGAAGATGTTTTAATAGGTAAATGCAGAGTTAGGAATAACTACAAAAAGCATAATGGGCTGAAAGTATTTCCCCATGTTCTGACCCCATTCAGCCCCGTCCTTGTAGATCATCAGTAAGAGGATGCCAGAGAGGTGATATAGGATGACAGAAGGATGACGGTGATGATGACGATGATGAGCTTACATAACGAGCCAGCCACTGAGCTAAGCAGTTGATGTAGCTTATCTTATTTCATTCTCAGAGCAATCCTACAAGGTATGTTTAAGTCTGCTTCACCAGTGAGGAAATGGAGGCCCAGGAAGGTGAAGGCACTAGGCCAAGGCGGAACTGAGGCTGTGTGGCTCAGAGCTTACACTCTTAACCACTGCAGCATACCTCATCCCTGAGGGTTCCATGAGACAAGGAACATCCAAAGAACATGGTCTCCAGTAGGAACTTGGTGACGACTGGCTTCCTTTCCTAGTTTTCCTTTCTGCTGGCCGTACCCCTGGAGCTTACAGGTTCTGAGCATTTGGGCAGAGGACTCTGTCATGTCACACTGTCCCCAGGGGTGCTTTTCTCCTTGATTGGCAGATGCCTTGACGACCATGCCAGGGTTAATAAGAACTTGCGCTGCCTAACTTGGATTTGCTCTGTTCCCATTCCAGGGCTTCCCTTGTCTTTGTCCAACTTGATGTGTTTTGGGTGTTGCTGCTGCAAGGGTGGCTCTGATATGACACGCACAAGGGGAACAGAAGTGCCATAACAGCACCTGTTGCTGTCCCAGCAACTCTGTCACCAGGAAGATGGCTACATTCTTCCGGCGTGGTCTGATTTTGTCCCATTCTGTTCTTGATGGGTTTTCAGCTCCTCTGAAATGGGGAAAGCACAGGCTGCCTCAGGATTCCTCTGTGGATGTTGATCGTGTTGATGATGACGATATTGATAACTAACATGCATTTTCCAAATACTCATGCCTTCATTAACTCACTTAAGTCTCCAGAGACCCTGGGTAAATGTCATTTTTGTCCCCCATCTTACGGAGTTTAAGTAGCTTGCTCAGCAGACATGATGAGTAATTGACAGAGATGGGCTATAGACCTAGGTTGGTTTCCAGAGCCTGGCTGTCAGCTGCTGCGGCACAGGGCACTTCTCTGCTCAAAACGCCTTAATGGATTTCCCGATACCCATGGGATAAAGTCCAAACACATCTTCTGCTAGGATTGTGTGCTGTACCAAGCAACCTTTTAGTTCCTTGAGCACATTGTGCATCCTTAAAAAATCACTTCCAGGTCTTTGTATGTGCCATTTTTCTGCCTTTGAACTCCAGTTTAGATGGCGCTTCCTACAGGAAGCCTTCCCTAATACCCCTTAGTTTGGGTTAGGTGTCTCCATCCTTTCTGCCTTTAGGCCCCCTGTCCTAGCACTTACCATCGTATATTTTCATTGCCTCCTTAATTCTCTCTCTCTCTCTCTCTCTCTTTCTCGATCTCCCCTTCCCTCTTGCCCGTAGTTACCTTATGTCTCCATCATCTAATACATAGGAAAGTACTTGGTAAAAGTTTTAGTATCTGTATATGGGACTGTAATAATTTTTACTGACAAGAATTAAACTGTATTAGAGATTTTACATATTTAAGTTATTTATCAGCATGGTTCATTATATCAGACGAAGTCGCTGCTCTGCTTGACATCCCTAGTGACAGATATATTCGATCAGAATTCAGCTGAACCTGTGGCTATCTGACCATTTCTAGGAGACTGCCGTACACCAAAATTATGCAGACCCTCTCCCACAATCCCCAAAATGGGCAAACAAAAAGCTGTCGTTTTAGGCAACACATATAATATTTCATCCAAAGCATCTATCTACAAGAGTTCTGCTGTCTTCTGCATATGTCTGTCCTTGAGAATTATTGCTATTTTTCCTCCTATATTTTCTACTGGATGTTTTGTAATTTTAGTTCCTACATTTAGGTTTATGATCCATTTCTAATTTTTATGTGTGGTATGAGGTGTAAGGCTCAAGGTTCATTTTTTTCCCAAATGGATCTCTGGTTGTTCTAACACTTGCTTTTCCCTCTTTGCATTGTCCTGGTACCCTTGTCAAAAATCAGTTGACCACATGTGTGTGACTCTGTTTCCGAATTCTGTTCTGTTCGATTGGTCTGTATGTCTAGACTTACGCCAGTATGACAGTGTCCTGGTTTCTGTAACTTTATAGGAAATCTTGAAATCAGATAAGATAAATTAGGTAATATAAACTTTAGACATTCTTCCTTATAGAGAATTCATCAACTGTGTAAGACATGATAATTCACTGCATACCACATTCTAACAGTTCTGTGATTTAAAGATACTTGGTAAGTCTCCTGCCTCAGATAAGGTGGTCTGTTAGCGGGAATCAGGCTGATAATCAGGAATGGTAGGAGCTACTGATCTGGGTCTGCCTGCCCTCACAATTAATTAGGGTGACGGGAGATTATGGAACACCGGACTGTAATAGTAGTACTGACTTAGGCGAGAGTTTCCATTCTCTCACCCATCCTACCTTTTGTAAGACCTAGTAACAAAGGCCTTATGCAAACCGGGAAAATAAATGGCAAAAATTATTAGCAAGAGGTTTAGAATACCCAAAGAATTGACAGTCTATAAAATTACCCCGTATTCAATAGTGAACGTTCATCCTATGTGATGTTTGATTCAAGGTTTGAAAACATGTCCTTAGATACCTAAAAATTATGTAAGTAAAAAGTCTGTATGGCAATGTTTTTTGTGAAAAGCTTGCATTCTACCCATTTAATACTGGCTTACACACCTAATGTCCAGAGTGGTTTTCATTTTGGAATGCATAGTTTTCTAGAGCCTTTTCGATGGTCTTTGTTTGAAAAAGCACTAGTTATCCACCTTGCCACTATCTGAGACTGTGCCAGGGACTATATGGGCACAGCCACAGCTCTGGGGAGTCTGTAACCCATGATGGCAGACAGGGTCTTGGGAGAACAGTGTTCAGAGAGGGAAACAGAGATCCAGAGACCTGCACAGAGTCACACCAGAGAACTCAGATGAAAGCTCACCCGTGTTCTCACTTAGTGATGCTCCTCTGCTCCTCAGACACAGGGCGAGTTCCTGGTAGATATAGCAGATGGCAGAATATTAGTTTGAACCAGATGAAATTGCTGTTGGGAAGGTCAGAAAAGGTTACATCAGGGATTCCCTGCGTTTCTGCTCTTAGGTAACCCTCAGACAAAA
Organism: Macaca thibetana thibetana; assembly: GCF_024542745.1. Taxonomy (NCBI): domain Eukaryota; kingdom Metazoa; phylum Chordata; class Mammalia; order Primates; family Cercopithecidae; genus Macaca; species Macaca thibetana. The sequence continues at coordinate 18,451,579 of NC_065584.1, forward strand.
TCAGGTTGGTGTGGAGATCTTGGAGTTTGTATGGAGAATGGACAAGATCTGATGGCCGCTGGTGAAAGAGGGGCTTAGGGTTGCTCCAGGGATGTGTGGGTTTAGGAGAAGGTGGGATGAGGAGCGAATTCTCAGGAGATTTGCTTGAGAGGGTACCCCGGGAAGGGGCCTTTCCTCAGGCCACGAGGATCCCCTGGGGGATGAACTGGGTAGTGTGTGCTGAGGTGCCAAGTAGCTTGTAAAATCGGCTTTTACAAGACAATTTGGGTCATTTTTTTCCCCTTGTTGGATTAAAGATAAATGGAAAGATGTTCTCGGCTTCTGCCCATGGCAAAGCATGGGGAGGTGCTTTTATTTGGTCACCTGGTGTCTGTCCTACAGGGTTGGGGTGTTTGAGTTGTTGTTAGGGTCTGACTGAAGGAAAAAGGTTATGTTTAATAAATGTGAGAAAATAATATTTAAAGCCTACTTTTGGAAACTCATTTTTTTTTTTTTTTTAACCTAGACATTAATCCTTTGGTTGTGAGCTGCTAGTCTGATTTTTACTTACCAGATGATCTTTCCGTCTTACTCTCTGGGTATCTTTTTCTGTCTCTCTTTCCCCGTGTGTGTGTGCGCGCGTATGTCTGTGTGTGTGTGCATGTCTGTATGTGCGGGTGTGTGCACATGTGTCTGCGTGCATGTGTGTGTGCGTGACTGCGTGTCTGTGCATGTCTGTGTGGCTGTATGTGTGCCTGTGTGTGTGCATGTATACGCGTGTGTGTGTGTGTGTGTTTCTCTCTGTCTCTGCTCCACACATGTTCTCTGCCCTCTGTCTCTTTCTCTCTTATTGGTCCATCCAGAATTTCTGACTTAGAACAGAAATCTTCACAGTTGAATTCACGTGCAGTGTCTTTCTCCCCTTTGCTTTTTCAGTTCCTCCAGGAGTGATCCAAAACGGAGCGCGGGTCCTGAGCCGAGGGCTGTTTCCTGGCGTGCGGCCGCTGCCAATCACTCCCATTGGGGTGACGGCAGCCATGAGGTAAGCGGAGAGTGTGCCTGGCAGAGCCAGCCCGGGGAGTGGGAAGGGCAGCTTTCTGTCCACGGGGTCGCTTCTGGAGACAGAGAGGAGCTGCTTCGAACTAGTGGCGACAGTAAACCTGGTTTGGGTGCTCAGAAACGTGAAAGTAACCCCAAGACCTCCCAATCCGAATGCCACCTTCTCTTTCTCGGCCACCAGATGATCCCGGTCTCTTTACAGATGAGGAGATGGGGGCAAGTTAAATTCATTTTTTTTTTATTCTAGGAAGGCAGGGTAAGAGGTGGGTAGAAGGAAATGGAAGGCAGGATATTAATTGGATTCTAGGCTTACAGGCCTAGCACGAGAACCAGCCCTGTCCCTCCCCTATCCTGTGACTCTGGGCTCGGTTCCCTCATCTGTGAAAACTGCCTCCTACCAGGGGTTGCAGGGAAAATCAAATGCAAAATCAGATGTGAGGCGAGCTTTGGTACGTGGTCTATAAATAGCAGGTGGCATCATTCCCTTGCTTCCAAGAATGAGGTCAGCTGCCAAGCCGCATGAACCCTTCCTTGGGACATTTCTCTCCTCCATGCTCTCCATCTCCACTGCCAGCCCCGGATCAGGGTCCGCCGCCGGCCCACAGCCCTCACAGGCACCACTGCCAGAGCCTTCTCCCGTCCGCCAGCTGCTTCTACGCCCACTCCTGTCCATCCATCCACCACTGCCAGACCGGTGTCCTAACACCGTGCCCCCCCAGCTGTCTGCAGAAGCCCCTTCTGTGACTAGCCCTGCACCACCCTGACAGTCCTTCCTTCTCCTTGAGCCAAATGTGTTCCCCAAATATGCCCAGTATTGGCCCATCTGACTCATACAGTTTTCTTCGTGTAGATTCCCCTCACCCTCATATGCAAGGCAGCACGTCCTTCAAGATCTGGCACAAAGGTGATCCCTTCCCGATGCTTTTTTTAATGTGGTCTGGGAGCCAGCAGCAGAGAAACTTCTCTTTGCCGTGAACCAAGTAGCCCCATGCTTTGGTTGTAGCCCTTCAGTGAATGACCCTGTATGGTAGCAGTTTCTCTGTGTGTCCCTTTCTGTCCTGGGCACTTTGCGTCCTGAGGATGAGGGCTAAGTCTCAGTAAGTTGGCTGATGCCTCATCACCGTTGCGGATGCCAGGCCCCGGTTGCTTGTTTAGAAAAAGCCTATCTCACTGAGCTGCATCCCTTGAAGGCACCATCCCTCTCCTTCTGCATTTATGGATCAAGTTTGCACCTGAAGGCCATTTTGCTTTCATAGTGTTTTATGTCCAAAAGGAAACCAACCCAGAAAGTGTGTTTAGCTGGGCCTGAGGGAGAAGCAAGGTCAAACTCCCCTGCCGTGTGCAGCTTCTCCACGAGCTTGTCTTTTAACTCCTCCTGCTGTTGTCAGGACAAGTCCCATAATCTTCAGAGCAAAGGTCTGTAGCTTCTGATAAGATGGGAAGTTGTTAGTAATTAGAGTAGTAACAAATTATAAAACCACTTATCATTTCTACTCATCTGACAAGGGGATATTTTCCAAAAATACATGGACAGGTTTTTCTTGTCCCTTTCCGGCATCTGTCCTGGCTACTCTCAGGTCAGTAATTCTTGAGTTCCTAAGTGGTAAGCCTCTTTCCATGAAGCCAAAATTCCAATGCTCTTGCCTCACATTTTTGAAAAAGACATTCTCTGTTTTTCATTCTCTCTTAAAATCTTTCCTCTGTTGCCTCATAGTTTACCTTCTTGGTTGAGAAGACTTGGAGACTGTGAACTATTTTCGCTTGCAGCAACAATGTATTTTTATTAGCAGATTCTAAATATAGACTTACAGTTTATCCTCTTGACCATCTTTTTTAGTGCCTTCAAGAGTAGCTTTCACTATGGGCCCAGCCATGCCTTATAGAAGGGCACAGAAAAGCCTGGCAGACAACAGGTTGACCTTCAACAGGAGCCGCCGTCTTATTTTAATTCTTACTCTCATGGCATTTATTATGACACATTTTACTGGTTAGTTCCCTCTTGAGGTGTTATTTCAACTACCGATGGTTTCTTTCTGGTTAGAGAATAACAAAGCACTGCAGCAAAACAGTCTTGTTTCTGTTGAAAGTTGCCACTCATCCAGTCCAGTGAGTGCCTCAGCTGGGCTCCTTCCAAAGTAAAAGAAAACAAAACAGACTCTGAGCCAGACTTGGGTCTCAGGTTCAGTAGGGAGACAGAAACCACACCAAGTACCAGAGAGACTTTAATGTTAACCAGGGCTGGGTGTGGTGGCTCATGTCTATAATCTCAGCACTTTGAGAGGCTGAGGCAGGAGGATCACTTGAGGCCAGGAGTTCGAGACCAGCCTGAACAACAGAGAGAGACCCCCAGCTCTACAAAAAGTTCAAAAATTCGCCGAGGCCGGGCACGTTGACTCACGCCTGTAACCCCAACACTGAGAGGCTCAGGTGGGTGGATCACTTGAGCTCAGGAATTTGAGAACAGCCTGGGCAACATGGCGAAACCTTATCTCTATTATTTTAAATTAAAAAAAAAAAAAAAATGACCTGGGCATGGTGGCACACACCTGTGGTCCTAGCTACTCTGCATGCTGAGGTGGGAGGATCCCTTGAGCCTGGGAGATCAAGACTGCAGTGAGCTGAGATTGCTCCACTGCATTCCAGCCTGGGTGACAGAGTGAGACCATGTAAAAATCAAAATGATTAGAAAGAAAGCAAACCTGTAAACCAGGTAGGAAGTTATTAACTAGGTAACTGAAAGGGTAAAGAGATAACTCAGGGTGTCATGGAGAGAGTAATTGCAGGAGGCAGCTACCACCTCTAGGGCTGAGGGAACAACAGGAAGAGGTTGGAAACAAAGGGCAGAGCTGAAACTCACCTTTGCATGGGGGGCAGGGGCTAGGAAGCAGCCTCTGATGGTGCTGGTGCCTCTAAGGGAACATAGTTCTGCAGGTGCTGGAAAAACTGCAAACTGGGTTTGGCAACTCCAAGAACGAATGCTGCTGCTGAGGTGCACAGGCATTGCTGGCTGGCTCAAGAACACAAAACAGGCAGGAGCCACTTCCATCTTCCTCCACCACCTTCTCAGTCTCTCTATGGCACCCCCTGGTGGCAGAGCCTCACATGGAGCCCGGTGGTAAAGTCCAGCCCCAGTGTGGGAAACAGAGTAGAAGGGTGGGTTTGAGACTGAGTGGCAATAGCTTTGTAATGGCACAGCTTGCTTCATGTCTGCCACTACAAAGGCACGTATAGTCTAATTAAAGAGTGACTTTCCTGAGCATCATAGGAATTTTGAACAAAATCGTTTTGGTAAAATGTGCAACCATAGTTTGCAGAAACTAGGCAAGTTACCATTTGCATAAATAGAGATAACCAGTAAAGAGGCCAGGCACGATGGCTCACACCTGTAATCCCAGCACTTTGGGAGGCCGAGGCAGGCGGATCACCTGAGGTCAGGAGTTCGAGACCAGCCTGGCCATCATGGTGAAACATCATCCCTACTGAAAATATAAAAATCAGCTGGGCATGATAGTGTGTGCCTGTAGTCCCAGCTACTCAGGAGCCTGAGATGAGAGAATCCCCTGAACCAAGGAGGTGGAGGTTGCAGTGAGCCGAAATTGTGCCATTGCACTCCAGCCTGCTGGGCAACAGAGCAAGACTCTGTAAAAACAAAACAAAAAAACAAAACAACAACAAAAAAAGAGAGTGAGAGAGAGATAACCAGTAAAGAAAACCATTGTGCATTAGCAGTTAGTTGTCCAAATGCCAATTCTGAACTCGCCCCCCTCAGTTTTAAGGGAAATTAGGGGAAGAGGGGTAGCAAACTCTAGAAATGAGGGGTACTTGCTTGTAGTATCTTTGCCCTCTTTTTGTAGGGCAAGTAGTAGACACTGAGATGCTTTTGGAAAGAAGGAACACAAACATAGCTATGGAGGCATTTGTCTAATCAGTGTCTGTGTAAAACCCATTAAATGCTTGAAGGAAAAAAAATCTTGTTTTGCATTTTCACATTCATCATAATTTTAACATTTTTTAATTTGGCCACATGTCAGTGGAACCCAAACTCAGCCAAGGCTGAAAGGGAAAGCAGTCCAGTGGAGACTAGAACAATACAGAATGTTATCTCCCAGACCACATGGCAGTGCCCAAGTGTTCCGTGTGTGCCCAGATGTTTACAGGGGTTGCTGCCCCAGTCTGTTCAGCTGGGGCCCAGGGAGGGTGGGGGAGTCATTAGCACCCACTAAAGACCAATTTCCCACTGTCTTTTGTGTGACAGGTTTTCCTTGTGAGTCTAAGCGACTTCTCCTTAAGTGAAAATATTTGTCTTTCAGGGATTTTTTTTTTCCCTCCACTGAGTGGCAAAGGCCATGTTTGTTTGTCTTAACTCTGAAACTGTTATTGACATAGATGAAGTGTTACTTTTATTAGCTGATCATTACACAGCTTCTATTTGCTAGGTTCCTTTGCATATAATTATGATGTGAAATCTCCTTGTAAGAGTATCTGTCAATAGTGTAATTGACTTTACGGTGTTGACTTTTTACTCAATAACCTCCAAGATTGGCCCATCCTTAGAGTTGGAAACCTGCTTATTTTTAAATTTGCCTGGGCGTCAAGTCCTCAAGACACATCACCCTCAAAATAACTACCCACACATCTTAAAGTTTTATGCCTGTGTTTTCGGCTGCTTTCCCAGGGAAATCCCTTGCAGAGATTGCATTGAATGGAACCCATGATGATAGCCCTGGGAGAGCTGTTGCTGGCCTTCTTGGGAAGGAGGAGTCCCAGGTTTCTTCCATTCACAGCGTCGTGGGCTGCCCCACACCCAGGGTTGGGCCACAGCAACCCCCCTGGATCTCAGCCACCTTGCTTTTAATCTTTAGGGCTCTTTTTGATCCCTACATTGCCTCATCAGGTGGCAGAAAAGAATGAAATATCCAGGGCTCACTGGAGGATTGGGAGAAAGCTGATGGGGGTAAGGCCTGTTCTGTAGCAACTGAGCCAACAAAATATGCACATGAACTCAGGAACCACATTTCCTGGGTCCGTCGCCTGCAGCCGTGTGACCTCGGGGAAGTGCCCACAGGCTTCTCAAAAGGAAACGTGTGTCTCCTCATGGGTTATTTGGATTCACACACAGCTGTGTGCCTGGCACGTAGTCAGCATTATGTAGGTGTTCGATAAGTAATGTGGAAAGCCCCATGGATTTACCTAGCCTGTCTCCCACAGACCTTCCCAGGTTTCCTTCCTGAGCACTGGAACCTCAGGTACCCCAAAACCTTAGGAAAAGGCTTAGATTGAATCCATGCCACCTTTCAGCACAGTGTACATTTGTTGGCAAAGCCGTTGGCTTTCAAGAGTGCTGGCCATCATCTGGACTACAAGTCTAGACCACCCTACCTGTTACCAAATTATACAAGAGTTTCATCCAGTCACCATCTAAGGCTGCTTAATTTTATTTGGATCTCCAACAACCTCAAGTGAAAACTGCACTTCCCGTGGAACATGAAGCAGGTCAGGCATTAATGGTCTGACTGGAGTAGAAAACGTTAATTCTTAAGGTCATGTCAAAATAGAATCATCAGGAAAACCCATCCTTCAGCCTAAGTTCTGCTCCGGGTCGGCTGTCTTGTCTCCTCTCTTGAGAAGATGTTTGTATCAGGAGTGTAGGAAGGTGGCAACCTTTGGTATTAAGATAGGGTTGTAGTCCAATTATGTAACTTGAGGGCAGATTGGCTGCTGATCTTTTCTAGTGTTGTATTTTGTTCTGTATTTAAAGACCAAACACCTGTTGGCCTTTGTCTTTGAAATCATGGTCTTTGGAGGCGATTAAAAAACCCAGTATTAGATTTTGCTTTGTAGTGGGAGGAGAGGAGAAAATACTAAAGAGCTAGGTTTAAGGGGAAGGAGGAAAAGAATCCCAGTCACACAAAGCATGCACTGAATTCCCTCCTGGGTGCGTTTCAGCAAGCATAGTTTTTGCTTTGGGCCCTTCTGGTCCAGAAATTTAAACAACCACCAGCAAACTGTGAAATTTGATCAGCATTCTAGAGCTGCTCCTCATATTTCATATCAATGACATTTGTTAATGCCTTTGAAAGTCCTGGTGGCTCTTTTTCATGTTGTGTCTAGAAATCCTCCAAACTCCCTATGATTCTGAACTGGTTTAAATGCAAAATAATTCATGGAGGAGAGTTTTAGGATCACTCCTATTTGTGTTGTGTGATCTCTTGCAAAAAGGAAATCATGTTTATCTCAGTGGTTTAGGGGAGCAGTTTGCAGCTCCTGGGAGAAAATTGTGGACCCCTGGAGATTACCATTGAGTTAGAACTCTTAGAGTTGATCCTGGATGCTTCCAGGAAGGGCTAACCACCTGCCCCCTGGACATCCTTCACCTTTTTAGCCATGCATCCTCCAGATTGCAGATTCTAGGGCTGACGGAAGGGTTCTTAAACCTCACCTTGATTTTACAGCTGAGGCACAGGTAGAATTAGACTGGATTTTGTGAAAAAGGTAGGGAAGAACTGTAAACTAACAAGTTAAATCAGTTTAACGAATGACCTAAATGGCCTGTCTCTCCTAGGTAGAATTTGATACCTGGTGAGAAGTATTTTATGCAACTTGTATTAAATGATTCTCTGCATGCTCCTTAGTGTTTCTTATCATTCTTTGTAGTGTTCATCTTTATGGTTTGGGGAGGCTACTCTCTTTTTATTTTTATTTCTTTATTTCTTTATTTATTTGAGACAGGGTCTCACTTTGTCACCCCCACCAGAGTGCAGTGGCACAGTCACGGCTCGCTGCAGCCTCGTCCTCCCACTTCTCAGCCTTCCAAGTATTTGGGACTACAGGCACTCACCACCGCTCCTGGCTAATTTTTCTATTCTTTGTAGAGATGACATCTTGCCATGTTGCCCAGGCTGGTCTCGAGCTCCTGAGCTCAAACAGTCCACACACCTCAGCCTCCCAAAGTGCTAGGATTACAGGTGTGAGCCACAGTGCCCAGCCCTGAGTTTTTTAAATAACTAGAATGATACTGTGTCTTTTTTAACTTTTTTTTTTTTAATTCATATTAGGTTTCTTTGTTTTGTGACATATAACTGTAATTGAGTCATTTTCATGCTATATAATATCCCATTATGTGATTATACCATCATTTTTTTAAAAAAGACATTTGGATCATTAATAGTTCTTTGCTATTACAAGCAGTGCTGCTGTGGAGATTCTTATACGTGTCTCAAATTCATTTAAGATGTCTAGCAGTGAAATTGTTGGTTTATAGTATATGTATGTACATGCTCAGCTTTACAAGGTAATGCTACATTGTTTTGTAAAGTGCTTGTTTCCAATTACATTGCCACCAACAGAGTGTGATAGTCCCTAGTCCTCCACATCTTCACACACATTTAGAATTGTCATGCTTTGTCATTTCAACCAATCTAGTAGGTATGTAATGGTATCTCATTGTACTTTAATTTGTGTTTCCCTTGTTACTAAAGATGTTGCACAGTTTTTCATATATTTAACGGTCTCTTTGAATATATTATTTTATGGATTTCCTGTTTAGCATTTTGCTCATTTTTCTACTGGGTTCCCTTTTTTCTTCTCTTCCTAGGAGTTCTTGATATAGTCTACATATCAATCTTGTATTGAGTACATATGTTGCAGATTTTCTAAGTTCGCGGATGGTCTTTTCACTCTCTTTCAATTTCCATTCTTTTGTTGTTGTTTTTTTTTTTTGAGACGGAGTCTCGCTCTGTCGCCCAGGCTGGAGTGCAGTGGCCGGATCTCAGCTCACTGCAAGCTCCGCCTCCTGGGTTTACGCCATTCTCCTGCCTCAGCCTCCCGAGTAGCTCGGACTACAGGTGCCCGCCACCTCGCCCGGCTAGTTTTTTGTATTTTTTTTTTTAAGTAGAGACGGGGTTTCACCGTGTTAGCCAGGATGGTCTCGATCTCCTGACCTCGTGATCCGCCCGTCTCGGCCTCCCAAAGTGCTGGGATTACAGGCTTGAGCCACCGCGCCCGGCCTCAATTTCCATTCTTATTAATCACATGTATCAATCTTTTTATGAAATCTGGTGTCTTAAAGATTTATCTCCCTACTCTGTGGTCATCTAGTCTCCTATAGTTTTTTTTCTAAAAGGTTTAAAGTTTTTTGTTTCACATTTAAGTCTTATTATTTGAGTCTGTAATCCATCTGGAGTTACGAAGTGAGATAGAGATACATTTAAATATTTTTCAAATAATAAACAGTTATCCCAGCATCACTTATTAAGTAGCCCCTCTTTTTCCCACTGATATGAAATGCTAACTCTGATATATATCAGGTTTCCTAATATTCGTGGGTTTATTTTGGGGGCTCTTGGTCCTATTTCATATTTTCCTGTACCATGGCAATACCCCAGTGTCTGAAGTATTATATCTTTGTAAGTTCTTAAGTCTGGGAGCACATGTTCTCCCACTTTGTTCTTTTTAAAGTGTATTTGCTATTCTTGGCTCTTTGCAGTTGCATATAAATTTTATAATCAGCTTGATAAACTGCAAGGGGGTGTGCAAACAAGAAGAACAAAAGACACCCTATTGTGATTCCTGACTGGAATTGTATGGAATCTGTAGATCAACTTGTTGTGGATTAATACTCCTATATTGAAAGCCAGGTGCAGTGGCATGTACCTGTAGTCCCAGCTACTCAGGAGGCTGAGGCGAGAAGATTGCTTAAGCTGGGAGTTTGAGGCCAGCCTGAATATAGTGAGACCCTAACTCTTAACAACAAAACTGCCTTTTTGCATCTTTCAGTCCATGAGTGTGTGTAGTTCTCCATTTATTTAAATCTTCAGTGCCTCTCATTATACCTTTATGATTTTTTTCCCTAAAGTTCTTATGCCTGTTCAGTTAGATTTATTCTACATAGAATAGATTCTTTTTCATGCTGTTACAAATTTTACAAATTAATATGATATATTTTCTACTTGCGGCTAATATATGGAAATGCAATGTATTTCACATTATTGATTTTTTTTTCCAGCAACCTTGCTAAATAAACGGCATTAGTAATTCTAACAATTTATAGATTCTTCTGTGCACAAATCATATCTTCTGTCAATACTGGTGGGGTTTTTTCCCCTAATTATTGTATCTTTTCTTTTTCCTGTCCTATTGCACAGTCCAGGACCTCTAAATAGAAGTTATAATAACAGGCATCTTTGTGTTATTTCATATTTTAAATGGACCCATGTTACTGATTCACAATGGATAGGATATTAGTTAAAGGTTTCTTAGGAAATATGCTTTATCATAACAAAATTATTCTATTCATAGTTTGCTGTGATATTTTATCATGAGTGGTTATTGAGTTTCATAAAAAAAAGTTTGCATCATTAAGATAACTATAAAATTTTTCTTTTTTTTTTTTTAGTGTGGTGAATTACACTATAAATTTGTCATTTTGAACAAAACTTGCATTTCTGAATATACTTGCTTATGATACTTTTTTTAACACATTACTAGAGTTGCCAAGCTAATGTTTTATTTATGAATTTTGTGTCTTTGTTTATAACCCACGTCTCTTGTTCTGTCTTTATCTAGTGTATTGTCAAGATTACATTAGCCTCAGAAAAGGAGTTGAGGCATATTCACTCTTTCAGATAAACTCTGAAAGAGTTTGTCTAAGACTGGAAATATCTATTGCTTAATGTTTGTTGGAACTTGCTTGCAAAATAGTCTGGCACTGGTGTTTTCCTTGTGGGATGATTTTTAACTATTGATTTAATTTACGTAATGATAATAGGATGACTTGTGCTTTTAAATTTCCTTTTGAATTTCTTTTGGCAACTCTAGGAGTTTGTCCACGTCACCTCAGTTTTCAAATATATTGGCAAAGAATTATTCATAATATACCTTGTCATATTTCAAAACATCTTCTGTAACTATGTCCCTTTTTTATTCCTTATTTCATTTGTATCATTTCTCTTTTGCTTAGTTAATCTCGCCATAGATTTTTTTTTCAAAGAATCAACTTTTTAAGTTAGCTCTACTTTGCATTTATTCTTTATTCCATTGATTTCTGCTATTTATAATTTCCTTTCTTTTTTGGATTTATTCTGTTTTTCTTTGTCTAGACTGGGTACTTTTATTTCAAGCCTTTCTTCTTCTTCTTCTATACAAGTTTAAGGTTATAATTTTCCTCACCCTACTGCTTTTTGCATTCTATCGGTTTTGGTATTATTTATTTTAATTATTGTTAAGGTGTATTTTCTAATTGCCATTTTGATTTTTTCTTTGATCCATGGGTATTTTTAAAATGTGTTCTTTGAATTTCCAAACTAAAGAGAAGATGGTTGTTTTTTATTTTTGTGTTTAGTTATCTCTCAACATTGACTGTTAATTTCAATACGTTGTGGTCAGAGAATTTATCTGTACAATATTGCTTCTTTGAGATTTGTTGACACTTGCTGTATGGTCTAGTATATATCAATTTTTAAAAAATATTTCAGCCAGGCTTGGTGGCTGACAACTATAATCCCAGCAGTTTGGGAAGCTGACGTGGGAGATTGCTTGAGGTCATGAGTTCAAGACCAGTCTGGTTAACATAGTAAGACCCCCCATCTCTCTCAGTTATAAATGAAAAATAAATAGATAGATAAAAATAAAAAATATCATGTGTGCATCAAAAAATATGTCTTTTCCATTATTAGCTCATGTTCTGTGTTTATGTCCAATAAGTCAAATCTCCATACGAAACTTTTGTGTGTGTGTGTGTCAGTTTGATCAACTGTATACTGAAAGGGATGTATTAAACTCTGCCATTCCAATGTAGATTTGACTATTTCTTCTGGTACCTCTTTCAATTTTAGGCATATATATTTTGAAGGTATTTTATTGGAACTATGCACATTTAGAATTGTTTTATCTTCCTGATGGGTTGAATCTTTAGAATGTTGAATGACTGTTTATCTGGAGTAATGATTTTTGCCTTGAAATCTATCTGATCTCATTTTAATAGTGCTATACCAGCATAGCATAACTTGTTCCAGTCTTTTACTTTTAACCTGTTTTTCTTTATCCTGTTGTGTAGGAGTGTCTCTTGCAAACAGCATAGGGCTTCTTTTTTCTTTTTTAAATTTGAGCTAATGATCTATACCTTTTAGCTGAAGATTTTTAGCCCATTTTTATTGACATTTTTGAGTTTGGTTCTATCATCTCGTTTTACATTTGTGTTTGCCTCATTTTTTCAGATTCTTTTTTTTTCTGGCATGATTTTAAATTGATTTTCCTACTCTTCATTCCATTTTTTCCCCCTTCTAATGATTTGGAAGTTACCCATTCTGTTTTTCTTCATTTAGTGTTGATCCTAGAACGTTTAGCATGAATATTTTAAAATATTTAAAGTTAATCAATATCTTTAACCTTCTGATTAATACAGGGCTCTGGGAATGCTTTAAATTCAGTTCTGTCCACCTCCCAATTGATATACTACATTTCTCCAGTACTTCAGTTCTGGGTATTTTTGGTTTGTTTGTTTGTTTGTTTGTTTGTTTGTTTTGTGTGTGTGTGTATAGTGTCTTTAACCACTTAGTCATTATTATTATTGTATTGTACAATCAATACTTGGCCACATTTTCTTTTCTTTTTTGGGATAGGGTCTCACTCCTGTTGCCCAGGCTGGAGTGCAGTGGCACGAACACAGCTCACTGCAGCCTCAGCCTCCCAGTTTCAAATGATGCTACCACCTCAGCCTCCCAAGTAGTGGGGACTACAGGCATGCACCACCATGTTCAGTTAATTTTTTGCATTTTTAGTAGAGACAGGGTTTTCCCATGTTGCCAGGCTGGTCTTGGAACTGCTGGGCTCAAGTGGTTCGCTTCCCTCAGCCTCCCAAAGTGCTGGGATTACAGACGTGAGCTACAGCACCCAGCCTACATTTTCTTTACTGATCATTTCTTCTTACATCTCAGATCTTCCATTTTGGATTATTTTTCTCTTTCCTGAAATATGTTCTTAAGAAATTCCTACAGTGAGGGTTTATTTGAGGTTAAAGCCCTGAATTTTTGCCTGAAAAGATGTATTTTGCCCTTACCCTTAGAAGATAGTGTTACTGGATATAAAATTCTAGATTGACAGTTATTTTCTCTCTTGAGAATATTGTTCCACTTTCTTCTGTTTCACTTGTTTTATCCTAATTAGTACTTTAGGCGATACGTTTTCTTTGTACTACTTTAAAATCTTTTTGTCTTTTTTGTGTCTGCTCTAAAGTTTGACTGTGATGTGTCTACGTATGGGCTTTATTTTCTTTATCCCGCATGGGATGTGTTGGCTTTCTGAATCTGAAGATTGGTACTGTCATCAAAACTAGAAAATTCTAGCCATTTTCTATTCAAGTATTGAATCTTCCCCATTTTTTCTTTTCACTGGAACTCCAGTTAGATTTCTATTGGTTCTTCTTTCTGTGTTCCGTCTCATCCAACCTTTCTTCCGTATTCTCTATCTCTGTCTCTTTCTGCTGCCTTTTGTGTAGTATCTTCAGGTCCATATAACAATTCACTAATTTTTCTCTTCAGCCACATTGAGTTTTTTAGGACCACCTTCAATGTAGATTAATTAATTTATTTTTGATGCAGGGTCTCACTATGTTGTCCCGGCTAGGCTTGATCTCCTGGGCTCAAGCACTTCTTCCTCCTCAGCATCTTGAGTAGCTGAGATTACAGGTGTGAGCCACCACACTTTGCATTGATGTTTTTAATTTCAAGGATTATATGTTTTATCTCTAGAAGTTCTGTTTAATGCTTTGTAATGTAGTCTGATCTTCCTTTCTAGTATTTTTCAATTCCCTCCTTTATTTCTTTAAACATACTAACTTTACATTCTGTAACTAATTATTTCAACATTTGTAGTCTTTGCTGTTCAGATTCTATCATTTCTTTGTTCTGTTGTCTCTTTGCTTATGGTGGCTTATTCCCATTGTGTTTAATGTTTTTGTTTTTATTTTCTTTATTATGAACCCATGTTCTTGAAATCTTATCCATGGAAATTCCCTGTGGCTTGGGTTTAGAGTCTGTTCTTCCAGAAAGGATTTGCTTTTGAAACCTCAGTTGGAAGCCCAGGGGACCAGTATACCTGAGGCCACTTGAACGCCCTTAGAGGGTGCACAGTAACCAGAGAGCAGCCAGCATCCACCTTCCTGCTGCTCCCCTCCTGCCTCCCGCTGAGTGAGTTTGGGTTCTTGTTCTTCTGCGAGGGCAGACGTTTGCTATAGAGAAACTTTGGCTTTCTTAGTTGCCTAGTTGCCTGATTGCTCACGTTGCAGATTATTTTTAAATGTTTTATTTGTGTGTATGTTTGTGTGGTTCTCTGAATATCCCTGATTTTCTAGTGAACTCAGCAATGCCTTTAAAACAAGTTACTGTACTTGATCTAGGATATTTTGTATTATAGTCAGAAGAGAACCTTCCAAATGTCTCTCTACCACTTGGCTGGAGGTGGAAGTCTCTGGTCATCTCTTCTCTTCCATGTCTACTTGTAGTTGGTTTTCAAAAGAAGCTTTGGACTTGCTCCAGTCCCCTGCTTCTACAGTCCCATTCATTCCATCTGCTTTTCACATTTGGCAAAAGATCAGAGTCCTCAAGTAAATCCCCGGGGAGGACAACTACCCTACGTGATACCCTTTAGAGTTAGAGCCATTAGTTCCAGAGAGACTCCTAGTGCACCAGGTAAGAGGCGGAGACGCCACATGCTCGTTATACTGTAGTGGAACCCCTAATTAACTGGTTAAACAAACAAACAAACAAAAAATGGCAAATGGCCATGTCATAAACCTACACCTTGACTTTTAGTTAAAAGCCTGCGCATTCTGGGTTTGAACTAATGTGATTTCTCACTTTTTATGTTTGATATTTTCCAACTATCTGACAAGAGAATGAGTACCAGGTTTTATTTGAGATGAATAGCACGTGGTTTTGTTGAGCCACGTGCGTTAAACTTTTAGAGGCCCAGTAAAATCAGGTGGCTCTGATGTATGCTAATTTATGCTAATTGCTATATCATTACACCTAAATTCAGCTAAAACTGAAAAATTGCAGGCATTTCGGATGGATCACATGTTCATTTTAATGAATGGTTTTTAAGAAAGTGGTTAGAAATTCACCTTCCAACATGTTGAGAATGGCTGGTTTCTTTTAAGCATTTGTTGTCCTGTAATGGCAATCCCCGCGGCGGGAAGCATTTGACACCAAGTCAGTGCAGCTGGCTTTCTCCATCATGAATAACGTTGCACCAAGTTATTAATAAATGAGGGAGCTTGTCACTTCCTGCTGAGTTTTGTGTGTAATTTACGGATTACATAATCCCAAGCTACAATCTCAGGGAAGGTATATTCATCAAATGAGAAAGAGAGACATTTATATTTTAATTCTCACTCCCTGAAGTCATGTCTGTGTACCTGTTTTCATCCAGAAATATTGTCAGTGAATGTATTGTTTTCTGTCTTTATCACAGTAAACTTCCTTCTTCGGGAGTGACAGGGAGATACTTTGAATTCCTGCTTGAACCGTCTTTGAGATTGTCTGAGCCACCCCACTCATCAACCATGAGGCTCGCTGAGCTTCTGTTTTTCTGTGAAATGGATTAAGTCGGCCAGTGTTCCAAGAGGGACTTGGGTCCTGGACTCTGTTGACATGCACTGTGATTCTAGGTGGTACCAGAACTCTGCCCCACACAGCATCAGGGGCCGTGGAATCATTCTCTTTTCTGTTCTCCCTTTAATCCATGGGATCTCTTTAAGAAGAAAGTTTCCATTTGGATCCCCCTCTTCAATGCTGCTAATCTCCCTATTTAAGAAAGAGAGAGACATTCCCAGGCTCGAAACCATTCCTCTTGTGATAGTGTGGGGCTCACCTTTAACGTCATTGCTTTGGTTCTAGTGTATTCCCCTCCCCAACACTTTGTATTTAAAAAATGTTCAAACTTAGGAAAAAAGGGAAAGAAAAGCACAATGAATAGCACAGACCCTTCACCTAGATTCACCAGGAATCAGCACCGTGGAACACTTGCTTTCTTTCTCACTCTCGTGATTCTCCCCGTCTGTGTTCAGAGAGGGATCACGTTCTGCTTCACTGTGGTAGTGACGTGAGTTGTAAGCCCCAAGTTATTTTTTAAAAGAAGCATTTAGAACCGAATCCATTTACTAAAAGCTAAGTATAGCCCACTTTACTCTTTCAATTATACTTAGATTTACTATGAAACTGTTTGATGTTAGTTCAGTGGGTGAATTATTTTTGTATTTTATAGTAGTTCCCTGAAATGGCAAAGATCAAGAGGACCGTACAACGAGACTTTCATTTTCGTTCGCTTTAATAACTGTTAGTAGCTAGCTGTATGATTAATTACATTTACCAAGTCTCACATTTGGTAACACCTCAAGGTAATCTTATCCCAGCCATCTTTATGCACCCAAGACACAGCCAAGAAATAGGAAGTCTGCAGAAAACAGATATGGAGGAGGCCAGACCCCAAAGCTCAGGGGCTGTGTTCACAGGCAAGCCCTGGAGGAACTTCTCTTGAACGGCCTATTGCCTCTGACTTGGTGCTGGGTTCCCATACGCCTCCTGATCCAGAATAGAAAGAGAAAACAAGACTGCTCAGAGCGAACAAGTCATAGCAGCAGGAAGTCGCAGGAATCGGATGGCAAGTAAACATGATCAGGCACCACAAGCAGCCTTGCTCTGTGCTTAGGACAGTTCATTTAATCCTCGCACAGCCCCGCAAGGTAGATGAGGAAGCTGAGGCTTCAAGAAGTAAAACAGCCTGCTCAGAGTCACCGATAAGCAGCAGTGGGATATGAACACAGGCGTGTGTGGCGTGCAAGCCAGGCTGTGTCTGTAAGGATTTGGGGGAGGTGGTGTGTGTCTGGGATCATGGAGCACAGGACACAAGCTGGGAACCTTCTGGGTCTCACTGGGACTTTGATGAACAAATGCACACTTTGTAAGTGTTGGGGTTCATCGTGAGGCTCTTGGACATCTAGCAAAGGCTGAATTTTGATAATGACCCTCGTGCATTTTGCTGGTGGGCACAACAGTACGAAGTCTCTCCCCCAGCCTAAATTTAGCAGAATACCACTGGCCCTGGGGCCAAAGGAGAGCACCTCCTTCACCTCACTCCCTACTGCACCCTTTTCATTAGGGACCCTTTCCCTTCCCCTTTCACTTTCTATGTGGGGTGCAACTGAAGTCTCCCTGAGCCTCAAGGCCCATGAGGGTGACAGGAGAAAAGCCAGGGTAGAGATTGTCCCTACTGTTATCTCATTGGTGATCCTGACCCCACAGCCCTTCTACCGGTGCCATATCCTCAGGGTGTGCCCAGCGAGTCATGGTCATGGAGACCCACAGTCACTTCCCAAGCTTCATACTCTCGGCCACGTGATTCCACCTGCTGCTGCACTTCCTCAGTTTATCTGTTGTGCCCACCGTGCTGACACAGCGATAGCCACTGGGGGCCTAGCAGTAACCACACCCTGTCTCTTGGAGCTAGCTCTCTGATGGGACACATTCATGGACATCATCACCACACAGTTCATGATGATGGTGGGGAGTGTCCTCTATGGAGGGAGGATAAGAGTACTTACAGTTGGGCTCATCTAGGCGGGCAAAGTATGGTCATGTACCCCAGAACTCTTAGAAATGGATCACAAGGTAGATGAGCTTACAGGAAACCGGGCCAGCATGGTGCGATAAAACAGTTCTCATCCCGTCAAATTCTTCAGCCCTTGTGTCCTAGATCAGATGCCTTGTCTTCCACAAAACATTCCCTGGTGTCCTTCCTTTGTCCCCTTCAGCTACAAGTGACCTTCCTCTCCTGCAAGTATTCATCCTTCTGAAGGCTGGGTGCCAGGCACTATCAGACAGGCAGCTGCCTCCCAGACACAAGAAGTGTGGGTCCTAACCAGGAATAAGCTTCACAGCCATTGCTTTCAGGCCAAGCCCTGGTCCTGACACCTGCAGGCATTAACACGTGTCCTCAGCCCCACAGCCATGGGGAGCAGGTGTAGTTACTATTCCCACTTCCCCGATAAGGAAGGACAAGGGATGTTAAGTACATCGCTCAGATGTAAAGACACAAAGAAATAATCAGAGGCGTGATGAGCACTACAGAGGCCTGATAGGCATGGGTAGCAGGGACCTTGTTACAGGGAAATCACCAAGGAGGGTCGGTCTGGTGATGTAGCTAAGACCTCAAGTTTGAGAGTCAGACTTTGATTCCAGTCCCTGCTCTGCATGTGATTAGCTGTGTGACTTTAAGTAAATCACTGAACTTCTCCAGGCTTCACTTGGAGCCACTGGAAACTAAGGATGCTAATACCCACTTTACGGAGTTAAACATGGTCCTCTGCGCAGACTTAGCAGCGCACCTGGCAGGTGTTGAGTTGGGGAAATCGTAGCTTACTGCTCTCTGGTCTGTGACGTGACCCTGACTTGCCTTTCTGTTAGGCTGCAGCATCGCTGTGACAGTGTCTATATCCGATCCAACCCCGTGTCCCCGTGTCCCTCCCCCAGAACCCTCCCTAAGGTCATGCATTTCTATTAGTCACTCAGTGAATATTTGTAGATTGCATGAACGAGGGAGGGAATGCATGAGTGAGTAGCTGTCACCACATGGCAGGTGTCTTTGCTGAACACTGGTTTAGTCTTCTGACAAAAGCCTCCTAATGTAGCAGCTTCAGACAAGAGCAGACTTTGTTCTCTGAAGTACCAGCCAACATCGTCTGGCGGTGTCTGACTCCGCGGTGTTGGCGGGGACGCGAACCAAGCACAGCTTGATTTTTATGGTTTAATGTAAGAGATGGAGCCTCCGCCGCTGTCACTTCAGAAGTGTTGTTTTGACGTCTCAGCCACACAAATGGAGTGAAGCTGCCATTATAGGAGATAAGCAGGGGAGACTGAGGTGTCAGGATTTAGGACCCTGCCTTCAAAGCAGATCCACCTGTTGCCCCCACAGTTTGCGAGTGGCTCCATTGAACGCAGAGGGGCTGATGTTTGAAGGCAGGCGGGCTGCTGGGCACCCCCATCTGAGGAGGTCTAACTGTGTCCCCTTTTTGTCTCCCGTCCCTCCCCACTGTCCTCGCTCAGCAGGAATGGCATCACCAGCTGCCGGATGCGGACTGAGAGCGAGCCATCGTGTGGCTCCCCGGTGGTCAGCGGAGACCCCAAGGAGGATCACAACTACAGCAGTGCCAAGTCCTCCAACGCCCGGAGCACCTCGCCCACCAGCGACTCCATCTCCTCCTCGTCCTCCTCCTCCTCGGCCGACGACCACTATGAGTTTGCCACCAAGGGGAGCCAGGAGGGCAGCGAGGGCAGCGAGGGGAGCTTCCGGAGCCGCGAGAGCCCCAGCGACACGGAGGAGGATGACAGGAAGCACAGCCAGAAGGAGCCCAAGGATTCTCTGGGGGACAGCGGGTATGCATCCCAGCACAAGAAGCGCCAGCACTTCGCCAAGGCCAGGAAGGTCCCCAGCGACACACTGCCCCTCAAAAAGAGACGCACCGAAAAGCCCCCCGAGAGCGACGACGAGGAGATGAAAGAAGCAGCGGGGTCACTCCTGCACTTAGCAGGGATCAGGTCCTGTTTGAATAACATCACCAATCGGACGGCAAAGGGGCAGAAAGAGCAAAAGGAAACCACAAAAAATTAAAAACAAGTCACTGATTTGTTTTGAACTTACGGCCATTTGGTTTCAGCATGTCAGGAGATTTCGAATGATTTGTGGCAATATCAGCGATTTTTTTCTTTTTTCTTGTTTTTGGTTTGGTTTTCTTTCTTTTCTTTTCCTTTTATTTTGTTTTAATTTGTCCCCCTTCTTTGTTTTGGACCCTTAAGAATTTTATTTTTAAAGGAGATTGAAGCCATAGAACTCATGTTGACACTCAGCTGTTTTACAAAAGCTTTTCATTATCTGAAGACAAAACCGAAAAAGCCAAAATTACCATTGCTTCCTCCAGCTTGTCAGAAACCTGTGGCTGAATCCGCAGGGATGTCAACGTCAATACCACAGGAACACACATTCGACACCTAGAAGGCACGTGGGCAAAGTAATCATCGTTCAGGCCCAACCCTTAGGTTTAAAAAGTCAGGTTGTCCATCCCATTGGGTTCACTGAGGCACATAAAGCAATTGAGGAGAAGGAGGACCCCTCGTCCCCCTAGGAGCAGACCCAAGCCTGTGGCACCAGGCATCTGATGGTGCCAGGAAAGCCACTGGAACTGTCACACGGCAAGCACAGAGGGCCGGCCACCAGTCCTCCATGCTTCTGAACCCTGAAGCCCGATGACATCTTACGAGGTGGACGTTGGACTGTTCACGCACATCGGGCGTCAGTGACTCATGGAGAAGAAATGGGGTAAATTTTTAGTGATGTTGCTAATCATTGAATTCTGTTCTCTATTAAATTAAGAAAATGTTCCAAAAGCCATAAGCCTGAAGGTTGGCCCTGTGCACACACACATACACACAGACACACAGCACAACACACTACGCATACACACACACATACACACACACAAGGAGAGAGAGAACACTGATGTGGAAAACAAGCTGTGTCTTCTTAACTGCCCAAGTGAAAAGCAACCAAGTCCAGGAAATTGCAATAGCTGTTAAGGAAAGGAAATAATGGTACAGATCTTTTTCTGTCTATCAAAACTATTTGATCCAAGTGAAAAAAAAGACTAGAAAGCTACGGAACCTGCCATTAGTATTGTGGTGTATTTTTAAGATTAAAGACACACTGATGGACAAAAAAAAAAGTAAAACATGGCAAAAAATAAAATAACTCCTATACTGCCCTCAAAATGGAGTTTGCAATTAATGTCAGGATTTATCTTTGCAAAAGTCAATGATTTCCACATTCAGCCAGTATAGCCAGCAGTAATTTCTGATCCACAATGCATGGATTCCTTTGAAGAAAAAAAAGAAAAAGAAAAAAAATCACAAAAACAAACTTTTTTTTATTCAAAAGTAACAAAGTTCTTGTAAGGTAAATAATGTATTTAGCATGAAGCATGAATTATTTTCATATAAATATAGAAAATAGAGAAAAGGCTATGCCTCTGATTTTTAAGCCCTTAGGCTTAGAGGTTCTTTTGGTTTTCTTCTTTTTTCTTTCTTTTTCTTTGCTTCCTTTCTTTCCTTTTTGTTTTTGTTTTTTGTTTTTGTTTTTGTTTTTTTCGGGTTATTTTGTTTTGGTTTTTTGAAGCAGGTGTTTAAGGTTTAACCTTCTTCAGGGACAAATTCTGACTGTTGGGGAACTTACTCTGCAATATAAAAATATCTTCATGCTCTGGTAGGGCTTGGATGGTTGAACTCTGTACTGCCTTGTGTGCACTTCAGCCCCGACCCCCTCTGATTCTCTGTTGAAAGTGTGTCCTTTCTCTCTGTCTGTACATGTTTAACATGACGCAATAATTTGAGGGCAAACTTAGTAGTGAGTGTGTATGATAGAATCAAGAGAATTATGGGACGCTTACTTGAGAAAATCATTACCATGATTTGGTTCTAGGAAAAAGGCAGTGAATAATTATGCAAATTAGCCAGAAGAAGGGGAAATGTGCTAATGGGCCTTATTGGGTGAGGGGACGAGATGGGGTTCACGTGAAGGAGGAAGCGATGCCGAGGTAGGAAAGGCCAGCCCCAGACGTCCTATCGCCACAACGCCATGTCGCGGTAGGAAGCAGGGGCCGGCCATCGCTACCTTCAGCACACTGACCAACCTGGAATTAAGACCACCTGGATCGTGAGAGCTGAATTTAGAAACCAGACAGTGTCGTGCAGCCCAGAAACTCCTGCTGTTACCTTTGCCTAAGAAATTTTCTTTGGAGGGGGCGGGGGGGGGTTCCAAAGAGAAATCTCTAGAAGAATATGATCTTCCATCCAAGTGGAGGGAAACTTTAAAACACAGACACCCAGTACTGTGGCTCAGGATACGATGCGTGAGGAGAGGGAGGGAACAGAGATGACCTTAACTTTTAAACAAGGGACTGCTGTGGGCCAAAGCCAAGCCCATCTGCCAGGACCAGGTAGTGTCAGAAGCGCCATCAGCCCGGACAGTGGGAACTAACTGGTGCATTCCCCACACTTACCTTCCGGTGGGTTGCTGATGAGAGAACCTGAAAAAACCTGCACCTCTACAACAGGTCGAATTCATGACCTGAAGCTGAATACTTCTAGCATATTTGTTCAGGGTGTAGATGGGAATAAAATATCTTTGCAGTGCTCTGTTCCCTCCGTCTCCCCAGACATCTGACACCCTAAAAGCCATCCACAGCTATGGAGCCTGAGCGACACCTTGATTTGTGTTGTCACCTGACCAAGCCTAAAGACCTCCAGCTCAGTGCCCCACCTTCATCCCACTCCCCCGATGATAAAATTCAGACCTCTCTCCTGAAAGGCAGAGGTTCAACATTCAGGAATGTTTCTGGCCAGGGACTTCTTCCAATTAAAACCCCCACCGTGGGCTGTCTCCCCTCTTTTCATTTTTCTAAAGGGGCAGAGGCCTCTTTTAGAAAATAATAAAATGCAATGTGTGTGATTTACTTTTCTGATCTCTCTGAGAAATAGAGAAATATAAAAGTGTGTTCTTAACTCCAGAACCACTCTTTTTGCATAAATACCTCATCGGGCAGCTTTCTAAGTGTGATTTTCCTGAGTCTCCCTTCGTTGGATCTGCCGGAAGACTTGTCGGGGAACCTTTAGTGAGGGTACTTCTTCCTATTTTTCTTCTGTTTTTGGAGGCATACACATTATGCATAACCAAAACAATGGCTCAATTGTGTTTAACTTTGCATTTTGATTGTTGAGAACAAAAACAAGAAGTATCAATGTGTATGTGGCTGTTTGTAGTGAATTCATTGCAGAATGAGGTTGTCCGTGTCCTTAACAAGCCAAGGGGCAGGAGGCACCCTCTCTTATCCCCTCCTCCAAGAGCAGTAGAGAATTTAAGCACAAGCCTATTTGTGAAAGAATATTTTGCTTAAGTGTCATTCACTTTAGTCTTGGAATTCCTTCCCAAACGTCAGGTGTTCTTTTAGCTTCCAAACTAGCATATGTATCCATTAGTCTGACAGATCGCCTGAACACCATTAAGAGGTGTGGTGTTTTTGCTTTCATTTCTCCTGCTGGGAGAAGTGGCGGTTCGTGTGTCATTCCAGTATCTCACATACTCACACGGGGCAGGGGGGAGGGGGAAACGGGGAACTATAGCAATATTTAAAGATGCTTTGGAAACCAACCGTGAACACATCAACGCCACGATGTCTACGATTACTTGCTATTGGCCCTCGGACACATTTAAGAGAAAAGAGACAGTCACTCTTTTTTTCTTAAATGATACACACATAGACAGTTATTTTTATCCTATTATAATTGTCTTTTATCTTTATCTAGTACTATGTGGAAAGGGTTTGCATCATAGATATTTCCCAGCCTTACAATATACCATAAGCTCCTACTTCCCTGCCCCTCTCTAATCAGTATTCTTTCAAGAGTTCTTTGGTGAAGCCATCTATCTGAAACTAAAATGAACCAAACCCATATTTCACTGGTGGTTGGAGAAAACCATGGCCAGAACGATTGTGGCAGGTCTCAATCTTGGGAGTTTTTAAGAAAGAATGTGCCAGAGGCCTTTCCCAAGAACGGAGTTGAGTTTTGTTTTGTTTTGCAGAGGCATTCAATGTGTCTAGTGCTTGCTGGCCACAGCAGTTACTACCAGGAGCCTTCTGGGAGGGGCCGTTGTGTTGAAGGAGGCTCCTGCCTGAGGGACAGTATCAGGCAGTGGATTCTGTAGAGTGAGAACCAGGTGGACGCCTTCTGTGCCCAGCTCAGAGTCCTGCACCACGCCAGGACTGCCCAGGCCAAGGGCTACTGACGCAAGTTCCACTCATTCCACTCTGTGGGGGGGGGGGCGCCGTGCGCATCTCCTGGAAGAGCTCTTGGAGAAGGAATTGGAGTTACGTACAAGTGACCTAAATGGGAAGCTTTTCTAGATGAGACTGGATTAAATTCCATGTGATTTATCTTTCCCTTTAATTCAGGTTGGGACTCGTTTCTTTCTGGTGGATCACAGCTGCCCAGATGTTGCAATTGATTTTTATGTTTCTGTAGAGAAGTATTTTTCTTTCATCTTCAGAATTTTTTTTTTTTGCCACCAAAAGAAAACATTGGAACTCTGTGTTTCCTCTTGATTGTGACTTCCCAGTGTTGACAGTTAAGTCCTTAGTGTCGTAGGTCCCAGCCCACCAATACTATATCAAACACTGTTATGCACATAATGCAGCACTGTGATCTAATTTAAATAATACTTTTTTATTATTTATACTACTATATATAATATACATCAACACTTTTGCTATATAACCTAAGTGATAACCCTCTTTTAGTTACCTGCCAAACTCTGGACTTGGTTTATATTGCAGTTAACACAGTTACAAAGTTGTAATGGTGTCTTTTTTTTCCTTTGTAACGGAATGTGTAAATCAAAGTATATACATTGTGTGGTGTTCCTGTTTCTGGAGTTTCATGAGGATTTACACATGGCATTCAGTGTTCTGTATAGGTCTGCCTACCTTTGTGAATTCATCTGTTAACCCCTCTTCCTTTGAGAGAGCACCGGCGATGGTGGTTAACTCCTTGTGTTTTCCCTCTCTCCTACTGGTTATTCTTGAATTAAGCACAGACTTGTCAGCTCGGCTGCTTTATCATGAATAATGTGTGTGACCTTGCAGTTCTTCCACAGTTCAGCAAACAAGTGCTAGCTTCACTGACCAAAAATTAAGGAAGGAAAACACAGTTTTTAAAACGATCCATCTTTTAACAGCCGAAACCGATGTGTCTATGGTGCTGCATCTTGCTGTTGTACTTCTGAAATCAGACCTGTGGGAACCATCATTTCTGACTTAACCGTGAGATGCTCACGAGTACCCTTCCTGTTGTTTTGTTAGCATTGAAATCAAGACTATTTATTTGGAATACATACAACAGTGTTTTTCCACTGTATTTCATTTGCAAAAGTTGAGAACTGCCTTCTCTACCTTTTGCAAAATAATTGATATTCCATATTGGATTCTCAAAGACTTCGATATGGTGAACCTATTAAACCTAGAAATTGTATTCATCCTTTCATGACTGTGGCCTGAGTTCCCCAGCCCCTCTCCTCCTTTTTTTTAGATGAGATTTAGCACACTCTCAGTTATTTAAACATGCAACATTTCTTGAGTATGTATGTTGAGGCCATCTGAGCTCATAGCTGATTCAGTAACCAGTTTCATGCTGTGTCATTCACACTCACTACTTAATACTGCCATGGTGAAAATGTGGAGGAAAAATGTATCCATGTGTGTCTGGGAAGCATATACACTTGTACATTTTTTAATACTCTGATTCTGTAACATTTCTGAGTTTTGTTTTGTTTTACAGAAAAAAAAAAAAGTGATAAAGCAATCAGAAGACCAAGAGGTTTACTATTGATGCTTAGGGTCGTCTGACCTTGGCTGGCCAATAGACGTACACGGCCAAATTAATTTACAAGAGTAATAATTTTTCAAAAGCCAATTTTTTTTTCTGTATTTTCTGTATGAAACTGCCAATATCATGAATAGAAAGGGAGAACCATAAAGGAGAAAGAACGTGATGTTCTGTTATGTTCGTGTGAACCTAAGGAAACAATGTGGAGGCAGGCGCGATCAGCCGAACTCTAGGGACTTGATGGTGTTGCTTGGAAGGCATCCATACCTGCATTTTGCATTCTTCATATGTAATCATATTGCCAAAGACAAACTATTTCATCATTTATTGTAAATAACACTTTTCCCCAGACCTACCATAAAGTTTCTGTGATGTATTGTCTTCCAGTTGCAATAAAAATTACTGAGTTGCATCAATTGAAGAAAAACACCATGTAGTGTTATGTGTGCCGCGTCTCCCTGTGCAGATGCTGGGCCGCAACATCATTTCTGTTTCTTACCTGCAGTCAGGTGCGTGTGCAGTTTTTACTGTCTGGTTTCAGGGTTCTCAGCTGCATTTATTGTGCCCATCCTCACACATGCGTAGATTTGGGTGGAAATCACACACTGCTCTGCAAACACAAATGCGCTTTCGGAAGCTGGGCTTACCCAGGATCTCAAGAGAATTCCAGCTCTGGTGTAGACAGCTGGTGGATGGCCAGCCTCCCATCGTGAGTCTTAAGACTTGTGGTTTAGACGGAGCTTCCCTTTTGTTCGGAAGTTGTCAAACAATAAACTGAAATTGTACTTTAGGACTGGATGGAGCCTGCCAGCCTATCCCAGATCCTGAGGGTTTCTTGTGATGACATTTCTAGCCCCAAGACCTTCATCTGCCAGGATTTATTACATCATCACTGAAGTGCCCACCCCAGACCCTCGCACACACACATCCCCCAGGAACCAACAAGGAGCTGATGGGAGAAAGGGGAGTGGGAACAAGGAATAGATCACAAAGCACCAGTCACCCTGGTGGACGAGTAGAAAGAGATGTTCTCATGCATCTCTCTGGTTCCTTTTGTGATGGTTTTGTTTTCAGTTGCCCTGTCTGTAGGTCTCACCAACAGTAACCTTAGTGTAGAACTGGCCTTGGCCACCACCCCTCTGCTGGGCCCCCACATCCACTGGTGTCTTTGTCCTCCAAGATGCTTGGGCTGTGTCTCCTGTCCTGCGGTCATGGTGTCACTCTAAGGTCATAGGCCCATCTGTCCTGGTAAGTCTACTGGGATAAATTCCTCCCCATTACACATCTCAAGGTGGTCACCTCTGTATCCTGTGGGTTTGGCCCTTGTTGCTGCCATATCTGATCCCACTGTTGGAATCACTTTCAAAGCTATGATGTGTCCTCCAGGGTACAAATCAATATTCGAGGAGACTTGATTGGGAGGAAGAGCTAAAGTCATTGGGAGCTGAATGTGATGAATCAATCCAAACTGGGTAGTTCTTGAGGCCAAATATAAGGTGGGGCCACCTTAAAACACCTACAACCTTTTTCAATAAGTGACTCTCAAGGGGACTGGAGGAGAGACCTCACGTGGATGATCAGAATACCAGAGGGGGCCCTGTCAAAATGATCACACCTGCAGAATTCTGATCAGGCAACACTGTCTTCAAAGTCCTATGGATTATCAGAGCAGGGAACTTCTCCCCATGGTGCCAGAGACTGTTAAGGCTCTTCTGGGCTTGAAGCTGAGTCTGGATGGGTGCCAGTGAGGGACACTGCAGACCCTAAGCAGTTTCTCCTTACCTTTTGACTGCCCTGCCTGATGAAAGTATGAACTAAGAAGTCACCATCTTTCTAGAAAGTTATGAACAGATGAGGGCATTTTCAGGAGTCTGATATGACTAGGAGGTTTTTGTTTATGAGCTAAAAACTCATGTTCTGGTTACCCTACTTCCAGATCACCAAATTAAATGGCCCTACATATGCACAGCAGAAGTGTGTTCTGCCCTTTTTTTTTTTTTTCATTGATACAAAACCAGGGTTGTGAGCTGGGTATGGACAATTTTTTAAAAGACTCAAGTACAAGATAATAAACATTTAATAATGTTTAATAAATACGTTTATTCCCTTGTACTCAAGTCTTTTAAAAAATTGACCATTTGTTTTGTGTGAACAGACCTTTCTAGAGCAGTGTGTCTAAGTAATGCTCGTAGCAGTCGTACTGTAATTTTAAGTCATTCTTGGGCATTTTTGGACTCAGTAACTGTTTTATGAGAATCGTTTTATGTTACTCCATGATAAAGTAATTTGGAGTATATGTGGCTAAATCTCCTTCAAATACGGCAACTTACTTGAGCGAGTCAGGAATTCTACTTTTTCTCACCTGCTACACATTTCAAACGGACTTCTAAAAAGATAGAATATGGACGAAGTGCATATTCTGTCTGGTGGGGAAAGTCTGAAAACCAAGATAGTGGCTGATTTCTAACTCCCCCCAGGACACAGTTTCTTCATTAAATGAGTCCAGTCTATTCACATTATAAAACAGGAAGGAATATTAGAGACCATTGGTCCAAACTCCCCATTTTATGGACCAGGCAGCTGAGACACAGGAAAATTTTTGCCCAGGATAATAGACGTAGCTAGTTGTGGAGCTGGACTTAAAGAGAAGAACTTTTCTGTCTTATCTATTGTATCCATTTATTTGGTATGTAATTAAAATCATCGGCTCTGTAGGATTTCATAGCTGGCAATTCACCACACATACACACTTAACATAGCCTGTGCATTTTCCATATGGCTATAGTGAAAAATGATTATCTTTTGAAGTAATACATAACATCCTGTTGAGTGGGTGTCCTGCCGTCTTCAACTGTTACCTTACTCTTCAATGTTTATATTGCTTTCAATTTCTCTATTATAAGTAATACTGCAGTGAACATCAGGTATGTGGCATTTACATTCTTTCCACTTGTAAACTTGTAGATTGCCTGTTGGACTATTCAAACAAAAGTGTTATCAATGAGGTAGATATATATACACAGACTTTCTAAGAGGCACCAATGCCAACAGCAATGAATGAAAACCCTGGTTTCGTGACACGCTCACCAGTATTGGATATGATTTTACTCATTAATTTTTGCTAGCAGACAAAAATAGTACTTTGTGGCCATTTTAATTTTAATTTAATTTCTAGCAAAGTTACATTACTTTTTATATGTTTGCTGACCATTTATTATTTATCTTGGTGGAATCATCTGTAACTGACTCTCTAAGAGTTTAAAAGAGAGAATTCATATTTATAGACTCCTTGCTACAATGTCCCCAGTTCACCATTAAATGGTGTCAAGATGCCCAAACACATCACCTGCCTGCAGAGGTTTTACCATATTCAGACACTTCTAGCTGTTCCTATATTAAGACAAAATCCTGCTCCCTAAGACTTTTACCTAAAGGTGCTTAGACTATCCTAAAAGGCTACAAACATGTAATCTTAAATCATCTTGCACATGGCAACAATAATGTTGAAAACAACAACTTCTGAGTCTTTTTCAGAATAAACATTCCAAGTTCTGTCTCCTGTTTCTTTTTTCTGAACATGTTCCCGTTTGTGGTCAGAACCGAGAACTGGTGACAGAATTTCACATACAGTTCAATGATGAGAAACTCTCCCCACCTCATTCTAGATCTTCTGTTTCTGTTAATATAACCAAACCACTGATTCACATTGAAGTTGCTATTAGCTAAAACAACTAAGTCCTGGCTATTGATGTTCTTCTCCAGATATTCATTTTGAATCACCCATTATCTCTGTCAAATCTCCTTGGATTTTGTCCAGTCTTAAGTCAGTTCAGATTGGCAGTGGGCTGGGGGTGAGAGGATTCAGATTTTGTCATCAAAAACATTTGCTTTCCTTCCAGATATCATATGATCACAAATTTGAAAATGTCTTTTGTATATTGATTAGGACAAAGCTAGAGCCATGTGGCATGGGTCTACAGCCCTCCTTGTAGGTCAACTTTCATATCAATCAGCACCTTTCATTGTCAGTCATTCATCATTCAACTAGTTATGCAGGCACCAGACTTTCTGAAGATGCAACCTACATGTCTCCATCTAATCAAAAGTTTATCAAGTACATCCTCATTCTCCAGGTATAAGTCTGTAGTCTTCCTTTATAAGAAAGGAAATAAAGTCATACTGTATGCTAATATAAAGTATGTAAATTTGAAATAAAGCAATGAAAAGGAATAAAATTTCACTTTTGTATAAAAATTGAAATAATGTAAATTCTAATTTATTCCTATGGGGGAATTAGCCTTGATTTATGCAGTTATTATATGAAGTCTTGAGGAACATACCCCGTACATGAAAAGAAACCACAATTCATTCATTCCTTTACTCTGTCTTAGCCCAAGCTGGCTTCCTTGCCAAGAGCTTACAAACTATTAATAATCCACCCAAGATTCTCACCCAGAGGGTGACATTGAGGCTCTGGATTGATATGGTTTGGCTCTGGGTCTCCACCCAAATCTCATGTTAAATTGTAATTCCCAGTGTTGCAGGAGGGACCTGGTGGGAGGTGAATGAATCATGGAGACAGATTTCCTCCTTGCTGTTCTCATGATAGTAAGTGCATTTTCATGAGATCTGATGGCTTAAAAATGTGTGGCACTTCCCCCTTTGCTCTCTATCTCTCTCTCCTGCTGCCATGTGAAGATATGCTTGCTTCCCCTTTGCCCTTCTGCCATGATTGTAAGTTTCCTGAGGTCTCCCAGCCATGCTTCCTATACAGCCTGAGGAACTTTAAGTCAAACCTCTTTTCTACATAAATTACCCAGTCTAGGTAGTTCTTTATAGCAGTGTGAGAACAAAGTAATACATGGATCTGTAGTGTGCAGATATTGTCTTCTGTTTGCAACCTGGAAGTTTCGGTATAATGCCTAGTAGTATTTCTTCAGTTTATGTACATGCCTGTTTAGGGGACTGACCTATCTAGCATGTACTTAGCCTCTAAGTATAGTCAAATGAATTTATATAATTAGCTTCCTTTAAAAAGATGATCAGGAGTTTGGTAACTTCTGGCACCTACTTAATTTTAAATAGTTTCCCCTTTACCCAACATGGCATATATATTTAAGCATCCAGAACTTCAGTAGACTAAAAAGGCTGTCCAAAAACATGAAAGAATAAAGAAATTAAAGAAATAGTTTAGAAAGGAAAGTCTTTTGTTTGTTTGTTTGTTTTGTTTTTTGTTTTTCGTTGTTGTTTTGTTTTGAGACAGATTCTCCGTCTGTCACCCAGGCTGGTATGCACTGGCGTGATCTCGGCTCACTGCAACCTCTGCCTCCTGGGTTCAAGCAGTTCTCCTGCCTCAGCCTCCTGAGTAGCTGAGATTACAGGCGCACTCCAGCACACCCAGCTAATTTTGTATTTTTAGTAGAGACAGGGTTTCACCACGTTGGTCAGGCTGGTCTCGAACTCCTGATCTCACGATCCACCCGCCTCCGCCTCCCAAAGTGGTGGGATTACAGGCGTGAGCCACCTCGCCTGGCCTGAAAAGTTTTTAAATGGATTCTCTCCTTCATTGTCATAGTCAATTCACACTTGCTTTTCAGCAACTGCTATGTGACAATTCGTTAGGTGCTGGAGACACAGATAAAAAATTTGGCTCTTACCTTCAAGCATGATCATGTCCAAAAATCCAGCTGTTTTGATTAATGGGCATCTCACTGGCAGCTGGTATATCCTTCCCCAAACTTTTTAGTAGTTGTTGGTCTTTTCTAGACATAAGTGTCTTGGTTGAAAGATGAATCCAGCTTTTGTCTTCTTCTCCTGCCAGTCTCCCCTCTTCTCACCTGTTAGCTGATGAGACATTGGATAAGAGCCTGTCCACTATCTGCAGACATAGCCATCCCTCCAATGGGTGGATTATTTCTTAATGAACTAATCCATGCTGCCTGGCACCAGCTCTGTGATAAAACGAATCTGGGACATTTCTTCTGTACGATGCTTGATGTTCTTGGCTTATAAACAAACATTTGTCTCCCACCCCTGCCCCGCTCCCTGCTTTTTCTCCCCGCCACCTCACTTTTATCACTCATTTCTCAAAATTGCTCTAAGAGCAAAAGATTGGAGAACCTGAATGGTAGAGGATGCTCTTACTTTATCTTAATAACCCTCCTGCCACTATCATGGCCAAACAAGGGTGTGCAGAGAGCTGCATGAAGCCTTCTGTTGATTATCAGGCTCGCCTTTCCTCCAAAACTCTTATTCACTGAACATGCTGCATAGACCTGCAAGGACTCATCACGTCCAGCCTTCTGCCTGAATGTGGTCCATGGCAGCAAATTCTGCTCTGAGCTAAGAGGGAAAGTGTTCATGCACGCTAATTCACAAGAGTCTTGTTGTATGATACAAAAAGCATGCCTTTTGGTGCTTAATGCTTTCTACTAGGCCATTTCTCTTGTTTTCCTTTCTGTTTCTTTTTTGTTTTGTTTTTTGTTTGTTTTTGAAACAGGGTCTTGCTCTGTCACCTGGCTGGAGTGCTGCAGTGCCTGATTGTAGCTCACTACAGCCTTGACCTCCTGGACATAGACAATTTTACCACCTCAGACCCCCAGGTAGCTGGAAATACAGGTGTGTGCTACCACACCTGGCTTTTTTTTTTTGGAGAGATGGGATTTTACAGTGTTACCCAGGCTGGTCTTGAACTCCTGGCCTCAAGTGATCCTCCCACCTCAGCCTCCCAGGTTTCTGGGATTACAGGCAAAAGCCACCATGCCCAGTCTAGACCATTTCTCTTAGACTAAAAATTTCATCTAACTCATCAGACCCAGTAGGAGGGAAACAACTATATTTTTCCACCTTTACTGGCAGTAACTAATCCCCTTGAGAATGAAAATGTCAACTGGCAACTAAGAAAATTCAGAAGGAGGGATATATATTTCACACCCGAGTTAATTTTTTTACGTTGCAAAGGCAGAAGTTCTCTTCTCTAATGACTTGTAACTTAATGATAACATAAACACACTGTATATAACATTCGTCTTTCATGTTTACGAGGTGCTGTCAAAAAGCCAACCTGTCCATCCCAAATCAACCCTTCTAAGAAGCCTCAAATCATCCTGAGTCCCTCCGGCTCTGTCAGCTCCTCCATGGAACCCAACACCCAGTCTGGCCAGTTGTACTTTAAACTCACCTTCAATCATCCTTTGTCCTCCACTCCTTTGGCCGCCATCCTGGTCAAGTCCCATTTCCTCTTGCCCACATGATGACCACAGCTGCTGGTCTCTACTGACCACATGTTCCTCTGCAGTACCATGAGAATTCTCTTTGCAAATCACCTCTCATTCTGTCATTTCTCAGACCCACCTGAACTGCGGTCATCCTCAATGACTCCAGTCACCAAACTCTTCAGGTTTTTGTGGCTCGGGGCCTCTTCACATTTTTTCTCTCTCCAGGAATGCTCTATTCACTCCCTACCTCTCTCCTCCTGAAAAGTCTCTGTCAGTCCTTCAAGGCCCAAGTCATATCGTTCTCTCACCAAGTTTCAGACCACCAAAGTCCTGTCTCTATTGGTAGCTGTCATCACAGGCTGTTAGGATTCTAAATCCACATGTTGGCTCTCTTGATGGAGGTGAGCTGCTTAGGGGCAGGCATCAGAAGGTATTTTATGCTGAACCCCAGTACGGTGCCTCCCACTTGGATACTTAAGGTGTTTTAAATTTAAGGTGTGTGTTTCTTTTTCACGTCCTCAGTTGGCTGAACAGATAGTTGGCAATGATACATCCATTTCACCAAATTTTTATTTGATTCAGAGCCAGCAAGTGGTATAGCGCTGTCTCTTTTCCACAAGAAATTTGCTCCAGCCTGGGCAATATGGCAGAACCCTGTCTCTACAAAAAATTCAAAAAATTTAGCCCTTTCTCACCAAATTTTGTCATCAAGTCCTATCAATTCCACCTCTTAAGCATCGCTAAGTTCCATCCTCACTGCAGTAGTAACCTCTGTGAGAACCTATATCATTGCTCTGTTGGATTTTTGCAGTTAGAAAACTTGCATTAATTGCTTCCCCTTTCTCCATTTGTACAAGTCAGGCCTCACCAGGGAAAAGGAGACACTCTACGTATATTATCAGTGATCTCCAGAGAAACAGAACCAATAATAAATAGATAGATAGATAGATAGATAGATAGATAGATAGATAGATAGATAGATAGATGATAGATAGATAGATATGATAGATAGATAGATAGATAGATAGATATAGATGATAGATAGATAGATAGATAGAGATGATAGATAGATAGATAGATAATTAGATAGATAGATAGATAGATAGATAGATAGATAGATAGATAGATAGATGATAGATAGATGTTTAGATACACAAGCAGAGATTTATTATGATACTTGACCTACACGATTATGGAAGCCTAGAAGTCCCATAATATGCTGTTTGCAAGCCAGAGACCCAGGAAAGCTGGTGGTGTAATTCAGTCTGAGTCTGAAAGCCTGAAAACCAGAAGAAGACAGATGTCCCAGCTCAAGAAGGGAGATGGAAAATTTGCGCTTCCTTTTTGTTCTGTTCATGCTGTCATCAGATTGGATGACGCCTGCCTACATTGGTGAGTGTGGATCTTCTTTATTTAATTTACTGATTCAAATGCTAATCTCATCCAGCTATGGTCTCACAGAAATAGTGTTTTACCAGCTATCTGGGCATCCCTTAGCCCAGTCAAGTTGCACAGGAAATTAACCATCACACCCAGTATAGGTTGGTGCAAAAGTAATTGCGGTTTTTGCCATTAAAGGTAATGGCATCACAATGGTGAGTTCTCATAACATCTGGTTGTTTAAAAGTGTTTGGCACCTTCCCTCTCTCTCTGTTCGTCTTGCTCCGGCTGTGTGAAGTGCCTGCTCCCCCTTTGCCTTCTGCCATAACTGTAAGTTTCCTGAGGCCTCCCCAGAAGCCGAGTAGATGCCAGCATCATGCTCCCTGTACAGCCTGAGGAATCATGAGCCAATTAAACATCTTTTCTTTATAAATTACCCAGTCTTAGGTATTTCTTTATAGCAGTGTGAGAATGGACTCATACACATGCAGAGCTAAGCCTACCTGAGCAGATGAAGACCAAGGAAGGAAACTGAGGGCACCAGGAACCCCCAAGCCAGCACACTGGTCCTGCCCCTCTTTTATCCATTCCCCCACAACACACTACAGCCACGGTGAGTGTCCAATCACCCATCTGACACCGTCCCCCTGCCCAAAGTCCTATGCTGTGCCCTGTGCTCTGGCTAAGCTACCAGCCAGCCCTCCAGCCTGATCTCCCATCCCCTCCCAGGCCCACTCTGAACCTCAGCTGCTTGGTAAGCTGCAGTTCCTAGGATGTTCCTAGTGCCTTCTGTTGTTTTGCATGGACCACCCTCTCTGCCTTTCTGGAATGTCTTCATGTCTTCCCTCTGTGTTCAACTTCTCCACTCCCTGCTACCAAGGTACCTTGTGGTTAACATGCTTTTATTCTAGCACTCGCTATGTTTCTCCGTGGCTATTGATTTCCCAGTCCCTGTCATATTTTCCTAAAGGGCAAGCTTTTTGCCCTGTACATCTGTTTATTCCCAGGACCTGCCTTAGCATCTGGCTTCAGCAGTCACTCAGCTAGCATTTTTTGGATAGACAGATGGATGAACAAGAGTTCCTGCTCAGATCCTAGCCTGCATACTATAAATGAGAGCATTGCACCCTCTTCCCCAACCACAGCAAGATGCAGGACGGAGCAGGAGTTGGAAATGCATTCAGGAGCATTTGACAGCACGATATTCCCTCCCACCTAGGAGAGCTCCAGGGGCATGAGGCATTGCTCACTGCCCATCTTGGGATCGCAGGGATAAATTGGTGGATGCTTTGGCTTGTCTTGTCTAGGCCGTAACCATGTCCAGGTCCTCTCTGGCCACCAGGCTGAAGGAATCATCCTCCTTCCCCTGAATGTGAGGCCTAGAAATGTCACAGTTCCAAAGGATCCTAAAGTATCTGGATAAAGAGGAACAGAGAGGAAGGGACAGGCCCCACAGGGTCTATCATCTCCCAGTCCAGCCGGTCCTCCTCCTTTGCTTTCTGTCTACAGGTCATGGAGGTGGAGCAGGAGAGGCATGGGCCGAGCTCTGGCTGCCCCGTCCTTAGCTTCATGCTTGTTTTGTGGTGACTCGCCGTGCTGGAGCCTATTTCCACATGAGAAATCACATCAAAACGTCTCTGCACCAACGCTCTTGGCATGGCTAAGTCAAAATTCTCAGATCATCACTGGGGAGACGATCGATGTCCTTGGCCAGCTTTTAATGAAAATCGATTCTCTCCCTGGCTCTTTGTTAAGTGTCGTTGAGAACAATTGCATTTTGTGAACCTGGTCACCGGCCTTGAATTTGCAGCTTCCTACAGTTGATGAGAGGCAGAGCATCTTGTTGCTGTTCTTTTCTCAGTCGATCACACAATATGCTGAGCTGTACAATTAATGTTCTTTCCAGTCTGTTTGTTAGGCAACATGGCAGCTTGGCTAATCAGAAAACAGTCACCCCTTGTGCATGGACTCTAAGGAAGGGGCTGAGAAAAGTCTGGCTGCTGGCTGGCTCCTTTACTGACCTAAGTTATCGAGGCAGTGGTTAGTGACAGACAGACTGGTTTTCTAGTCCCAGCTTTGCTGCTTACCAGCTGTGTGACCTTAGGCAAAGCACTCACCCTCTCTGAGGCTCTGTTTCTGCAGCCGTAGAATGGGATGATAATAGTGCCCAAATGTGGGTTAAGAGGATTACATGAAAGGATGCATGAGAAAGGGAAGTAATATAACATTTGGCATATCTAAGAGACTCAGTAAATGCCTGTTGTTATTATTATGGCTATTATTATTATTTCACCCTTCAGAATCCCAGAACTGCATAGCCCAGCCCCTGTATCTGTGATGATGCTGATCAACATAATAGCCACTAGCCACATGTGGCTCCTATACAGCAGTTAAAATGTGGAGTCCAAATTGAGATGTGCTCTAAGTATGAAATTGATACTGGATTTCAAAGACTTACTATGAAAAAGCGAATGTAAAATATTCATTTATACCTTTTAAAAATAGTGATGATATATTGAAATAACATTTTGGATCTGTTATGTTAAATAAAAGATATCATTTAAATAAATTAATTGTACCTGTTTCTTTTTGACTTAAAAAAAATGGCTGCTAGAAAGTTTAAAATTGCCTATGTGCCTCTTTTCTTGGATACCCAGTGGTATATGAAATCACTTTCAAAGGAGTTTCATCAAATAGCCAAAAGTAATTCAATAACAAAAAGTGAGCAACACCCAGGAATTCCAATCCTTAACTTGTATCTCTTTTAAAATAATAAACAAAGACCGAAGCACCATGAAAGCTTCTTACATCACCTTTCCTCTTCCAATTTTCTGGCACCCAGTGCTGTTTTGAAGCCTTTAATGTGCTACTCCCTGCCCCCTCTGCCAAGTACATGCAAACAATCTCTCTACCTCCAGCTCATGCCACATTTCTCTCCTCTCCACCTGTTCCACCAGTTCCACTGCTGTATCCCCTTTCTAGAGTCTTCCTCTCCTGCTTGCTTTTTCCCATCTATTCTCTGAATTAGTGTCTCCAAGGAACTGGTCTCTAGATTTGGCAGTTCCTCTCAAAGGTTGAGTGAGGCAGAGCAGATTACCATTAACCAAAGGCATAAAAGACTGATGAATAAACCAGATTGCCAAAGGGTTCATTTAAAACAGGAGAATCCTTTTCAGGAATAATGTGCTCCTTACGCAGTCCAAGGAACTCTGACCCTAGGTCCACGTTGTAGGTCATGCAGGGTGTACATTGTGCAATGCCAGGGACAGCATCTATACCGAACCTACTGTGATGTGCCATGTGCAACACGGTGGTTCTCAGTATTAGGGTCACCAAGCAGATGAATTAATGAGTTTAGTGAGTTCAAAATTAGAAACAAAAAGTGTCAGCTTTATGACTATCTCGGGGTGGAGAATTGTGGACACAGGACTTAGCAAGTGCAAAGGCTTTAAGGTAAGAATTAACTTAGAGGAAGAATAATGGGATTGGAGCTCAGAAGAGAAGAGAAAAAGTCCTAGGAGATGAAATTGGAGAGTGGATTATGTAGGACCTTCCAGACTCCATGAGAAGGGGTTCGGATTTTATTCTAACAGCAGTAGGAATACTATGATGTGAAATGTGCAACATGGTGGTTCTGAGCATTAGGGTCCTTGAGAAGGTGAATTAATGAGTTTGGTGAGTTCCAAATTTGGAACTGGAAGATGTCCAGAGAGATTGTATCAAAGCCATGGAAGCTCCCTGCCTGGCAGCTGAGTACCCCGGAGGACAGAGTGTCCGGATTCCCCTGGTGTGTGGACTCCCTCTTGGCAGGGGCACGCTTGCTGTTCTGATTATAAGGTTTTCCTTCAGCCTGGACACAAGACATGTGCTTGGGTTTTGGCTCAGTAACATGTCAATTTTTCCCCCCACCCGAGAGTACTGCCTGGTCCCTATGACTTCATTTTCGGCTTCACCCATATCTTTGGCCACTGTTTCGGATTGAATTGTGTCCCTTTTCCAACAATTTATATGTTAAAATCCTAGCCCCCAGTGCCCCGAATGCGACCTTATTTGGGAATACGATTGTTGCAGATGTAATTAGTTAAGATGAGGTCATACTGGAGTAGTTTGGGCCCTCATCCAATATGACTGGTGTCTTTATTAAAAGGAGATATTTGGACACAGACTCACAGGGAGGATACCATGTGGAGATTGGAGTTATGTTGCCAGAAGCTAAGGAACTACCAGAAACTAGGGGAGAGGCCTGGAATAGATCCTTCCATCACCCCGTCAGAGTGAGCATGGCCCTGCAGTCACCTTGACCTTGGACCTCTGACCTCCAGAACTGCGAGACAATAGCTTTCCATTGTTTAAGCCACTCCTTTCGTGGTACTTACTTATAAAAGCTCTAGCAAACTAATTCAACCACGGGTAACTCTTGGACTGTCTTATGGGTGTCAACTCAGGCTAATGGGTGGCTAATCTTGCTGCCGTTACGGGCAAACTCTTCCTAATTTTACTCCTGAAAAGAAACTTTATCTTAAAGTTTTGGGGTAACCTATCATCCATAAGTACTAATCACAATATTATATTATGAACAAACTTTTTATATAACATGTATTTAATTTTTGGCTTTATTTATTATAAGGTAGACTCCTAAATTCCCTTAAGGAAACCTGCTTTAGTACGCAGTTGGCTTGTTTTGAGAATTGACATAGGAAATAGTCAATAAAAAAGCCCTTCTGCGTTTGATAAGTACATTTGAGGATATTGTTTATGATGTTACTCAAGGACCCTGAGCCAAAGTCCCCGTGACACGTGACAAAATCTTCTCAAAGCTCAGAGCCAACAATCAGTTTGGGTTTTGGTCTACATTGACAGAGAGGTGGAATAGCAGGCTTCCCATTTTTCTCACAATGCTAGGAAGTTTGGGGTATGTCATTACTATCACGTTTCTCAGCCAAGAGTTCTTGGGAGCTTTTTTCCTCCTTTCCTTTCTTTACATTTTGTTCTTCTCTTTTGCTTCATCAATGTTGGTGCGACAGTGAGATACCTCACATCTCTTTTGAAAGCAAGCAAGGTCTGAATCAACATATTGAAATGAACATAAAAGACCCAAAGCAAGAACGTTTTGGGAGATGGGAGGGAGGGATAATTATAACAGAAGCCTTGTCTTTAACAAACAAACAAACAGACAAACTCAAAATAAGTATAATCCCTGGCCACCTGACATGTGTTTCAGGCATGTGGGGGAAGGTGGGATAAATTTAAAAAGGCAGAGACATTCCCCTTAACTGATTAAGAGCTGAGAGTGGGTACAAGAGCACGTTAGCCTGCATCTTCTCTACAATTGTTTCACGTCTCTGCTACATGGGGAAGCAGACAGTTCTGCAGGAACCCAAGCTAGTCATCTTACATCACTCCTTTCTGCATCTGTAGTCAATACGGGACTACTCCAGGCGCTTTGCAGATAACTCAGTTTCACTCCCAGCTTCTTGATTAACATCATGTGTTGCTCCCATCTGGGACTATTCATGGGTTCCTATGTGGAGTGGGGTCACAGGGTGACCGAGTCTCCCTCCTGTTGCTGTGGAATTCCTCCAGTGGGAGCAGAGAGAGGGGGTTATTGAAGGGCCCAACTCCATCTGCTGGACTCTCCATTCTGTACCTAGTGTTCCTGCCTTTGGTAGGAGCCCTCTTTTTACAAACACAGGGACAAGGAAATCACAGGTCCTGGAGTAAAAGATGGTAAGCAATGATACTTCTTGTTTGCTGAACTCTCCCTCACCTGGATAGGGGGCATTTGTGGCAGATGAAAGATTTGAGGCACAAGAGGAACAGAGATCATCCAACGTTTCAAAGGCTGTCAAGAAAAATCAGTCACAGAGTATACCTACAAGGGTCTTCAAGAAGCTTATGGAAAATGCTTATTATGAAAAAACTATGCGTGAATTTCAAAAACTTTTTGCACCAAAATAAATTCTTACTGACTTGTTATAACATGTCTGAAAAGGATCTAGTTTGAGGCACTTAGAAGAATAAGACATCAGTTTGAAAACAGCCCGTTTCACAGCAACATGAATTCTGCCAACATTGAAGCAAGAACAAACATCAAATTTATGGTAAAACTTGGGTGAATTCATTGATGCCTTAAATAAAGTTTATGGGGACAATGCCCCAAAGAAATCAGCAGTTTACAAATGAATAATCTGTTTTAAAAATGGACAAGAGGATGTTGAAGATGGTGCCTGCAGCGGCAGACCATCCACATCAATTTCTGATTAAAAATAAATAAATCATCTGGGCGCGGTGGCTCACGCCTGTAATCCCAGCACTTTGGGAGGCCAAGGCAGGCGGATCACAAGGTCAGGAGATTGAGACCATCCTGGCTAACACGGTGAAACCCTGTCTCTACTAAAAATACAAAAAATTAGCCAGGTGTGGTAGTGGATGCCTTTAGTCCTAGCTACTAGGGAGGCTGAGGCAGGAGAATGGTGTGAACCCGGGAGGCAGAGCTTGCAGTGAGCCTGGATCATGCCACTGCACTCCAGCCTGGGCGACAGTGTGAGACTCCATCTCAAAAATTAATTAATTAATTAAAATAAATGGATAAATAATTCTACTTTATGCCCTGATTTAAGAGGACTGATAATTAACAGCAGAAACAGTAACCAACACCATACACATCTCACTTGGTTCAGTTTACACAATTCTGACTGAAAAATTAAAGTTGAGCAAACTTTCCACTCAATGGGTGCCCAAACCACTGCACCCAGATCAGCTGAAGACAAAAGCAGAGCTTTCAATGGAAATTTTAAACATGTGGGATCAAGAACCTGAAGCATTTCATTAAATAATTGTAATAGGAGGCCAGGCATGGTGGCTCATGCCTGTAATCCCAACAGTTTGGGAGGCTGAGGTGGGTGGATCACTTGAGGCCAAGAGTTCAAGACCAGCCTGGTATGCACCTGTAATCCCAGCTACTTAGGAGGCTGAGGCATGAGAATCACTTGAACCCAGGAGGTGGAACTTTTAGTGAGCTGAGATTGCACCACTGCATTCCAGCCTGGGCAACAGAATAAGACTCTATCTCAAAAAAAAAAAAAAAAAAAAAAAAGAAGAAAGGAGAAGAAGAAGAAGAAAAGAGGAAGAAGAAGAGGCGGAGGAAGAAGAAGAAGAAGAAGAAGAAGAAGAGGAAGAAGAAGAAGAAGAAGAAGAAGAATTATTCTAACAGGAACTGAAACATGGCTTTACTGGTACCATCCTAAAGACAAAGCACAACCAAAGCAATGGCTACCAAAAGGGGGAAGTGGTCTAGCCAAGGCAAAAGCAGACTAGTCAAGAGCAGAAGTCCTGGTGACAGTTTCCTGGGATGCATGAGGCATTTTGCTGGTTGACTTTCTGGAGGGCTGAAGAATGACAACATCTGCTTAATATGAGAGCTTTCTGAGGAAGTTACCCAAAGCTTTGTCAGAAAAACGCCTGGGAAAGCTTCATCAGAGAGTCCTTCTCCACCACAATGTTCCTGCTGCTTCTTCTCATCAGACAATGACGATTTTGTGGGAGTTTCAATGGGAAATAACTAAGCATCCACCTTACAGTCCTGATTTGGCCCCTCCTGATATTGTTTTGTTTCCTAATCTTATAAAATCTGTAAAGGGCACTCATTTTTCTTCAGGTAATAATGTAAAAAAGACTGCACTGACATGGTTAGGTTCCCAAGACCCTCTGTTCTTAGGGATGTACTAAATGGCTGGTGTTATCATTTACAAAAG
This sequence comes from Macaca thibetana thibetana, assembly GCF_024542745.1. NCBI lineage: Eukaryota > Metazoa > Chordata > Mammalia > Primates > Cercopithecidae > Macaca > Macaca thibetana. Next base: position 18,493,450 of record NC_065584.1, read on the forward strand.
TGCCTTGAGCTTGATGGAGCTCATGTTGAAAAATAAAATTTATATTTTAAATTTTTATTTTTTAACTACATTTTTCCCACAGACTTTTTGAGGTTCCCTCATATGTTGAGCATTGGCTGAATGCCAGAGCTTGTGGCAAGCACTTTACAGATATGAATGTGCGTCATCTCTCTTCAAACTTGCGAGGCAGCTAATTTTATTATTCTCATTTTACAGATGAGTAGACTGAGGCTCAGAGAGTCTCAGTAATTTGCTGAAGAAAACACAGATGTTAAGGGAGGAACCAGGGTTTGAACCCCAGTGGCTTGGCTCCTGATCAGGGCACCTATGTGCACAGAGCCAGGAGAGTGCTAAACACTGTTTACCTTTGCTGTCAACACACCTTGCTGGTCACACAGAGGCCCCTCCAGTGGGCATCCTGGAACCTCCCCCCCGCCCCCCCCCCCCCCCCCCCGTTCTCTGTGGTCTCCTCTTGCTCTCTTCTTTCCCTGCTTCAAAGCTGAGCCCCAGGACACAGGCTCCATTCCAGAATTCCCACATCCTACTCTGGCTTTATTAGGTGTCCTAGCTTCTTCCCGGTAGCGCGTTTACATGACAAACACATCATTCTTCTGTTAATATTGACCTCTTCTCAGAGCAGAGCTCCTATGCCTTAGTAAGCTAGCAGTCTGGCACTTTATCCACTTTACTAAAGAGCCCTGTCCCCTGAGTTGAAAAGTAAATACAATGGAAAGAAAAAGAATATCCTATTATTCCATGATAATGCCCACTTGTTGAGCATTTACCACAAAGCGCAGCCTGCATGAAGTGCTTTGCCAGTGTTGTCGCATTCATGACCTGTGATGGGAGGATGACTATTCCCATTTTACAGGTGATGACGTTGAGATGTAACAGGTGAAGTAATTTGCCTGAGGCTTCGCAGCTATTAAGTGACAGAGCTAAGACTTGAACCCAGGTGTTTGGGGGCACAGCTAAAGAAAAGCTGCTGAGTCATCTTTTAAGGGCCAGGAGGCAGTGAGGGAGGCTCCACCCCAGCTGTCATCCCTGCCTCCTGGCCTGTCCCTGGGTGGCTCTCCACGCAGGTGCCAGGCTCTCTCTCACCTGCACGCTTAGCCCTGCCCCACCTACTGCCCAGGGCTGGCTGAGGCAGCCTCTGTTCTGCTGCCCAAGCCCCTTCATTTGTGGAGACTTCATGCCATCACTCCCTGGGCCTGGGAGATGCTTGATGTCTGCCAAGAGACCAGGACTGCGCCCTGACCAATGGGCAGGTCTCAAGCCAGGAATATGTTTTGCCACCCTCCTCAGGAGTCCCACGCCGTGGGGAGGAGCCTCTTTGGCGCATTCCCTGGATCCCACCAGGCCAGGCCCAGGATGAACACAAAGCCCACAGGACTATTATCCGGCGATTCTGGCTGAGTCCCTGCCAAGACCCCCACTGATGCCTGGAGGGTTTTTAAAGCTGCCGCCCCCAACTTCTGTGTTCAAGAGTGGTTGTAGGAGTGGGGAGGAACCCCACTCAGGCATCCGAAGGTCCAGACTAGCTCTAGGAGCAGCGCAGAGGGTTTTTTGTAGGTATTTCCGGGGACCCCTGCTGAGCAGCGGCTCTTCCTCACCGGCTCAGCTGCTCTCAGCACATGCACACCTAGGCTTCCCTCCTACCGAGGGGCGGGCGGGGGTCCTGTGAGCTGGAAGGCCAGTGCGCCCAGGGCAATCCCACGGTGGAGTCGAAGCTGTCAGGGCCCTCCCAGGCCCCCTGGCGTTCACATTGCAATACCTGCCAAAGGACTGCCCACCACACAGCAGTTTACCTAAAGGCCTTTCCCAGGTGGGTCAGGCAGGCCGGGAGAGCAGAGGAGCCCCACTCCCGGCAGCCTTCAGCCAAGGATAGATGGAAGCTGGAGTTTCACAATCCCAGCCTCCTCCACCTCCTGGCGAAACACTTCTGAGATGTGTGCTACAGCCCTGCTACTCAAAGTGTGGTCCAGGGACCAGCAGGACTGACTTCACTAAGAGTTTGTTAGAAATGCGGAGTCTTGGGCCCCACCCTGAGCTTCTGGATCAGAGTCTGATGTTAACAGGATCCCAGAGAGCTTCGAGTGCATGTTCAGCTTTGAGAAGCACTGCCCCATGCTGTTTCCCAAAGGTCCCAGGAGGAATAAAGTCCCCATTTTCCATAGTAGCAACCTGCTCCACATCATACCTTTTACATGCTTCCTGCTCTTTCCTATTTCTCCACCTACCCACTTTCCCCAACTCAGTGCTTCCTGGGATCCCCTCCCAATTAAACTACATCGTCTCCAGGTTCATTCCTGGGGGAACCAACGTACAATCCACGGTCTCTTTGGGACAAAGTATTGGATCTACTGCACAGCCCAGTCACCCCTTCCATACTATGCAATGCTGCACAAGTGAAATGAGGAAAATACTAGTCTTTAGTTCTCAGGGTCCCTTCAAGGATGAAATGAGACCATTCTTGTGAGGAGCTTGCACAGTGGCTGGCACATAGTAGCCCCTCTATAAATGTTAGCTGTTGTTACTCTCCTGCTTCTGCTTCCAAAGCCACCTTGGTCTCCTGTGCCCTGTGAGTATCCAAACATCCAGGTCGTGCGGGAAGAGTGACATACAGATTCAAAAAGGGCTTGAATCCAGCTGTGTCTCCAGTTGGCTGTGTGCACTTGGACCTACAATTTCACCTTTCTGAGCCTCAGTTTCCACACCTGTGAAATGGGAATATAAAGACCAACCTCACAGGCCATGGTAAAGAAGAAATTCAACAATGTATAGAAGGCACCTGACTGTGAGTTGGGTATACAAGTGGGTGCCCAGCAAACATTTGTTGAAAGGAAAGCCGGAGGGACAGAGTTCTGAGCAGTCTGCTGGAGTGGTGGCGCCTCTCCCAGCCCAGGCCGTGACCCCAGCATGACTCACCACTCCTAAACCTCAAACTTGGGCCTGGCCCTCTGCCCACTGGTGCGGCCCTCGGTGTGGGTCAACCCAGTGCTGCCTTGGCCTGAGCAAACAGGAAGAGCCAACAGGCAGGAAGGTCTGGCCTGCTGCCACTCTGAATGAGGCTCAACTTCTTGCTTCATGCCCAGCCAGAAAAGACTGTTATTCCATGAGCCCAAATCCCTCACTGGGCAAGGCTAGCAAGAACCACTGGGGCACTGCTAGGTTTTGCCGGAGTATTGGGTGAGAGGTACCAGAATAAGGGATTATATTGGAAGGGAAAGTGTGTTCTTGGGGCTTCTCCCCCACCCCTAAGGAGGGAGGGAGATTCTCCTTTGAGGGTAAGTGGAGACACAGGCCTCTGTCTGGGAAGCAGATCTCAGCATCAGCACCAGCGGGGCGGGCCTCAACATCACCATGAGAAGCTGTTTTCTTGGAAGGGACTGCAAAATTAAAGGAAGACCAGCGATGTTTGTATGCTGCTTTTAATTTTGCAAAGGATTGTGTTATTTATTAGCTTTTTTAATCATCTTGTCCCCTGTTGACAAGTGAGGGGAACTGAGTCCTAGAGAGGTAAATAATTGGCTTCAATCATTTGCTAGAAGCTGAAATTTCACATCATGGATTCATAGTTCTGTGAATTCTCTACTCCAGAAAACAGACAATTTAAATGGCAGGAGAAAGAGATCCTCTGCTTTAGTGTTTAAATGTATTTTTAAAGTAAAGGAAAAGGTCTTTTATATTTGCTCAGACAGATACCATTTCTAATGCTCTTCATTTCTTGGTGTTTCCCTTTAGTATCATTTTTCTTCAGTGCAAAGGACTTTAATATTTCTTGTAGTGCAGGTTTGCTGGAGATGAATTCATTCAGCTTTTAGTTTGCCAGCTTTCATTTTTGAAAGATATTTCTGCTAGGTATAGAATTCTAGGTTGACAGCTTTTTTTATTTCAGGATTTTAAAGATACGTCTCTCTTGTCTTCTAACTTAACACTATTTCTGGTGAGAAATCTGCTGTGATCCTTTCTTTTGCCCCTCTGTATGTAAAGTGTACTTCCTCCCCACACCCCGACTGCTTTTAAGATTTTCTCTTTACTACTAGTTGTAGGCAAGTCAATTTCTCATGTGCCTTGCTATCATTTTCTTCCTGTTTTTTGTGCCTGGAATTCCTTAGGCTTCTTAAGCCTGAATTTATAGTTTTCTTCAAATTTGCAAAAGTTTTGGCCATTACTTCTGCAAATATTTTTTCTGTTCCTACTCATTCTTCTTCAGGGACTCCAGTTACATATACATTAGGCTGCTTGAAGTTGTTCCATAGCTCACTGTTCACTTTGCTCATTTTAGGGGGTCATTTTTCTATCTGTTTCACTTTGGATAGTTTCAATTGCCGCCTTTAAGTTTATTCGTATTTTTCTGCAATGTTTAATCTGTTGTTAATCCTATGGAGTGTATTTTTATTGCAGACATTATATTTTTCACCTCTGGTTGTTCTATTTGGTTCTTGTTTTAATGTCTTCTGTGTCTCTCTTTAGCACGCTCATGCTTTTACCCACTTTCTTGAGCATATGGAAAATAATTACAATAACTGGCTTAATGTCCTTTTCTACTAATTATAGTATCTGTGTCATGTCTGAGTCTGCTTCTATTGATCAATTTTTCTCTTCATTTGGGGCATATTTTCCTGCTTCTTTGCATGCCTGGTAATTTTTTTTACTGAATACTAGATGCTGTATTGTTGGATGCTGGATATTTTTGTTTTCCTTCAAATATTCTTGACCTTTGTTCTGGCAGGCAGTTACATTTCTTCAATCCTTTTGAGGTTTGCTTTTCAGCTTTGTTAGGTGGCACCAGAGCAGACTTTAGGGATACATTTTTCTTGTTATTGAAACAATACTCCTCTGTATATTATGATGTTTTTCTATTCTGGCTGGTGGGAACATGAGCTATTCCTAGCCCTGAGTGAGTCTCAGGGATTATTCATCCTGCTCCTTTCTGTTGGCTTTTTTTCCGGCTCAGGTAATTTTCTCACCTGCATGCGCTGGTCAGTAGCCAATCGAGGGAAACCCTCTGCAGATCTTCAGGACTTTCTCTGTGAGCAGCTCTCTCCTCTCTGCGCAGTGCTCTTCTCTAAGGCACGCTGCCTTGTAAATTCTAGCTTCCTTGGCCTTCTCAAATTCTCAACTCTGTCTCCTCAACTCGGGAAGACCATCAGGCTCTCGTTGGGTTCTCCCTTCTTGTTCTGTAACCTGGAAATTACTTCCCCTGTTTCCCTTCCCCTGGGGATTACTTTCTGTATTACCTATTTTCTAATATCTGAAAAGTATTGTTTCATATGTTTTGTCTAGTTGTTTAAGGCAGGAGAGTAAATCCAATCCCTATTACTTCATCATGGCTCAAATATAAGTCCTGATACTTCTTTTAGTTAAAAAATGTTCTATTGTAGTAACGTACATAAAATTTACCATTTTGATCATTTTTAAGTGTACAGTTCAGTGGCATTCATTACATTCCCTCTGCCTTAAACTAAAAAAAAAAAAATGTGTCATTTTTCTTCTAACCATTATTAAGCACTTAGTACCAAGTGTTGAGGTAGATAGTGATTACACTCGTCTTACAGACAGGGAACATGAAGCCCAGAAGGGAACTTGCCCAAGGTCTTAGTGTTGTTGATACGGTCAGAATTTAGTCCTACTGAACCATGCTATGAACTTCATTGAGAAAGGATCCTGAAATCACACCAAATCACAGCACCTTCACTTGTCTGTAAGGACTTCCACTGCAAGGCTACTTCTCGACCTGGAGCAGACATTCCAGAAATCAGCACCCCGATTTCCTCCTTTGCAGGAGCAAATTCATCCAAATACCAGAGGAACACCAGGCTTAGGGCCAGGCCCATATCTGAGTGGCAGTCTCTGCCACCTGGGAGGCAGGACACAGCTAGCCCAGGCCTGATGCACAGATCCAGAGAGGATCTCCACCCTCACTGGGTCGTGCAGAGAAGGAGTGTGCTAGGGGTCTGTGTGCATGTGGTACTAGCGGACCCGGAGACCACAGTTCGCAGTCAGCCACTCGGAGTTAAATGTCAGCTTCATTTGCATCACTGGCTTATCTTAAATTACAATTACAAATCTTTGAAATCCCTTTTAAACTTCCTACCAGTTCCAAACAGGCACGTTAGCAGCCATTGATCCAGCACATCAGGGATTCTTCGCTTTAAGGATTGGATCCCTTTTTGTCAGTGAATAAAAACAAGACTCTTGTCTCAAATATTCTGGCAGCCTCTTTGCAAAGGCGTGGGTCATTTACTCCCAGCCTCCACAAGAAAACCCTAGAAGCACATTCCTTTGTATGGTTTGAATTTGTGTCGAATGCACTTTAAGCACCCCAAGTGGGTTTGTATTAGTTATTTCTTACTAGCAACCTATCAAGCATGGAGCATTTTATTATAGATGGGATGATCAAGGCCATGGGATGCTCACTCTCTCACAGCCTCTCCCACTCACCAAATCAGGGCTTGCTCCTGGGCTGGGCTGCTCTGCCCACTGTGTAAGGAGCCCTTTTACCCTGCAGGGCTGGAGAGGGCTTCTTGGTCCTTGCTTTTCTCCTTTGTCTGGGACACGGAGCCTAATATGCACTTGAGAAAAGATAAGCAACCCTGATCACCATCCCTTTATCTTCAAATAGTTGCAGTTTTGTGATTCCCAAGCCATCTCAAAGATGTTCCTGCAGTGGTGTGGGAGGAGGTAAGTAGGTAGGCCAACTTTACCTCCCAGTATTCAGTAAGATTCAGCATAAAACTCAGCCCCAGAGAGACCCCAGACAAGAGAACAAGAGTTCGTTCTTTCAGGGTACAGTTAAAACCACTCATTTGGTAAAATGATTTTTTTAAAAAAAGATCTAGGAGGGGGCAGTTCTGGGAGACAAACTTTTCTGGGTTCATGGTTGCCTTGGTGCTTTGGTGTGGCTTGGGGAATTGGATCTGATTTTACCTGTTGGGGTGATGGAGAATCTAAGGGGCTTTGGAGCCATCATGCTGAGCAACGGCTCTTTGCTGACAGTTAGGGTGGAAGGGCTGCTGATATGACAGCCTCACCTCGAGCCAAGAAAGGAAACCAACCAGGGGACAATGGCATTCCCCGAATACTGAGCACTCAGAGTCAAGGCCAGCTCTCTGGGTGTGTGATCTGTGGATTGCAGAGGGCCCATGCTCAAAGGCACCCCTACTTGGTTGAATGCTCGACTGTTGCCATCTTGAAATTCTTCATCATTTTTTACAAGAGGCCCTTGAAATTATATAGCCAGTCCTGCCTGGAACAGATCATTCATTAACTACCACCCTCCTCTCTATATGGCAACAATATATTGTATTTTCTGTAACAATCATGAAATGAAACAAATAATAAAATGGCCAGAAATGTGGTCATTGAAAACATTCTTTATTAAACTTTGTATATAGAATATATAGGTTTAAAGATTTTAAAAATAAATTAATGGTTATGGGACACATAAAAAAAGCTCAACTATATAGTCAACAGCTGTTTATAGTCTCATTGGCTTAGTCTGTTTGGAATTGCTATGACAAAATACCATAGACTAGGGCTGAGCGCGGTGGCTCAAGCCTGTAATCCCAGCACTTTGGGAGGCGAAGGCAGGCAGATCACCTGAGGTCAGGAGTTCGAGACCAGCCTGACCAACGTGGCAAAACTCCGTCTCTATTAAAAATACAAAAAAAAGTTAGCTGGGCATGGTGGTGCGTGCCTGTAATCCCTGCTACTTGGGAGGCTGAGGCAAGAGAATCGCTTGAACGCAGGAGGCAGAGGTTGCAGTGAGCCAAGATCATGCCACTGGACTCCAGCCTGGGCGACACACCAGGACTCCGTCTCAAAAAAACAAAAAACAAAAAACAAAAACAAAGAAAAAACCAAAGGATTCGTTATGAAGAACAGATATTTATTTCTGAAGGTCTGGAGGCTGGGAATACCAAAATCAAAGTGCTGGCAAATTTGGTGTCTGATGAGGGCCTTCTTCATCACTCAAAGAGGCTGTCTTCCCACTGTGTCCTCACCAATGGAAGGGTCAAGGCAGCTCTCTGGGGTTTCTCTAATAAGGGCACCAGTCCCCCACGAGGGCTCCAGTCTCCTGACCTAATCACCTCCCAAAGGCTCCACCTCCTAATACCATCACCTTGGGAGTAAGAATCTCAACATATGAATTTTAGGGAGACTTTCAGATCATGGTAGTGATATAATAGTATTTCATGAAAATAATTATTCAGTAATTAATAACCGTTCAGTGATGTTTCATTTTCTTGACTAGTTCTTTAGTCTTTATCAATCATTTTAAAAGAAGAACAAATTTCAACCTTAGAGATCATATATCTGTTTTTTTTGAGACAGAGTCTCACTCTGTTGCCCAAGCCAAAGTGCAGTGGCACAGTCTCAGCTTGCTGCAATCTCCACCTCCTGGGTTCAAGCGATTCTCCTGCCTCAGCCTCCTGAGTAACTCACGCCTGGCTAATTTTTGCATTTTTAGTAGAGACGTTCAGGCTGTTTGCTATTGTTCAGGCTGGTCTTGAACTCCTGGCCTCAAGTTATCTGCACGCCTTGGTCTCCCAAAGTTCTGGGATTACAGGCATGAGCCACCACACCTGGCCTTAGAGATTTTTTTTTTTTTTTTTTTGAGTCAGAGTCTCGCTCTGTCACCCAGGCTGGAATGCAGTGGTGTGATCTCAGCTCACTGCAACCTCCGCCTCCCGGCTCAAGCAATTTTCCTGCCTCAGCCTCCTGAGTAGCTGAGATTACAGCTGTGCGCCACCACGCCCAGCTAATTCTTATATTTTTAGTAGAGATGGGGTTTCACCATGTTGGCCAGGCTAGTCTCGTACTTCCTGACCTCGTGACCTGCCTGCCTTGGCCTCCCAAAGTGCTGGGATTACAGGCGTGAGCCACCGTGCCCGACTAGAGATCATATTTAAATTCAACAAAATATTTCAAGCACAAACTAAAATTTGTATTTTCAAAACAAAACTTACGACACCTCCCAGTTTGCATGTTGTTTCATTTTAAATTTGGACATAAATTAAAACTTCAGGTGGTCACATGGGATGAGGTCATTCTCTTTCTTTGTCATTGCAATCACCATGCTGTCATCATTTATTTCAAATCATTGTTTACTTTAAATTTCTGTTTAAACACAACCATCTGTGATACCACAGAGGGTGGGGATATGATTGTGCCCCAAGTATACTCAAATGATTTCAAGCCATCATGAACTTAACCTTGAAAATCACCTGAGCAGCTGCCTCACCAGTGTCCCGTACTGGGGGCAACCACATTCACTGGGAGTTTCCAGATTAACTCCTATGCAGAATGCGATTTATATTAAAGAATGTCATAAAAATGCACTAATGTGAAGGTTACATCTGTTTTATTAAAGTTCAACAATAACCACAGAAACTGTTCAGAACTTAAACCAAAAAAATATGTTTTTGAGGAGTGTTTATCACCAACGATGTTTACTATTGCTCACATATGGTGCTAATAAAAAACAGACGAACTAAATTCAGTAGGTTTTGTTCTTGTTTTTAAGTTCTTCACAGAGAATGTACTCTCTGATTGCTGGCATGCAGGCAGATGTATACCACTGCCAGTAGATACTCTTTTTATTTTGCCATCAAAAGTCACACATTATTTTTAATAGTAATGCTAGCCTGGATTGCTAAGATTTTAAGGTTGCTGGTAGAAATGCAGTCTTTGGGTAGGACAATGTGGCAGAATGTTGAAAGTGCATGTCTTTTGACTTAGGAATTTTGCTTCAAGGATTTTAGTCTAAATAGACGTAGGTATATTCAAAGATTTAGCAAGCTATTCATCGTAGTATCACTTATCATAATGAAAAGTGGAAATAAATTATGGTACATCCATGCATTAGAATATGTAACAGTCATATGAAACAATGTTGTTTAAGAGTATTTAATGCAGCCGGGCATGGTGGCTCACGCCTGTAATCCCAGGACCTTAGGAGGCCGAGGCGGACAGATCATGAGGTCAGGAGCTGGAGACCATCCTGATCAACATGGTGAAACTCTGTCTCTACTAAAAATACAAAAATTAGCTGGGCATGGTGATGCGTGCCTGTAATCCCAGCTACTCTGGAGGCTAGGCAGAGCAAGATTCTGCCTCAAAAAAAAAAAAAGAGGATTTAATGTTATGAAAAATTTATAATATGTTCTTAAGCAAAACAGGTTACAAAATACAATGTCATATGACCCCCTTTTAAAATATATATATATTTTTAAATATATATATACACACACACATATATAAAATACATACACACACACATATATATAAAATACATACACACAGATATATGTGTGTGTGTGTGTATATATATATATGTAGTATATACCACCTATTTCCCAGCTGGAGTGCAAAATAAGCTTGCACTTTTTAAATATCCAAATTATAATTCTTCCAAACTCCCCTCCTCAAAGATGACAGAAAATCCATTCTTCTTCCAGTTTCCACCCAAGGTCATTCTGGGAAGCGCTGGGGAATGTTTGACCATTTCGCAAACCCAACCTGCTTGCTGTCACTTCCTCTAGCAGTTCTAGCTTGGCTGCAGTACAGTTCTGAAGGCCTGCAGGTCACCTCCGGCTGTCTTGGAGAGTAGCTTTCTTTTCTAGGCCACTTGCTACTTAGCTGCCCTAAACGCGCCTAAATCCCAGCTCAAATGTGTAGCAAATTTTTGCTGAATGCTTGAGGGAATAACACACACTCAAGTACAGCGAACAATTTTGCGTCTAAGGACTTAACATCCCTTTGGTACTCACCTGCCCAAAACTATCCTTCCTCAGGTTCTGTGCTTGGCGCCTGAGAAGCCTCCACAGGGCAGGGACCTCACCAGCCCTCCTCCAGACCCCATGAGATAAGGTAGCCCTTCCCTGGTCCAAGTGACCCTCACGCCTGCTCTGGATGACTGAAAGAGGAAGGATCTATTTCCTTTAGGGAAAAACTTCCCCACCTACCCACCTACCACGTGCATTCAGGCACTCAGGATTTAGTCTGCCACCTCTAACCTAGAACAAGCAAACACAGCAGTTGTCAGCCCAATTCCCGAATCCAGTTGTAAATAACACAACATAAGGAACATCAACAGTCCAACCCAAATTTTTGTTTAGATAAAAACTGTTTCTCTAACGCATGAAGAGCACAGTCAGACTAAAGAACAGCCCCGTTTCTGTTAGTAACTGTGTCAGACTAAACAGCTGTGGTCATATTTAAGGTGACTTTGCCATTTTCTCTTGGTATTGTAGGTAAGTCATTCACATTTGTGCAATTAAAAGAACCCAGACTGAGGCTTTCCCTGAAAACAATAGAAGTCTGCCTCAAAAGAGAAATGATGCCTGTACCTCCAGAAACTAAATATTGTCGACATATTTGAAATATTATTACTCCAGTTACAAACTTCTGTGTGGAAAGGATCAACCCTTGCAGTCACCCTACCAGATGTACGTGTGTGTGTGTGTGTGCATATATGTGCATGTGTTTTGGATGCATTAAAGACTGGTAGCATGTGCACAAAAACATACCCGGTGGCTAAATCACCGGGATGAGATCGTGGGCAATGTTAATTTTCTTCTATTTGCTTTTCGGAGCTTCTTTTTGCTTGCATTTTAGGATTAGTTTGAAAGTGGAGCAGGCAGAAGCACGCAAGTGAAGTTGAGCCTTGGTGCTTTTTGTCATTTTTAAACCTGTCACATTTTCTCTTCCCTTGATCTTTCTCCTAAAAAGCAAAGCCAAAAATGTCTGATTAATTAAGATTTTCAGTTAATCGTGCTTTATTATGTATTTTACACATTTTCTAGACAATTGTTCATAAGCTGGCCTGATGCAAAATGGCAGATGGGGCCTGCCTAATCACAGAGAAGAGGCCGATTAAAAGAACAGGATTGAAGAGCCAAGGTGTCCATTTAGAACGATGTGATTTGGAATCTGAAGGGTTTATTTTAAACCCTTCAGATTCATTTTATCAGATAGTGACTAGAAATTAGTGATATTTATTTAAAACTACGCTAGAGTCTGATCCCCCAGGGGCACCTTGATTAACTTGTCTAAAGTTCACTCTGTGGACTCAAATCTCATTTTTAAAAAAATATTAATTTTAAAACTTTAAAGCAATTGTTTTTCTCCGTGCTTGAGCAGTTTCCCATCTGTCAGGTGGCAAATGGGCTGGTGCTTTTTTAAAACATTTTTTAAAATTTCAAATTACCAAAGTAATACATATTCATTGATGAAAATATGATAAATACAGAAGAGACCAAAGAAAAACACTCATCTATAATCTCACCCTGCTGTTCATGAGAAAGCTGCTCATTTGAGATATGTACCTCCAGCCTAATACACACACACACACACACAGTCCTACACATATACACATACAGACATGCAAATGCATGTACCCAGACAAATTACATATCTACAACAATCGGATTGTGCTGGGCACACGACTTTGTAATCTGCATGTTGTTACTTAGCAATGTGGTACAAACATACATCTTTGGATATTCTTATTTAATACATTTTTAATGGCTGCACTGTGTTCCATCATATTGTTGGATGTTTAAATTATTTCTAATTCTTTGCTATCATAATGAAAGCTTCAGTGTGCATTTTTTTGTTTTCTATTCCTCATTTCCTTAAAATAATTTCCTGAAGTAGAATTGCTTAAACAAAGGACATGTGTTTTTCCAAAGTTTTTGTTACATATTGACATGTATTCTTCCAGAAAATTTGTACTGATGTACACTTCTTGAAGCCAAATAAAAGAGCACTGGTTTCCCCTACACATATACCACAGCATTGAGTATGCTAATGCTTAAAAGTGTCTTTGGTTAATGGGCTAAAACATTAATATGTTAAGATGTGCTTCTGACTTCACAGGCCTAGACAAGAAATTATAATACTATCAAAGTATGAGGCACTCTCACCTGACAATCTCACTCCCTGATGCTTGAAGCTGCTCCTCACCCTACATCTCACTGTATCACTGTCTGAGCAGCAGCAATTCTGGAAAAACAGCAAAAAAAAAAAAAAAAAAAAGATAGATAACAAATATATGTGATATAAATACACATATATATTTAGATTTTGTTAAAATATGTATTTTTATGTACATACACTCATACTCACCTACCCCCAAAATATATAAAAACCATAACCAAAATATTCACATCAATTATCTTTGGTTACATTTTTTTTTATTACTTTCCTTTTACTTTTTGATGTTTTCAAATTTTCTACAATGACCATCTATTATTTTTGAAAATATATAGGCTCAAACAATAAATGAGATTTTTGTTTTCTAAACAAAATTCATACTGGTGTTCTAGGTAGTAGCTTAACACCTGCTATTGTTCATCTCTTCTGTCCCCTTTCCTACCCTACATGGCCCTCAGGTTTGGAAACCAGTGTGGGGAATTTGGGGCTCAGTCATTAGAGGACCCAGATACTGGGACCAGCCTGTAATTAGCCATCTGAAGCAAATCTCTGGGCTCCAGTTTCCTAATCTTTGAAATAAGAAATTAGGGATGGCATTGGGTTTCAGCTCAAGTATCATCTCTGCTGTAGTGGTGTGCTGTGCTGAGAATAGTCCAAAACTGAAAACGGAAACTTGGAGAGACATCTATGATTGACTACTAATGTCTGTCACAGGAATAGGAGCAGAAATCTTCCAGTCCTATGCAACATAGCTGCGGTGCCGTCCTCAGCCATCTCTAATATCCCTTTCCAGTCTTAAATTCGACTTTCTTCTGCCTCCTCATTTATCTTGCCTTTCCATATTTCATTTTCCTCTTTCTAACTGCCTCACTTCTTAAAGGTTATCAGATTTTTTTTTTTTTTTTTTTTTTTTTTTTTTGAGACAGGGTCTTCTGCTGCTGCCCAGACTGGAGTGCAGTGGCATAACCTCCTGGGCCCAAGTGATCCTCCTGCCTCAGCCTCCCAAGGAGCTGGGACCACAGGTGTGCACCACCAGGCCCAGCCAACTTTTTTATTTTTTGTAGAGATGGGGGTCTCACCTTGTTGCCCAGGCTGGTCTCAAACTCGTGGGCTCAAGCAGTCCTCCCGCCTTGGCCTCCCAGAATGTTGGGATTACAAGCATGAGCCACTGCATCTGGCCAGAAATGTAATTTGGTTCAATAAATATTTGCTCTAGGAAATGTAAAGGTAATTAGGATTTGGTCCTTGCTCCCAAGGAACCCCAAATTTTGGAGGTGCTGAAGTAGGGAATCCAGAGCAGCATTTCACCAGAAGATTTTCTTGGATTGTAAAGGAGGCTCAGCCTAGTGATGGCTACGGGGCTCGTCTGAAGGAAAAGGACAGGGATGCAGGGAGCAGGTGCCTTGGAAAGAAAAGCCACTGTGCAGAGGAGGGAGAGGAGAGTCTGACTGGCCCTGAACTCATCCTTGCAGGCAGCCCAGTTCTGCCTCATCTGTCTCCAGTCACCTGCATGGGATCCCTCAGGGCTGGGCAGCAGGGAGCTGGTTGTGCGTCAGGATGAGCATTTGCCACCTTGCCGGGTCTTTGCTAGTATTAGACAAATGAGGAAGGCAGACAGTTGGGAGGTGGAAACTGGGTAGGTTGGTGGTGGTCACAGGATCCTGTCACTGTGCAACGAGTGGTGTTGAGTTAGACTGCCCTCATCCCAAAGAGCATAGAGCACTGACTCAGGGACAAGAGCTATCAAAAGCCTGCCCAGGCTCCAATCCCAGCATCTCCACTTAATATCCATGTGATCGTGGGCAAATTAATAAGTCTCTTTGCCTCATTTCCTCATTTGTTAAGTGGGAATAATATGATTACTTAACCTCCTAGGGTTTGTATGAGTATTAAATGAGCTAATACATACTCAATACTTATTCCTTGAATGTTGAATGAATAGGTCTATGTCTCCCTCTAGACAAAGTGTGTATACCATGATTCATCTTTGTGACTCTAGCAGCCAAACATACATTGTGCCAGAACTTTCAGCTACAAGCATTTTCTCCGCCTTCCTCTTTTGGGAGAAAGACATGAGCAATAAAATGTGCAGATGTGTGGGATTTGGAAACGAGAGGAAACTTCCTATGGACTGCCAAAATCAGTAGAACTTCACCTAATCTTGTCTCTTTTAAGGCAACAGTTCTGTGGAGAGCATCATAATTTAGAGGATATGCAGGAACCTCAGCCAACAACACAAACTTCTGGACCGAGCATGATGTTAACATTTTCAATAGCAGGGCTTGTAGGGGGCAGGAAGAAGAGGAGACAAGAAGTCAAGACTCCTAATCTCAGCTCCCCATGAACAGAAGGACCTCTTTATGCTTGTTTTTTTCCTCTGTAAAAGTAAGTTGGGGAAAAAGTATAGTTGTTCTTCCAAAAGTAAATATAAAATTACCATATGACCTAGCAATTCCACTCCTAGGGATATACACAAAAGAATTGAAAACTGATACTTAAACAAACATATATACATGCATGTTCATAGCACCACTATTCCCAATAGCCAAAAAGTAGAAACAACCCAAACATCCCTCAGTGGACAAATGGATAAGGAAATTGTGGTATTTTCTTGCAATTGAGTATTATACAGGTATTGAAAGCAATGAAGTATTGATGCATGCTACAACCTGGATGGACCCCAAAAAGATTATGCTAAATGAAAGAAGCATAGGTCACATGGTACATGATTCCAATTATATGAAATGTCCAGAATAGATAAGTTCATAAAGACAAAAAGTGTGTTGGTGGTTGCCATAGGCTGGGGGAGAAAGGAATGGGGACTAACTGCTTACTGGGATAGAGTTTTCTCTTGGGTGATAGAAGTGTTTTGGAACTTGATAGAGGTGGTGGTCACAAAACATTGTGAATATACTAAAGGCCACTAGATTGTTCATGTTAAAATCATTCATTTTATGCTATGTGAATTTCACTTCAACAACAAATAAAAATTTTAAAAAGTAAATTATAGGGTAGGGAGAAAATAGGTTATATACAATTGGAGGGATGTCAAATTTCAGAAATGACTTTCCTTTCACCATGAGACAGTCTCTCCCATGTGGATGATGAGCTTGGATCTTTCTGCCCAGACTCATCCTCTGAATCAAGGTGTCTAAGGATTTAATCTGCCAGACCCCAGGGTGCAGACAGTGGAGCCTCAAGGCTAGTGCAGGAGAAAGGTACCAATGCCCCAGGCCAGACGTTATAGTCTCTTTGTCTTATGGGATTTCCTGGACCCTGTCCCAGTACTTCAGACCCCTGGCCTCAAGAGGTTTTAGTGTCATAGTGTTGTGTGGTCAAGTCCTTTGGCTCAGTCCTAACTTAAGAACATGTTTCACTTCCTCATTAGTTTACAAATTGGGACTTATTTGTAGGTGCACCTGTCAAAAGAAGGTAAAATAAAAATATCATTTAAAATAAAATACAATTATTTATTTCTATAATTTGTTCTATTTTATATAATATTAATAAATGTATTATATTTTATAAGAAATAACATATACTAAAAAGCAAATAAAAACTTCTGTCACATTGTGATCTTCCCACTGGACAGTTTGTATTCATCAGCGTTATTCTCACTGTAGGTCGAGTCACTGCAAAGGTTGTAGGGAGTAGAAGGGGTTTCCGACAAGTAAGAGTTGGCCCCCAAGTGCCTCCCTATCACTCGCTAACTGAAAATTGGTGGAACCATTTCTAACCCCTGGAGCAGTGGGCTCAACCTTAGCACACATGGGAAGCACCCGGGGAGTTTATAAAAATACTAACGTCCAGGTGACTCGAATGCGCAGTCAAGGCTGCAAACCACTGGTCACAGGCACCTCGGCCACTCTCAGGCTCAGCCTCAGGCTCAGGCAGATGTTTGTCATCATAGAAGGTAAGTGAGGAAGGGACTCTTATTTTGAAAGTGGTCTGTGTGGCCCATCTGTCTGTGTTGCATGGATTCCTAGAGTCCCTCTACAGAGAAGAACTCGTCACATGACTGAGACCGTTTGGGCACATGGTTGCTACATCACTTCGCTCACAGAGCCTTCTATGAATAATGAAAACTGGATGGAAAAAATGGAAATAGTTGTTCTCTTAAAAGGCTGAGAATATAGGGAGAGTTTTAACATTTTGAAACCATCTAAAGCTGATTCTAATACATTACAATGTAAATATCCACCATTGCCCTTCCTTTTAGGGAGTTCTTTTAGAGACTCTGAAATGTAAGTCTGTGCTGTCATCCAAGCTGGCTCTCCAGCTGACTTCTTTTCTAAAACCACTGCCATGGCAAACTTGTGGGGAGGAACACAGGCAGCATGTTGGCGGGGGGTGGCGGGGCAGGTCTCTGGCTGCGGCTCCTCCACCTTGGCCATTGAGGAGACCTGGTGGGGGAAGGAGGGAAGTTCAACCTGGCACATGGGACTTTATTAGGGGAGTGAAAAATGAGGTGCTGTAGGTTACAGATTGTCTGAGTCACAGTAATGTGTTCTGGTCATGGCGCCTCTTAGAAAAGACACAGGACAAATCACACCATGTGCCTGGCTTTCCTGTCCTCCTCTGAAAAATGGGGGAGAAAACGGGGGAGCAGTAGAAATAGATGACACCTGAGGCTTCATTTAGTTCAGATATTCTGAGAAGTGTTAAGTTTGAAAAGTAGGTCACTAACTGGCTGCTGGGAGGGAGAAGAAAGGAGACCGCTATTGAAGGAATAGTGTTCAAGAGGGTATGGACAAGGAACAGAGGAGGTCAGGTGGCACTTAGGGACACAAGGGGGCCTCTGGACAGAAGTGAGCCTGGACACTTGGCCGGCTCTCTCCCCAGTTTCCCCATCACCTAGAGGCTGCCACTCAGATTGTTAGGCAGAAAATGGCGGCAGGAGCAGCTTCCTCTTCCCGGCTTCCCAGGGACATTGCTGTTGCCATGGTGATGGCTAGGCAGTGTGATGTGTGGCTTTGTGCTGTGACCACCTCCTTCTTTGTTCTCATTCGAACTATAGGCACTACCTCTGGAGCTATAAGAAAGGGCCCAAGTAGGGAATTTCTGTGCTTATTTGACTCACCTCAGGAGCAAATCCCTTTCTCCCCTACCATTGCTTCTACCCTGCAAGGGATTCAGTTTCCTGATTATAAGTTCTGAGGCACTTGGATCCTATTTCTTGAGGGAGGCAGAGACCAAAACCTTTGAAATATGAGACCCACTAAATGAGCACAGAATAAAGTTTGGTCTGTCCCTTTGTTCTGTCTCTGACAGTAGTAGCAAGAGATTCTTTATGGGAAGAACACAGTAGTTGCCTTCGGTGAAGTCAATTTCTAAAGGTTAGGGATGTGAGCCTCTTTGACTTGCCCCGTAATAACTCATTCTGGCTCCATCATTCATGTGAGCTCCTCTAAGCCCTTCTGGAACTTATTTATTCTTTCAGTCTTTATTGGATTCCAAAGGATAGAAGCAACCCCTGAGACTTGTGGTTGAGTTGTGCCCTCATCCATCAGCTGTGGACTCCAATGGTGAAGTAATGTTCTCTGTAGAAAATTCTCTGCTGGGGTTCTTTTCTTGGCTCTGCCACTAGAAAGCTATGACCCTGAGTGAAGTCCTTCAATCTCTCTGAGCCTAGGTTTCCTAGCCTAGAAAACAGAAGCAGGAGCATCTGGCAACCCCTAGCTCATGGGGTGGCTGCATTCTGAAGGCAGGGACTGTACCCCATTCATCATTGCATCCCCAGGGCCTGACATGGTCCCTGGCACATCGCAAAAATTCAGTGAATGGTTGTCAAATAGAATGGATAAAAGCAGACAACATGAAGGGTGAAGCTTCTGAACCAGTTGGAGCTCTGGGTGGCAAGTGAGAAGAACCAACTCAAACTAACTAAAGTGAACACAGGGAGCTTCAAATTCACATGGTTGGGAAGTCCAGGGGCAGAACTGCTCTCAGCCATGGCTAGATTCCAGGGACTCTGGGAAACTACAAGGGCACAAATCATTGGAGCCAAAAAATAATTTTCTTGTTTGAAGTGCATACCTCTTCAGGGACAGTTAGGAACTACATTCACATAAAGACACCTTGGTTTTTAATCCTGCCCTGCTCTTCCAAGGTAATAGAACTTGGGTGAGCTTTTATTTATTTATTTATTTTATTATTTTTATTTTCTAAGCCCTGGCTCTTACCGCTCTAAGACAGAGATAAGAATATTTGCTTTGTGTAGGTTATGCTATGGTTTGAATGTTCATGTCCCCCCAGAATTCATACGTCAAAATCTTCACCCCCAAGGGGATGATATTAGGAGGTAGGGCATTTGGGAGGTGATTAAGCCATGAGGGCAGAGCCCTTAGGAATGGGATTAGTGGCCTTATAAAATACACCTCTGAGAGCTTGTTTGCTCCTTCTACCATGTGGGGATACAGTGAGAAGATGCTGTCTATGAACCAGGAAGCCAGCCCTCACCAAACACCAAACGT
This sequence comes from Macaca thibetana thibetana, assembly GCF_024542745.1. Taxonomy (NCBI): domain Eukaryota; kingdom Metazoa; phylum Chordata; class Mammalia; order Primates; family Cercopithecidae; genus Macaca; species Macaca thibetana. Next base: position 18,512,868 of record NC_065584.1, read on the forward strand.
GCTGGTACTTTGGTCTTGCACTTCCCAGCCTTCAGAACCATGAGAAATAAATTTCTGTAGTTTAGAAGCTACCCATTCTATGGTATTTTGTTACAGCAGCTGGAATGGACTAAGACAGGTAGCTGTAAAGCTCAAAGTTAAAAATGTGAAAAATTACTAACAGCCCTAAAATGTAATTTTAAAGCAAAGTAAGTGGCATGCGTATTATTATTGTTTTAAGTAAGCATGAAAGCTTAAACTGTTTTGTGGGAAGTCATTTTAGGAAGAGTGCTCAGGACATCTTTATGTCAATCAATTCCTGTGCTGACTTAGATTTAGAATTTATTGAGTCTCTTACATGGATTATCACCTTAGCCTTTACCTCACTCTATGTGATGGGTACTATTCTTAGGTTCTACTCTTAGAGGAGGAAACTGAGGCTTTATGATGTAAGTCTCCAAGGAACACAGTGGGTAGCGGAGGTAGGAGGACTGAAACTCCAGTCTGACTGAAGAGCCTGCGTGTCATGCCTGAGGATGCTGTGCATGTTCTGGAGGTTTTCTCTCCCACCATGGTGTGTCAGTGCAGGATGGGACTCAAAAATTGTAGAGTGCAAGGGCCCCATCTCACCATGGCCCAGTGGAGCCAGGACTTTGCCCCAGCTTTCTGATTTCTGTTCTGCATCTACCAGAGCTTCTAAGAGGAAGCCACAGAAAACTTAACCAAAGGGATGCATGAAAAGAGAGCTCACAGAATTGCTGCAGTTGGCTGGAGAACCAGGCTGGGATCATGCACACAGGAGCAATGCCCCAATCGTGCTGCAAAACTGGTCTGCAGGACACTCCCTCCACCACTACTGAGTACCATACACAATACTGCCACCAGCACCAGATGCTACTCCTAGCTTCAGGTCACTGTCACTGCCCCCCCCCAACCCCAATAACTCCATCTTGCTGCATCTTCTACCATTCTTGCTTCTTTATGTTGCTAACCCTGGATGCAAACTCTGGTTAAGCATATCTGATGGGTAGAGCCTCTCTCATGTGCCCATGTCCTAGCTGCAAGGGAGGCTGGGAAAGCAAGTGTCTGGCAATTTCTGCTTTTAAAGATAGAACCAATGATACCACCCACCAATGCTCAAAAAGGTGGTGAGTTTCCCAAAGCCTGAAAGGGGATTTGATGGCCAATACGAATGTTCTTGAAAGTCTGAATGAGAGTTCCAGGAAATATTAGTTCGCTTTCCCACCTTCACCTGTACCCAGGGAGCCAAAAAACAAATGCAGTCAGTCCCTTTCCTGCTTCCCCTGAGTTGGGGCATGTGTCCTCCTCTGAGTTTTCTGAAGTCTGTTGTTCTCAGCTCAGCTCCAATGGGAGGCGAATCTGCAGACTCTATACTGGGTCTGATTCATGGGCATATGGTGCTGTATCATGTTGTTGTAACATAAATAAAAATATTTTACATGGAAACTTAAGGGAGGGAGGCTTCCAGAGCCCCCACGCTCTGTCAGTTCCCTCAGGCTGTGAAAGAAAGAATGTGTTTGAGATGCAGACCGCCTCCGTGGGACACTTGCTGAGGAGGCCACTTCTCCTCACACCTTTCTCCTACCCCAGCCCTGTCCTCCAAGGTAATCGGGCTTGACTTGGAAAGGAAAAGGCATGAGGCTACCTGGATTTCCTACAGAGATTCAGCATTGAGGGGTGAACCTTTTGGAACCCATGAGAAGAGAGAACTGCAAGGACAGAGGAAAGTGTGACTGTCGGTAGGTGGAGGGCTCCTCTCCCATGGCGACATGGTTTAGCTGTATCCCCACCTAAATCTATTTTGAATTGTAGTTCCCATAATTCTCATGTGTCGTGGGAGGGACCAGGTGGAGATGATTGAATAATGAGGGTGGTTTCCCCTATCCTGTTCTCGTGGTAGTGAATGAGTTCTTACGAAATCTAATGCTTTTATAAGGGGCTTCTCCCTTTGCTGGGCACTTATTCTGTCTCCTGCTGCCCTGTGAACAGGTGCTTTCTATCATGATTGTAAGTTTCCTGAGGCCTCCCCAGCTATGCAGAACCGTGAGTCAATTAAACCTCTTAGCCTCTTTCCTTTATAAATTACCCAGTTTCGGGTATGTTTTTATTAGCAGCATGAGAACAGACTAATACACATGGTCAGCTGGTCTTTGGACTACGTCAGGGCGTGATGGCATAGAGAATTTTCTGCTCTTTAAAGGAGATGAGTTTGTGGCCCACCTCATTTAAAGATTTTAAATAGATTCACTTGTGTGCTATTTACAGCTTGTCAGAGGCCTCCCTCATCTGACGTCCCATTGACTGCTACCACATGGCCAGGTAAGCACCACGACTTGGCATCGTAAATGGGTAAATGCAGCAGAGAGGTGAAACGATGATCCTATCACACGGCTGGTTGATATTGCAAAGACAGAAACCCAGGCTGTCTTGACTCCCAGGCCAGACTTATTCTAAACCAAAGATTTTGAGTCAGGGGAGGCTTAGGCTCCCTCCCATTTTACAATAGAGATAACTATAGCCCAGTTGGTTAAATGACTTGCAGATGTTCCCACAGGTAGGTAGTGCCTGAATGGAGACCAGAACTGATGCAGAGTATGGCTTTGAGAATCAGGGAAACAGGGGCTCAAATTCTGCCTTTACTCCCTTCCCAACCAACCCACCCCTGGAAAATGGGCACAGTTGTATTTATTTAATTTACTTTAACAATTAAATAAAATATTAGATTGGCGCAAAAGTAATCATTGCCATCACTTTTGCACCAACCTAATAAAAGCGTTAAACTCCCAGAGCACTAGCTAGCACACAGTAGGCATGTGACACATGTTACTTCCTCTCTTCCCATCCATCCTGGACTCCTAGTCCAGGCTCCTGCTGCAGACTCAGATGACTGTCCTGATATTAGTGATGCCACCTGTCCCCTGCCTCGTGGGGTCCGTCCGGTCAGCCCCCTCATTAACCACATTGACTTTGATTAAGTGCCAGCCTGTAATCCTAAAAATGTCACATTATTGAGGACTAATTGTTTCCCCCAGTCGCAACCCAGGAATCCATCCTCAAAACAGCCAGATAACCGAGATTGTCCTCTGGTGTCTTGTGTGTCAAGATTTTATAAGCAGAGATTGCCATCTTTAGTTTTCCCCAACTTCTCATTTTGGGGGATTATTTATGCTCACATCATCCAACTATGTGTCGCCTGCTTTTCCAGGGTGGTAACTTGAATGACTGTCCCTCCTCTTTCCCTCCCACCCTCAATTTTTGGCTCTGTGATATCTCATTATATTCTAAAGAGCTATCTGCAAGGCAGGGCACCGGGATGCAATTAAATCTGCTTCTGTAGCAACACTGCTCTTAAGCAAAATATATTGATCGCCGAAGCTTTGAACCCACTTTAATCAAGTAATCTAAACAGGGCTTAAGCTTCAAAAGCCGAGCGATGTGCCCGGCTTCAAAGCGCTTACTTACACTGAATTAATTTATCCTGGATGTACTAATGCTCCCCACAACCCTGTGAATTATAATGTTAGAGGTTGCAATCAGGGCTCTGATAATATCCCCAAAGCCCGGCTGCTATTGATTGTCATGTAAAAAGCCACAAAGGGGAGTGGGGTGGAGGGAAGGGGAATAAAGGGATTGGGGTGGATAGAACAAGACTGAAGTGTCCCTGTCCACGTGGGGCCAGGCGCCCAGTGCTAGTTTGGGGAATGGGATTGGAAGGAGGTTGGGTCTGCACTCCGAGGTGCTACATTAAGAGGGGGAATTGCTTTAGGAAGCTCCAGCTGTGACTCTGAGGTGGAAGCCAGGGAATGGCTTGTATGTGGATTGTGGACAGGGAGGGAAATTGGACATCTGTTTCAGAGGCCAAGTTGCCATTCACTCTCCCACTGGTAGCTACCTCTCCCCACATTTACTCAGGCATTCACATCTCCTTGACCTCAATCCCTGGCTTTTGAGTGCAGCCCCTACCGACATTCCACATCTGGAGCTTGTGACCTTATTATTTATTTATTAAACAATTTATTGAGAACTTTCTATGTGCCACACATTATTATTATTGCTTTGAGACAGGGTCTTGCTCTGTCTCCCAGGCTGGACTGCAGTGGTGTGAACATAGCTCCCCGCAAACTTGACCTCCCGGGCTCAAGCGATCCTCCCACTTCAGCCTTCTGAATAGCTGGGACTACAGGCACAAACCGTCATGCCTGGCTAATTTTTTATTATTATTATTTTTTGTAGACACAGGGTCTAGCTATGTTGTCCAAGCTGGTCTCAAACTCCTGGGCTCAAGGAATCCTACCACTTTGGCCTCTCAAATGTGTTGGGATTACACATGTGCACCACCACTCCCAGCCTGTGCCAGGCATTATTCTAGGTTCTGGGAATAGAGTGGTGAACAAGATAGACAAAAGTCTTTGGCCTCATGGAATTTATTTTCTACCGGCGTGGGGTGGAGGAAGACTAACACACTGCCTATTTTACTTATTTGTTTAGTTACAGTCTGATGATGGTATCTGCTCTAGAGAAAAATAAGACAGGAGATAGGAATAGGGAATATGTGAGTGTGCGCAGCAGGTGGTGTCAGTGTGAGTTCAAATCCAGGGGTCCTCGTTGGGAAGGTGACATTTGTGCAGACATCCAAAGAAGTGAGAAGGAGCCACACAGACCTCTGAGGGAAGATACTCTGGGCAGACGGAAGAGCAATGGCCACGGCCCTGAGGTGAAGCATGCCTGGGCTGTTTGAGGAACAAGAAGGAGGCCCATGTGGCTGAGGCAGAGTAGGCAAGAGGGAGAATAGGATGACGTGAAGCCAGAGAGCATGTAAGCACCAGACAATGGCCAAGGTTAACTGGTGTATTTTGTTTCCTTGGCCACAGTGATGGTTCAGGGATGGGCCAGTGACATGAACCATGAGGGAGATATGGGCTGGGTGATGGGCAGCCATCTTGTCACCACATGGAACCTGAGGAGAAAGTCAAAATGGAGGACAGGGTCGCTGAGGGATGGGTGTCGTGGACTGAGCTCCTGAATCCTACTGAGCCTGAAAACTTTACATTCCTTGGCATTTTCAATTTCTGGGAGCCAGTAAATCCTCTTTTTTCCCTAAACTATTTTGAATTTTTTTCTAAATAAATCTTCAGACCTCAAAAGTCCCACCTCTTGACACTAAGTTCACAGGTGAAACATACCCCCCCCAGCATCCGCTTGCTGTCTGTGTCATGCTGGAGGCCCCAGGCTGGCTCTCCTCTCACCTTAGGAGTTGGGGGGGGGGGTCCTCCCTCTCCCTCTGCCTCTAAAATGCACCTGATGGCAGGGATGGAGGATGGCAGAACTCTGAACTCCTTCTCAAATTCCATTTTTCTGTCTCCCACTCCATCTCCCCCAGATTGTTGGATCCTGTTGGCCCTTTCCTACCTGAAGAAGAGAGAGTACTGGTGTGCTGGATTTTACATATGTTGAGTTTTTATGTATGTCATTGTATTTTTACCATTTTGCAGCTCTAGGAGGTAGGTATTGGCAGCGTTGATGTTTATCATATTACCATGATGGTATATGGCTGGCATCTCATTCTTATGTTGGTAGCCATGCCGTACAGGCTGCTTACATTTTTAGAAATGACTTTTGGATATTAGTATACCTTTGTACCCTAGATGCCAGCAGAGGTCCCCTGCCCTTTGAGCTTTAAATTAAATTGATTCAGGCCTGTAATCCCAGCACTTTGGGAGGCTGAGGTGGGCAGATCACTTGAGGTCAGGAGTTCAAGACCAGCCTGGCCAACATGGTGAAACCCTGTCTCTACAAAAAATACAAAAATTTGCCAGGCGTGGTGGTCTGTGCCTCAGGTGACTGAGACACGAGAATCACACAAACCCGGGAGGTGAAGGTTGCAGTGAGCTGAGATCGTGCCACTGCACTCCAGTCTGGGTGACAGACTGAGACTCTGTCTCAAAAACAAGCAAACAAACAAATTAAGTTGATTCCAATGCTGCTGTGTGTGCAATCACAGCCAGCCATGTTTCCTCTAATCTCCTAGGAGATATGTGGGGGGTGGGAGCTTATGTTTTCCCATTGATCTCTGGCTTCAAGCTCCTCTGGCTTCTTGCAAATTCTCTTGCTGTTCCTCTCATGTTGCAGCCTGTTTCTGATCACATCACCCAGGTATGGAGTGCTCCCTCCCCTCCTCACCACTACACAACACATATTATTAACTCAAAGCATTTGTATGTAGAAAACTATACTGAAGGTTTAGAATGTTGAATGGGGATGCTTCACCGCAAAACAAGAAAAGAAATTGAATATCACACATCCCTCTGTTGGCATTTAGTTGGCCATTTCCAACAAGAGGACTCTCTCCCGTGTGGCCTTTCTCCTCCCAGTTAAGCCCTCACCCTTCACTTTTCTGGGTCCCCTTTCTTTCCCACCTTTTCATCTCCTCTTTCCCATTTGATTCCCAGTCACTTTTGCAAGATAAAAATGTGAGTTCTCCAGCCCTACTCACCTCTAGGCTTACCTGGAAGCTCATTAGCATGTCTGCTCATCAGGGGCACATTCTCTCCAAGTCCCTCTTTTGAACAGCACAGAGGAGCCAGCACGGCTTTCCACTTTGGTCCTTCCCTTGTTCCAGCCATACCAATCTCTGCTGGGGAAGGTGTGCATTAGTGATATATTCCTCGGTGTTATGAATGATTCCGTAAGTGGCAGAAGTTGCCACAGGAAACCTTGGCTTTAAGAACTAAACTTTTTCTCTATATTACATCCATGTTAACGGGGAGAAAAAGAATGCTTCATGAGGTTAGGTGGATAAGTAATTTGCTCAGTCTAGCACAGCTAGGATCCAGGAGAAGAGGGATTGAATTCAGGTGTGGTGATGGTAAATTTATGCCATTTCCGTGATGGCATCATGAATCCAATAAAAATTGCTTTGCTGTATTTACCGAGATTCACCCACACACATTCACTAAACTCTTACATGAAAGCACCAGGCTGAACAGGTTGTGGTTGGGGGTATGAGGACGGAAAATCAATGGTCCCTTCCTAGAAAGAATCCTTCATCTCACAGGGAGACAGACCAGATGGCCCATAAATTAAAGTGGAAGTTCAGGAAATTCAAGGAAAACAGGATAAAATACTCTGAAAATCTTTTACCTCTCTATTAAGGAAGTAGCAAGGCAGTGATTATGAACTTGGACTCTGGTGACCCTGGGCGAGTTCCTTACTTGCTCTGTACCTCACTTTTTTTTCAGCCGTAGAATGAAGACAATAATAGAACCCTTCTTATAGGGTTGGTGTGAAGGTTAAATGAATTAATACATGCAATATACTTAGAACAGCACCTGGCACCTAGCAAACACTCAATAAATGTTAGCTATCACTATTAACGTATGGTGTACATGGCCAAAAATGATTTTGCTTGATAAATATTATGATCCCTGATCATCAAGGGAGGAAACTGAAGGACAGAGATGAGACAATGTCCTCCAGGTCACAGAGTCATTTTGCTGCAGAGGGAGGAATAGTAAGCAGGTCTTAGATGCTGGTCCAGCATTTTCCTATTCCTGCATGTCCCAACTGAGAGTTGAGAGTGTACAGGAAAGACTACTGATCACACTTTTTGGTAGAAATGGTGGCTTTGATTTTGAGTGGGCTGTATTCAGGAATGGGTGATAAGGAAGGGTGATGTGATTTTTAAAAAATGTGATAAGGAAGGGTGACATGATTAAAAAAAAAAAAAAAGTAGTCATTCACCAAAATCCATTCTTCTCATTGTCCATGGTGAGGGTTCAGTGGCGGATGCATGCTGAACAGTGGAGGACCAGGTTTCCCAACATTCCTTGTGTCAGGGGCAGCGGCCATATTGAAAAGTTCTCACTTGCATATTGTGAGAAGAGGATGAACCATCCCCAGGATGACATCTTAAGACACAGAGTGTGGTGGGTGCACAGCCGAGTTCAGTCTGCTGAAGCTGTCGCCAGGCGCAGGTGAAAGGGCTCCTGCACCGTGCCCTGTGCTCCCCACCTGCCTGGCATTGTGCGCAGAGCAGGAAAGCGTGGCTGTTACAAATGCATCCTGATTTGGGGGAGCAGCAGCCAACTACCTTCATATCAGTCTCTCTCTTTAAAAGGTGAGGTGAATCGGTGATTTTCCTGAAAAATTACAGGTATCCAGCTAAGATCTGAATGCCATCACCCTACCCAGGGCTCTGCAGTTTTCTCGTGGTGAACCCGTGATGGATTTGTTAGTTGCTTGAGAAATGGCTATGAGCAGATTGAGGTTAGGAAGACAGAATTTTCATCGGTTAAAGAGGAAGAACTGATTGCTGTTGAAACTCATCGTCTTTGCTGTGCTTCTGTTTTGTGAATTTTTAATCTACTACTTAGTGATCTTCTGGTGTAATTGGCCTGAAGTGAAAACCACAGCCTATGATGGTGAACAGGCCATGCATGAGCCTGTGCTCAAAGTCATGTCTTTGGCTGACACCCACTTGCTTGGGGAATTCCTAGGTCACTGGTTGGACAAATTACGAAGGAAATGGCAGGTGGAGAGAGTCTTCCAGACAGCTCTGTGGTTGCTGCAGCCAGAAGTCGTCTTCATCCTGGAGGATGCCTTTGATGAAGGGAAGTGGAGCACCCCTGAGGCCTGGGCGGATGATGTGGAGCAGTTTCAGAAAATGTTCAGACACCCAAGTCATGTGCAACTGAAGGTAGTTGCTGGAAACCATGACACTGGCTTCCACTATGAGATGAACACATACGAGATAGAACAGATTGAGAAAGTGCTCATCTCTGAAAGGATGTTTTCGCTGAATGCCTCTGAAAGGCATTCACTTTGTGATGGTCAACAGCATGGCACTGAAGGAGGACAGCTGTGGCATCTGTTCTGAAGCAGAAGCAGAGCTTATTGAAGTTTCTTACAGACTGAATTGCTCCCGAGAGCGTTATCCTCTGTATTGGAGAAGCGACGCTAACTGTTCTGGGGAAGATGTTGCTCCTCCGGAGGAAAAGAACATCCCAGTTAAAGGAGAACTATGATGTGCTTTCTTGGGAGGCATCACAAAAGCTGCTGTGTTGGTTCCAGCTACACCTAGATCTCAGCGGCCACATGCACAGCACCTGCGAGGTGCACCACGGGGGACGAATCCCCGAGCTCAGCTTCCCGTCTTTCAGTTGGAGGAACAGAAACAACCCCAGTTTCACTATGGGTAGCATCACACCCACAGACTATGCCCTCTCCAGGTGCCACCTACCACGTGAGGACGTGGTTTTGATCATCTACTGTGGAGCGGTGGGCTTCCTTGTGGTTCTCACACTTACTCACTTTGAGCTTTTAGCCTCACCTTTTCTTTCTGGTTTGAACCTGCTCAGAAAGCATAAGACAAGGTGAAAAGCAGGCAGCGTTTGCACTTAGTAATAAATATCAAAGCCCAAGAAATGGAACTTTGGACAGAGATCATGTTAGAATCAAGTGGATGATGAGACTAAATACAGGCCATCTCTCTGCACATCACAGACATTCTCAAATACTGAAACGGGTTACTGCAGAATAAATAGTAGATTGTACTGTTCTCATGCTATAAAAATGGAACAGGTACTCTACAACAACAAAAACAACAACAACAAAAGACACAGAGTGGTTCTGCCATGCTCCTTCTCCCCTTCTTGCTGGCTACAGAAATGATCAGATAGATTAGCAGACTCTAAAGTAAGACTCCTCAAACTACCTGTGTTGAAGAACATGATTTCCACCCAACTCCAATTCCCATCTATCATGGACCAAATTTTGGTCTACAACCTGTTCAATGAGCCGAGTCCACTGGTCATGTGCCTGGATGTCATGACAATGTCAAATCGTGGTAAAAGTTTCCGAAAGCGTATTATCCATGTCACAACTCAATTCATGGTGGACTTCTACCAAGCAGTTTGTGGACTGGTACTTGCCTATGGTCCACACTTAAGCAGCACTGCTCCCAGACATGCAGAGACAAGCTGAAAGGTACCAGGGTTCCTGATGGCTGCGTGGGGCAGAGTGATCTGCCAGCCTAGAATGTTCAAATCAGATGCTTACATCTGAGAAAAAGAAACGAAAAACCATATTCTTTACTGTATCTTAATATTGCTTTCTCCAGGAGGTATGCTTTACCCTAATATAGATGGGTCATGCCATGTATTAAAAGGAAGAGTGGACTTTTGAACCAGGCAGAATGACCCTTGCTGTAGCCCAAGCTGTAGACACATTGGCTCTACTTGCTGGGACAATGCCACGCCTCCCCAGGACATTCCTGGGTGCTCATGGTGTGCCATACACTGAAGGATGACGCAAGGCCACCGATCCCCTGCCAACGGATCCCTCGCTGGATTCCTTTTCATCTGTAGATTCTTGGTATGTGTGGGAATGATTTGGATCCAAGTAAATTCATGTTCTGAGGCTCAAAGAAAATCAAAGGTGTTGAAGTGCTTTGATCCGAAGGCTAGTAAGCAAAGTTTAGTTCATAAAACAGCTGGTGCTGAGAGAAGATTGAAGTAAGGATTTGAGGACCCCTGTAAGGTCTAAGAGATCCTAGGGGGGCAGTGAGCAGGGCCTACACTTGGAAATTAGACTGATGTGCTTCTGATGCCTAGAGTCACAAATTCCAGCTGAGTGCCTTTGGGTGAGTCACGTGGTGTCTTCTCTGTAAAGGAAGACTGTAATGATGACATTGCAGGAGTGGTATGAAGGTCTCCAAGAAGGTACAGAAAGACCTGCATGCAACTGGGTGGCAGCCAGGGCCCAGCAAGGAACAGATGGCACATTCAAACTGGGTGACTGGAGGAGAGAGAAATTAGGAGACCACTTACAAAGGTGCAGCAGGGATGGGGAGACTCACAAGACACAGCGTAGTACCTGGCTGGCAATGGTGCGTAGGGGCGGAGGAGTGGGGGTAGCTGTTATAGCTGTTAGCCTGAAGGGCAAAGGAGAAAACAGTTGTCAGAATCCAGAACCCTCGCTCCATACAGGTAGCATGACGGGGAGGGTCATCCAATAGGAGTGGAGGTTGATGCCAGGAAATACACTGCCAACCCCTGGTGGTATCTCTACAGGGTATGAACTGGAGAATAAACCTGATTTTACTCTCTTCCCACCCTCCTAACTCTGGCTGTTTCTTCCTGCTGTCCAAACTCCAGTGGAAGGCAGAGGATAAGGGGGCCTTTCAGGCAGGCCAGCGTCCCAGGCTCAGAAGAGGACGGAGAAGCAGGAAGGAGAATCCAGGAAGGCCAATGACTTCATCCTCCCAACCCAGCATATAGAAGCTGCTCAACTTACAGGAGCACTTAAAAAGAATTTATAGTCTGGATGTAACTGCAAGTAAGGTCACATGCTTCCTCTGAGGCACCACTTAACTGAAAATTGGACCTTGCGAATGCGAGGCATGCAGGTCTGTTCTCACCTGGAGCAGAGAGGATGAGCAAACGGTTCTCTCTGTGCTGGCCTCTTGCCAGATCCTTTTCCACTTCTTTATTCCTCGTTCTCTGCTGTCCTTGCCTAGGAAACCACCATCTGGCTGCAACCCGCCTAAGGAAAGTATTGGTGAATTGAGGACCTGGGGTACGTCCCCTGCTGCCTTAAGAGATGATTAGTGGCTGCTTGTCGGCAGATGTAGCTCAGTGGCATTTTAATATCCAAATGTCCCCCTGCCTCACGAGGGAGGCCACGGACTATTGAAGGTGTTTCACACAGAGAGCCCTGATTGCTGTGGCAATAATTTCCTTCAACAGCCATTAAACCACTTCTGAATGTGTTATTAAAAAAGAAAACCAAGAGAAAAGGGCAGGGGGTGGGTGTGGAGGGGGGCAGACATCCTTCCTATTTCCTGAAAAATATCAGCACTCACAGGGTGAGCTTTAACTAATCAGATGGGATTTTAATATCAGTGTGTTGGCTGCTATGAGTGTGCTGTCAGTCCTGCCCAAGTATCGGCAGAGTCCGGCACCCACTGGGGCGATTTGTGCCTGGGCTGCTCACCAGCATTCTCTGGTCCAAGAGAGATGTTGTCTTAAGTCTTCGAGAGTAAATGAGTCTTCTCAGCTCAGGTCCCTTCCTTGGCAAAACATCCAGTTCTTTAGTCAGGGCCTGTGCCCACCCCCATAAACCACTTACCAAAAGGTGGCTGGAATATATGGGTGTCCCTATCCACTCACTCAGCAAATATATATTGGGGGGGTCTGTATTAGTCCATTCACACTGCTAGTAAAGACATACCCAAGACTAGGTAATTTATAAAGGAAAAAGAGATTTAATGGACTCATAGTTCCACATGGCTGGGGAGGCCTCACAATCATGGTGGAAGGCAAAGGAAGAGCAAAGGCACGTCTTACATCACGGCAGGCAAGAGAGAAGTGCCAAGCAAAGGAGAGGAAAACCGGCCGGGCACAGTGACCCATGCCTGTAATCCCAGCACTTTGGGAGGACGAGGGCGGATCCTGAGGTCAGGAGATCGAAACCATCCTGGCCAACATGGTGAAACCTCGTCTCTACTAAAATACAAAAAATTAGCCGGGTGTGGCGGAGCGCGCCTATGGTCCCAGCTACTCGGGAGGCTGAGGCAGGGGAATTGCTGGAACCTAGGAGGTGGAGATTGCAGTGAGTTGAGATTGCGCCACTGCACTCCAGCCTGGTGACAGAGTGAGACTCTGTCTAATTTTTTTAAAAAGGTGGGGGTAACCCCTTATAAAACCATCAGATCTTATGAGAACTCACTATCACGAGAAGAGCATCATGGGGGTAACCATCCCCATGATTCAATTACCTCCCACCACGTCTCTCCCACAACACGTGGGGATTATGGGAGCTACAATTCAAGATGAGATTTGGGTGGGGACACAGCCAAACCATATCAGGGCCTTTACCAGGCACAGCTAGATGCTTGGGCTGCAATAGGGACGGTCTGCAGAATATCAGTAGTTACGAGGGCTCCAGCAACGGCCAACCAGAACAGATGTAAGTCAAGGGGCTGAAACAGGTTCCGCTGGCCCCCAGTGAGCCTGCACTAACCCTCTCTGTTAGTGGCTGGAGATTTCTGGGGCCTTGCTTAGCACAGTGAGTGTTAATTGGTCTGGAAGTATTTCAGCATTTTACCAGTTGTCGTAGTCATACTGACATGTGCCAACTGAACAAAACATGCCATGTCTCCCCTATGGAGTTTACCTTCTTACGAGCATGGAGAAGTGGTCAGCTTTTTATTTTCCATCCTTGTCGTAGGGATGCTTTTAAAGTCTTACCGAAAAATAGGAAAAGCTCCATTTTCTGTGCTAGGCCTATGTAGGTTGTTTGAAAAATGATGAGACACAGGTTTCAGGCTATCAGGCACAGAGGTTGTTTGGAGCAACTTTTGATCTTCATTTACGGCAAGGCTGTGTGACATTTAACAGTGTCTGCACCCTTTCGGCTTAGAGGTTTTGTCTAGACAGCTGTCACAAGCATGCTCGCTCCCACTCCCAGAGGAATGAGTGAAGAGGGGTTTGCCCACATATAAGGGACCCGGGACAAATGCCCCCAAAGGGAGATGTGTTCTGTCCCCTTTTGATACCTTCTTTAGCGAGGCAAAATGACGGCTATGATGATACCCCACCACCACTTCCTGACATCATCTGCCCCATAGAGGGGCTGGCTTTCCCTGACGGATCTCTCCCTGGATAGGAAGTTCATTCTCACAGCCACACGCAGAGCCTGATGGATTCTCACTTCGGAATAATGGTCACAGATTATGAGAGCAGTTTTGTCCCTGGAAAGGAAGAACTGTCAAACAGTTTCTGTTAACATCCCTGGTCCATAAAAGGAGGTTTGCAAGCACTTTTTAGAGGTATCACTTGCTAATCAAACCTGGATTTCTAGGTTATTCTCTGTTCTGAGAATTGCTAATGCTACCAAGAAGGCAAAAATGCGGAGAAAATACGGGATGGAGTGGAGAAAACAGTCACCATTTATAAAGAGAGAGGCAGCAGCATGATTTTTCTTAAAAATTACCAAAGGGGAGAATGGATGCCACTGATGTTCTTCTGAGTTACTCTTGGATCAAATCTACCAGAAGTGTTCTTAAAATCTGTGTGTGACAACATGCTAGTAAAGAGGAAAGCAAGGGAGCTGTGGGCAAGACCACCAAATAAGAACAGCTCCAGCCTGTAGCTCCCAGCGAGATCCATGCAGAAAGTGGGTGATTTCTACATTTCCAACTGAGGTACTGGCTCGTATCATTGAGACTGGTTAGACAGTGAGTGTAGCCCACAGATGGAGAGTCAAAGCAGGGTGGGGTGTTGCCTCACCTGGGAAGTGCAAAGGGTCAGGAACTCCCTCCCCTAGCCAAGGGGAGCCGTGAGGAAATGTGCCGTGAGGCACAATGCCTTCCGGCCCAGATACTACACTTTTCCCACAGTCTTCACAACCCGTATACCAGGAGATTCCCTGGGGTGCCTATGCCACCAGGGCCCTGGGTTTCAAGCACAAAACTGGGCAGCCAGTTGGGCAGACCCCAAGCTAGCTGCAGGAATTTTGTTTTGTTTTGTTTTGTTTTGTTTTTTTCATAGCCCAGTGGTGCCTGGAATGCCAGTGAGACAGAACAGTTCACTCCCCTGGAAAGGGGACTAAAGCCAGGGAGCCAAGTGGTCTAGCTCAGCAGATCCCACACCACGGAGCTCAGCAAGCTACGATCCACTGGCTTGAAATTCTCTCTGCCAGCACAGCAGTCTGAAGTTGACCTGGGATACTAGAGCTTGGTGGGGGGAGGGGTGTTTGCCATTACTGAGGCTTGACTAGGCGGTTTTCCCCTCACAGTATAAACAAAGCCACTGGGAAGTTCAAACTGGGCTGAGCCCAATTCAGCTGGGCAAAGCTGCTGTAGCCAGACTGCCTCTCTAGAATCCTCCTCTCTGGTAAGGGCATCTCTGAAAGAAAGGCAGCAGTCCCAGTCGGGCTCATAGATCAGACTCCCATCTCCCTGGGACAGAGCAGCTGAGGGAAGGGGCGGCTGTGGGCACAGCTTCAGCAGACTTAAACATTCCTGCCTGCCGGCTCTGAGGAGAGCAGCAGATCTCCCAGCACAGCACTTGAACTCTGCTAAGGGACAGACTGCCTCTTTGAGTGGGTCCCTGATCCCTGTGCCACCTGATGGGGAGACACCTCCCAGCAGGGGTTGACAGACATGTCATACAGGAGAGCTCCGGCTGGCATCTTGTGGGTGCCCCTCTGGGATGAAGCTTCCAGAGGAATAAACAGGCAGCAATCTTTGCTGTTCTGCAGCCTCCACTGGTGATACCCAGGCAAACAGGGTCTGGAGTGGACCTCCAGCAAACTCCAGCAGACTTGCAGAAGAGGAGCCTGACTGTTAGAAGGAAAACTAACAAACAGAAAGGAATAGCATCAACATCAACAAAAAGGATGTCCACACAGAAACCCCATCCAAAGGTCACCAGCATCAAAGACCAAAGGTAGATAAATCCATGAAGATGAGGAAAAACCAGTCCAAAAAGGCTGAAAATTCCAAAACCCAGAAAGCCTCTTCTCCTCCAAAGGATCACAACTCCTTGCCAGCAAGGGAACAAAACTGGATGGAGAATGAGTTGATGAATTGACAGAAGTAGTCTTCAGAAGGTGGGCAATAACAAGCCCCTCTGAGCTAAAGGAGCATGGTCTAACCCAATGCAAGGAAGCTAAGAACCTTGAAAAAAGGTTAAAGGAATTGCTAACTAGAATAATCAGTTTAGAGAAGAACATAAATGACCTGATGGAGCTGAAAAACACAGCACAAGAACTTCATGAAGCATACACAAGTGTCAATAGCCAAACTGATCAAGTGAAAGAAAGGATATCAGAGATTGAAGGTCAACTTAATGAAATAAAGCACAAAGACAAGATTAGAGAAAAAAGAATGAAATGGAACAAACCCTCCAAGAAATACGGGACTATGTGAAAAGACCAAACCTATGTTGGATTGGTGTACCTGAAAGTGACGGGGAGAATGGAACCAAGTTAGGAAACACTCTTCAGGATATTATCCAGGAGAACTTCCCCAACCTAGCAAGACAGGCCAACATTCAAATTCAGGAAATACAGAGAACACCACAAAGATACTCCTCGAGAAGAGCAACCCCAAGACACATAATCATCGGATTCACCAAGGTTGAAATGAAGGAAAAAATGTTAAGGGCAGCCGGAGAAAAAGGTCAGGTTATCCACAAAGGGAAGCCCATCAGACTAACAGCAGATCTTTGTGTAGAAACCCTACAAGCCAGAAAAGAGTGGGGGCCAATATTCAACATTCTTAAAGAAAAGAATTTTTAACCTGGAATTTCATATCCAGCCAAACTAAGCTTCATTAAGCCAAGGAGAAATAAAATCCTTTACAGACAAGCAAATGCTGAGAGATTTTGTCACCACCAGGCCTGCCTTACAAGAGCTCCTGAAGAAAGTACTAAATATGGAAAGGAAAAACCAGTACCAGTCACTGCAAAAACATACCAACTTGTAAAGACCCTCAATACTATGAAGAAACTGCATCAACTAATGGGCAAAATAACCAGCTAGCATCATAATGACAAGATCAAATTCACACATAACAATATTAACCTTAAGTGTAAATGGGCTAAATGTCCCCATTGAAAGACACAGGCTGGCAAATTGGATAAAGAGCCAAGATCCATTGGTGTGCTGTATTCAGGAGACCAATCTCATGTGCAAAGACACACATAGGCTCAAAATAAAGGGATGGAGGAATATTTTCCAAGCAAATGGAAGGGAAAAAAAAAAAAAAGCAGGGGTTGCAATCCTAGTCTCTAAAACAGACTTAAAACCAACAAAGATTAAAAAAGACAAAGAAGGGCATTACATAATGGTAAAGGGATCCATGCAACAAGAAGAGCTAACTATTCTAAATATATATGCACCCAAAACCGGAGCACCCAGATTCATAAAGCAAGTTCTTAGAGACCTATAAAGAGACTTAGACTTCCCCACAATAATAGTGGGAGACTTTAACACCTCACTGTCAATATTAGACAGATGAATGAGACAGAAAATTAACAAGGATATTCAGGACTTGAACTCAGCTCTGGACCAAGCAGACTTAATAGACATCTACAGAACTCTCCACCCAAAATCAACAGAATATACATTCTTCTCAGCACCACATAACACTTACTCTAAAATTGACCATACAATTGGAAGTAAAATACTCCTCAGCAAATGCAAAAGAATGGAAATCATAACAAACAGTCTCTCTGACCACAGGGCAATCAAATTAGAACTCAGGATTAAGAAACTCACTCAAAACCACACAACTACATGAAAACTGAACAACCTGCTCCTGAGTGACTACTGGGTAAATAAAGAAATTAAGGCAGAAATAAATAAGTTCTTTGAAACCAATGAAAACAAAGACACGATGTACCAGAATCTCTGAGACACAGCTAAAGCAGTGCTTCGAGGGAAGTTTATAGCACTAAGTTCCCACAGGAGAAAGCAGGAAAGATCTAAAATCGACACCCTGACATCACAATTAAAAGAACTAGAGAAGCAAGAGCAAACAAATTCAAAAGCTAACAGAACAAGAAATAACTAAGATCAGAGCAGAACTGAAGGAGATAGAGACATGAAAAACCCAAAACCCTTCAAAAAAATCAATGAATCTGGGGGGGCTGGTGTTTTGAAAAGATTAACAAAATAGATAGACCACTAGCCAGAATAATAAAGAAGAAAATAGAGAAGAATAAAATAGATACAATAAAAAAAAAGATAAAGAGAATATCACCACTGATCCCACAGAAATACAAACTACCATCAGAGAATACTATAAACACCTCTAGGCAAATAAACTAGAAAATCTAGAAGAACTGGATAAATTCTTGGATACATACACTCTCCCAAGACTAAACCAGGAAGAAGTAGAATCCCTGAATAGACCAATAACAAGTTCTGAAGTCGAGGCAGCAATTAATAGCCTAGCAACCAAAAAAAGTCCAGGACTGGACAGATTCACAGTTGAATTCTCTGAGAGGTACAAAGAGGAGCTGGTACCATTCCTTCTGAAAGTATTCCAAACAATAGAAAAGAGGTACTCTTCCCTAACTCATTTTATGAGGCCAGCATCATCCTGATACTAAAATCTGGCAGAGACATAGCAAAAAAAGAAAAGAAAATTTCAGGCCAATATCCCTGATGAACATCGACGCAAAAATCCTCAATAAAATACTGGCAAACCAAACCCAGCAGCACATCAAAAAGCTTATCCACCACAATCAAGTGGGATTCATCCCTGGGATGCAAGGCTGGTTCAACATACCAAATTAATAATCATAATCCATCACATAAACAGAACCAATGACAAAAACAACATGATTATCTCAACAGACACAGAAAAGGCCTTCAATAAAATTAAATACCCCTTCATGCTAAAAACACTCAATAAACTAGGTATTGATGGAACGTATCTCAAAATAATAAGAGCTAGTTATGACAAACTCACAGCCGATATCGTACTGAATGGTCAAAAGCTGGAAGCATTCTCTTTGAAAACCAGCACAATACAAGGATGCCCTCTCTCACCACTCCTATTCAACATATTATTGGAAATTCTGGCCAGGGCAATCAGGCAAGAGAAAGAAATAAAGGGTATTCAAATAGGAAGAGAGGAAGTCAAATTGTCCCTGTTTGCAGATGACATTATTGTATAGTTAGAAAACCCTATTTTCTCAGCCCAAAATCTCCTTAAGCTGATAAGCAACTTCAGCAAAGTCTCAGGATAAAAAATTAATGTGCAAAAATCACAAGCATTCCTATATACCAATAATAGAGAGCCAAATCATGAGTGAATTCCCATTCACATTTTCTACAAAGAGGATAAAATACCTAGGAATACAACTTACAAGGGATGTGAAGGACCTTTTCAAGGAGAACTACAAACCACTGCTCAAGGAAATAAGAGAGGACACAAACAAATGAAAAAACATTCCATGCTCACGGATAGGAAGAATCAATATGATTAAAATGGTCATACTGCCCAAAGTAATTTACAGATTCAATGCTATCCTCATAAAGCTACCATTGACTTTCTTCACAGAATTAGAACAAACTACTTTAAATTTCGTATGTAACCAAAAAGCACCTGTATAGCCAAGACAACCCTAAGCAAAAAGAACAAAGCTGGAGGCATCATGCTACCTGACTTCAAACTATAGTACAAGGCTACAGTAACCAAAGCAGCATGGCACTGGTACCAAAACAGATATATAGACCAATGGAACAGAACAGAGGCCTCAGAAATAACATCACACATCTACAATCATCTGATCTTTGACAAACCTGACGAAAACAAGCAATGGGGAAAGAATTCCCTATTTAATAAATGATGTTGGGAAAACTGGCTAGCCATATGCAGAAAACTGAAACTGGACCCCATTCTTACACCTTATACAAAAATTAACTCAAGATGGATTAAAGACTTAAATATAAGACCTAAAACCATAAAAACCCTAGAAGAAAACCTAGGCAATACCATTCAGGACACAGGCATGGGCAAAGACTTCATGAATAAAACACCAAAAGCAATGGCAACAAAAGCCAAAATTGAGAAATGCGATCTAATTAAACTAAAAAGCTTCTGCATAGCAAAAGAAAGTATCATCAGAGTGAACAGGCAACCTACAGAATGGGAGAAAATTTTTGCAATCTATCCATCTGACAAAGGGCTAATATCCAGAATCTACAAAGAACTTAAACAAATTTACAAGAAAAAACAATCCCATCAAAAAGTGGGTTAAAGATATGAACAGACACTTCTCAAAAGAAGACACTTATGCAGCCAACAAACATATGAAAAAAAGCTCATCATCACTGGTCATTAGAGAAATGCAAATCAAAACCACAATGAGATACCATCTCATGCCAGTTAGAATGGCAATCATTAAAAAATCAGGAAACAACAGATGCTGGATAGGATGTGGAGAAATAAGAACACTTTTACACTGTTGGTGGGAGTGTAAATGAGTTTAACCATTGCGAAAGACAGTGTGGCCATTCCTCAAGGATCTAGAACTAGAAATACCATTTGACTCAGCAATCCCATTACTGGGTATATACCCAAAGGATTATAAATCATTCTACTATAAAGACACACGAACACATATGTTTATTTCAGTACTGTTCAGAATAGCAAAGAATTAGAACGAACCCAAATGCCTATAAATGATCGACTGGATAAAGAAAATGTGGCACATATACACCTTAGAATACTATGCAGCCATAAAAAAGGATGAGTGTATGTCCTTTGCAGGGACATGGATGAAGCTGGAAACCATCATTCTCAGCAAACTAACACAGAAACAGAAAACCAAACACCACATGTTCTCACTCATAAGTGGGAGTTGAACAATGAGAACACATGGATACAGGGAGGGGAACATCACACACTGGGGCCTGTTGCGGGGAGTGGCTAGGGGAGGGATAGCATTAGGAGAAATACCTAATGTAGATGACAGGTTGATGGGTGCAGCAAACCACCATGGCATATGTATACCTGTGTAACAAACTGCACATTCTGCACACATATCCCAGAACTTAAAAGTATAATTTAAAAAAAAAAGAGAAAAAAGCAAGTTGCAGAAGAGCAAATACAGTATGAGTCCATTTGCATAAAAGGGATATACAAATGCATATAAATGACCCAAGAAATACGTGCATGCACACACAACTGTCCAGAAAATGTTTCAGCGATTTCCTGCAGACTTCAGAGGCAGAGAAAGCTTTCCTGTCTTTGGGACAATGTGTATTATGAAACTGATCAAGTTTCCCTTTTTGCTTTCCCTGCTGAGAAGTTCACAACTAAATCTGTATTTTCAGTGTAATAACAGCAGGCTCCACTTAGGCCAGTGTTTCTCATCCTTGGCTGCAAGTTAGAATCACTTAGCTTTTTGAAAATCCCAATGCCCAGGCCACACCCCATCCTAAGTCAGGATCTCTGAGGACTGGGACCGAGATGTCCATTTTAAAAGATCCCCGAGTAATTCCAATATGCAGCTGTGACTGAGAACCACTTCTCCAGACTATATCTGAATTCTGACTTTCCCTTGTTCATAAAACAAAATATCACTTTATTTACATTTTCCTTGAATCTGATTTTTACTTATGTGTAATTTTTCAATTTGATGTTGTGTATTTTTGTAAATTGCTTCAAGTCCTCTCTGAAATGAGGTCTGATGTAGGCAAAAATGATAAACTTTATTTAAACCACATGACAGTCAGACTGGAGCTATGTGATTTCAGCTGGGGAGAATATTCTCGGAAGGCGGACAGACACTTCAGGGGAGGTGGGGGCACTAAGGTCCAATCGCACACCTGGGCATGGGGCTGGGTCTGCCCAAAAGAAAAGCTCACGCCTCTAGCTGGAAGAAAGACAACCTTCTGGACCAGCAGCTGCCCTGACACACACCCTGTTTGGTGGTGGGAGCAAGGCAGAGTGGAGAGTTCAAATTCTGTAAGAAATAAATTCCAGGAATGTATCTGCGTGTTTTCTTCCTGATTGTAAGTCCAGTGGACTGAGAGAAGACAGATCTGGCTTCCTCCTAAGGGGAATTTCTCTCACACATGTCGCTGAGATGGAGCTGATTGGGGTAATTACCTCCATTGGAATGATGGTTATTGTTTCCTGAGTGGCTGCCAGGTGGGCTGTCTTAGGGTAGGGGAGCAGAGGGGAATCATCCTTCCTTCCCACCCATGTTGACCCCTTTGGAATTTTCACCGTATATGTCTGCCCCTGGAGCTCTTTAGCCTGCCAATCACCGGTCATTGCCTTGAACCCCAGCTGAAATATCAAATGGAAGTAGGAATCGCAAGCAAAGCTTTAGGGTGGAAGAGGAATGGGGTGGGGGCTGTAATGGAATGGACCAGGGAGCATTTGAGAGCCATGCAACCTCGTACTAAAAGGAAAGGCTTGGAAAGTGAGGGTGGGCCAGGTGGGGACTTTGAGAGTAACAAGTGGGGCACTGGGAGAGAAGGTTCGGAGGGAAAATGATCCCCCAAAGGGAGATAATTCCACCAATAAATAAGCTTGACTATTTTGAAATTTTGCCCGAGGGCATCAGTCTTCACCTGGCTCAGGTGGAACCTTTACACTTAGAAACCTGGTACACATGCATCTGTGACCACAAGCCGAGCCGGCAAGGGCATGGTGGCAAATAGCCTGTCAGCTGCCAGGAAAAGAGAAGCAGGGCCACTTGGAAGCACTCAGGACTCTGCCCACGTTGGCACAGCTCCCTGAGGGTCCCATCTTGGGTTAGGAGTGCTCTCTTCTCCCCTTGAAGGACAGCTCCCCCTTGGTATCCAGCTCTCAGAGATCGAAGTCCTGGGCAGAAACTTCCAGAGGCACCTGAAGGAAATCAAGACTCAGACTAGTGGGAGCAGAAGATTCTGGAATCTATGGAGCTGATGTTAGCCACCTCATGGCCCTGGAGACTATGCAAGAGAACTTAAAAATAGAATTTGCTAAAATCGCTTGAGTCTCTGGGTGTTTAGTAACCATGCCTGGCAGTCTATAGCCAAGGCAGACTGGCTGTGGGGAAAGGCATTGTTAAAATAAAATCATTAGCTTAATAGGCTTGATGAAAAGGATAGTGAGATGGGAATTTCCTTTTGCAATATGTTCTCCACTCAAAGCAATCCCTGAAACCAGTAGGACGCAGTAATTACTGACTAAAAATGCTCCAATATCTCTCACTTTGTTTACGTTTTCTTATGGATCTAATAAACATTAACTCTGAAAACTGCTTGAAGTCCCAGAATTTTCAGTGTCAGATGAGACTAAATGTCACCTAGCACTCGAATCGTTTCTTTCCTGATGTATTGTATCATTTGTTTTGTTCCCCAGTGACTACCTGCATACATATGTACACACATGCAAGCACACACATGCACACCATGTACATGTTGTGCCATCTTCCAAGCAAAAGAAATGGCAGCAAATGAACTGAAAGCATGGAGTAGTGAAGCCAGTTACCAGGCCAAGGACTCAGTGATATAACATACTGAAAGCCAAGAATAAGAACGCAACCCAAGAAAAATGTGCTCAAGCACAAAGGACCAGGACTAGGTGAAATCCACTGCAGAAGAGCATTGAAAACAAGTCCTTCCAAATCAAAGAGGGCCAGAAATTTTTTGTCTGTCTCTCTCTTCCCACCCCTCCAACAAGAGATGGAGTTTAGACCGGGCGTAGTGGCTCATGCCTGTAATCCCAACACTTTGGGAGGCCAAAGCAGGAAGATTACTTGAGGTCAGGAGTTCAAGACCAGCCTGGCCAACATGGTGAAACCCCATCTCTACTAAAAATGTAAAAATTAACCGGGCATGATGGCACTCACCTGTAATCCCAGATACCCAGGAGTCTGAGGCGTGAGAATTGTTTGAACCTGGGAGGTGGAGGCTGCAGCGAGCCGAGATGGTGCCTCTGTACTCCAGCCTGGGCGACAGAGCTAGACTCCGTCTCATAAAAAAAGAGATGGAGTTTATTGACCCTCTTCTGACTGGCCCTGGCATAGCATTAGCCAAGTAAAGTGGCAGTGCACCGTTGCTGACCCTGAGCCTGAGACTTCAGTGGGTCTGGCAGTGTCTTAGTTCCAGATGCTACAACAAAATGCTATGAACTGGGTGGCTTTTAAACAACAGAAATGTATCACTCATAGTTATGGGGGCTTAGTATCCAAGATCAAGGCACCAGCAGATTTGGTATCTGGTGGGAACTTTCCAGTTCCTAGATGACACCTTCTTTTCTTTTCTTTTTTTTTTCTTGAGACGGAGTCTCGCTCTGTCGCCCAGGCTGGAGTGCAGTGGTGCCATCTTGGCTCCCTGAAAGCTCCGCCTCCCGGGTTCACGCCATTCTCCTGCTTCAGCCTCCTGAGTAGCTGGGACTACAGGTGCCTGCCACCACGCCTGGCTAATTTTGTGTATTTTTAGTAGAGATGGGGTTTCACCGTGTTAGCCAGGATGGTCTCAATCTCCTGACCTCATGATCTGCCCACCTTGGCCTCCCAAGGTGCTGGGATTACAGGCATGAGCCACTGTGCCCGGCTCTAGATGACACCTTCTTGCTGTGTCCTCGCATGGTGGAAACTACAGACAAGTTCCCTCTGGCCTCTTTTACAAAGACGCTAATCACATTCATGAGGGTTCCGCACTCAGCCCTAATCATCTGCCAAGGACCATGTCTCCTAGTACTGTCACACTGGGGATTAGGTTTCAAAATAGGAATTTTGGGGAGACACAAACATTCAGACCATACAGGCAGCTCTCCTTTCTGCTTTTTGGGAGCCCTGAATGCCAGGTAGAAAGTCCAGCTTTCCTGCTGGAGAGGCCCAGTGGGAAGGAGAGGACTCAACACTCTGTAGAGAGAGAGGGGCTCCCAGCATTTCAGTGCTGAGCCCCCAGACGACCCTACCCCCAGCTGCCATCTGGCTAGAAACACATAAGAGATTATAAATACAACCAGCGGAAAAGCTGTCTGGTCAACCTCCAGAATGGAGAGGGCTAAACATGAGTGTTATTGTTTTAAGCTGCTAAATGTTGGGCTGGTCTGTTATGCAGAAAGAAATAAACAAAACACTGCTCAAGCAGAAACAGGGCACAATTTCTGTATTAATCTCTTCTCACAAGTCTATTAAAAGCAATGGCAAAAACCACAACTACTTTTGCAGCAACCTAATATAAAGAAATACCTGAAACTGGGTCATTTATAAAGAAAAGATGTTTGTTTGGCTCATGGTTCCGCAGGCTGCATAGGAAACAGGGTGCCGGCATCTGCTTGGCTTTTGAGGTGGTCTCAGGAAACTCACAATCATGGCAGAAGGTGAAGGGGGAGCTGGCACTTCACATGGCCAGAGCAGGAGGAAGACAGAGAGGCAGGGTTGGTGCCACACACTTTTAAACAACCAGATCTTATGAGAACTCACGATCACTATAACAGCACCAAGGGAGATAGTGTTAAACCGTGAGAAACCACACCCATGATCCAATCACCTCCCACCAGGCCCCACCTCCAGCACTGGGGATTACAATTCAGCATGAGATTTGGGTGGGGACATAGATCCAAATCATACCACTTTCTAAGAGCTGGTTTCCAACCCCTGTCCAGCCCGCTGCATGCTCTGATATTGACCACACCCACCTTGGTTTTCCAGGTGTTGCCTTTTCTCAGGTAATGGAATTAGCAGCCGTGAAAGAGGAGTCAAGGCCCAGGAGGAGGGGCATCTTTTTCAAAACTGCTGGCTTTTTGGATTAACTGGGTGGCATATCCCCCAAACGACTGCAGACCACCTGTGTGGGTGGGTGGTCAAATGCAGGGGGTGGGCAGGCAGAGCAGAAACAGATGAGTCCTGGGAAAGAAGGTGAGAGGGGAACTCTGTCAAGCAGGCGAAATGAAAATGCCAGATTCCAAGCAAATAGACCCAAGGAGAGTCTGGGAAGATGGGTGATTGTTTTACCGGCTTTACAACATCATTTTGCTGTCTGATGTCTCAAAACAGAATTGTGCAACCCTAACATCAGTTCCTCCTCTGAGGGAAGGAGGCTAAAGTTTTTGGAGCGGGGACTGAGGGAGAGCATGGGGCCAGGTGCTGTCCTGCACATGTCTACGGGGGAGAGGCTGGACCACCTGGGCTGGCTCTTGGTTGCTTGAAATCCTTAAGTTCTAGTTCAAGTCATCAGCTTGAGCCTTGAGTCTTGTTTTATATCCATTTTAATTAGAAATATGTGATTTTTTTATTTCATTTTTTCAACTTTATTTCAACTTCAATACTTTTTAGTTCAAGACCAAAAAAAATATGTCAAAAATAATATGAGGACATCTTAGGGTGGAAGAATCTACTTGTGGTAGAAATGGAAATACAGCAACATAAATGTTTGAACAAGTACATTTTCCCCCTTCAAATATGAACGCACCAAGAGGCACTTAAAAGGTCTTTTCTCCTTGATTTTCTCATTCACATTTCACCTGACATCTGAGCAGCTTCCACATAAGATCACAGTAAACCGTTCCCTTCTTATTTAATAAGTCAGGATTTAAGGCATCAGTTGTATTTGAATACACCAAAAGCTTGCAGAGAGACAGCAGAGAGAGAGAGAGAAAGAGAAAGTGACTTTTAAGTACTTGGTTATTGTTGGTTTACAGAAGAAATCAGCTCCTGTCACTCATGAGGTACATAAAGGTGATTCGAAGGAAATGTTCATAAGGGATGACCTGTTGTTTTCCTTGTCTACTGAGAAAGACTTAAAGTGCTGAGAGATGAAAGGACTTCTAGTCTCTGAGAATTGTTAAGCACCAGAACCAGCCTGAGCAGTGATGAAATGCTTTTGCATATGTGTATGTTTTCTAGAATGGTTTAGGCATGGCAATATTTGAAGACAAGAAGTAAGTCCCAGTTTTGTTATTCCTGCTACACTTATTAATGAGTCATGATTCATTCATTTTTTAAAAGGAGCTATAAATAAAGCCAGGGCATAGTTCCAACACAGTTTAGATTGAAAGATTTTTTGCAGGTTTGTTTTTTGTAAGTCACTGCAGGAATTAATAAAATACTCTGTATACACTCAAGCTCATATATTGATAATGCCTCCCATTGTGTCTCCTCCTCAGGATCTCTCTAACTTTAAATATTCTGCCTTTAGAAGAATAGAAGACAGTATGATTAGCATTAAAAATATATCTATGTATACAGCTACACACACAATATTTAAACATATGGAGCACAAAGTTAGGATGGGAACACAATAGATTGCCCTGTTTTCTTCCACCCCTTTCCATTCTTGTCAAGGTTCACTGAAGGAGAGTCCTTCTTTTGTCTCCCAAGGCCATGTTGCTTTTGGCCAATTGAATATGGACAGTGAAAACATATACCAAATCCAAACAGAGATTTTAACCGTGTACATGGATTGGCTTGATCATTTGCACTACTGTCCAGCACCATGAGAAGAATCCACCCCAGGTAGTTACTGATCTCTTAGCCTAGGTCATGGCAAAAGATCTATGTCAGGTCTGGACCAGACCTGAAGCCCAAAGTCAAGCCACCACAGCCAACTCACAAAACTTTGAGTGAGAAATAAACATTGTTGTTGCAAGTCATCAAGATTTGGGGGGATGTTTGTTACACAGCATTAACTCAGCAATAGCTGACCCATATAAGAGCTTATAGATGATTTTAAAGGTCCATTTTTTGTGTGTGTATTTGTATTTCCATTTTTTCTACAATGAACAAATGTTATTTAATTTATTCAATCAATAATTATGTGGTGAGAACCTACTGTGTGCCTGCTCCTGTGCTAGACATTGGGAACAAGGTAGTCAGAAAAACAATTTATATACCTGCTCTCATGAAACATAGAGTCTAACGAGGCAGAGAGGCTTTCATGTACACACAAATGTAAAACTGCACACATGTTGTGTTACAGATGGGGAGTTTGTGGGGCTAGAAGTGTATAGAAAACAGAAATGCAGCTTAGGCAGAAATATCTGGAAAGGCTCTACTGAGAATGTAATGACTGGGCTGAGATTGGAGAATGAATGGGAGTTAACCAGGTAAAATTGTGTAATAAAAAGTAATTTTTAGGAATAATAGCTTTGTTTTTATTTTTCAGGTTTTGCCTGCCTGTCATAACCTGGACAAGTTATATTTAGCCTGAGGATCAAGTTACCATTGAACTTGATATTAACGGCCTCTCTATATAGCTGGAACACCTAGCTGTCCACCTCAATCCACAGTTGCCCTCCCATAGTATGAGGCCATTGTTCAGAAGTGGCTGTCCAACCAGGGACTCATTTCCCAGACCCCCTTATGTCCAGGTGCCATTGTTCTTGCCAATAGGGTCAAGCCCCAGTCATGGGTATTATTTCTGGGATAGGTTTGTTAAGAAGCAGGCATGCCTGCTCCACACAGACCTTTTTCCCTTCCATCAGCAGGTGAAACTGACAACAATGAGTTCTTCTTGTGGAGCCAGAGAGGGAAGAGGGCCGGAACCCTGAATGACCACGTGGAGGAAAGCTGTCCACCAACCAAAAATGCCTGCCTTGGAACACCCATTCATTGCTGTGGGGGCAAGAAATAAACTAGCATGTCAAGCTACTGAAATCTGGAGACCTATTTGTTATGGCAGCTGTGTTATCCTGATTAATAGAACATATATTTCAAAAATGGATTCAGTGCTTTCTTGGCTCACACGTGGACAAAAGCCTTCTAACTGGGTGGAATATTTCCTTTGTGTGGATTGAATTTTGGGTTCAATTTTCTTTCTCCCCATCTGGTAGGAAGGATGCTTATTGTGTGGATGCCACATATCACTACTGATTGGTGAATTTGGTGGAATGGATTGTTTTTATATACCCTTAATTTTGTTTGCTTCTTTAAGTTCATGAATTCTTATGGGTGATGCTGACATTTTTGGCATGAGAAATGTTTTATACAAATCAGAGATGCTCTGTTGCAACTCAAAACACATTTGGCTTGAAAGTAATACCATACTCACATAAATCTAAAAGGCCATGTTTGTGAGGGTGGGGGGTCACGTGGAGGAGCCTGATTTGGGAGGCAGTGGGGAGCCATTGGGAGTTCTCCAGAAGGACAGTGATAGGACTAAAGAGATATTTTAGGAAGATGAATCTGATATACCAGACAGGAAAAAATGAGAAAGAAAATAGCTCAGGGACATAGGGACAAACTTGCAACAATCCAGCCATGAAATAAAGAGGACTGGTCTGGGATGGCGCCAGTAGAAATGAAGAGAAACAGGTGAATAAACGAGGCTGAAGAAATGAAACAGCAAAACTTGACCACTGTTCACAGCTCATCAACTGCTCTTATCAAACCTCAGAGTTTCCATGTACTAGTTTATTCATATGGCTCTATCAGCCCATTATCCTTGCAAAAGTAACAATACTGATGGGACTATTAAAGGTATGGTATTGTTTTTAAAAGAATGATCATAAGTAAAAAGGAATAATTGCTCCAACATGCAGAAATAAGACAAATGAATAATTTTTCCAAAATCATCTGCAGTAGCTGACTGCTCCCTAGGAAGGAAAGGATTGCACATCTTAATTGGAGGGGAAATGACTTAAACACATTTTTATGCTGGAAAAAGAAAAAAATGCCAAAGGCTAGGAGATGAGCACGAGAGGAAAGAGCCAGAAAATGTTTTTTTTTTTTTTTTTGAGGCAGTGGAAAGTTACTTCTATGTATGTTTTGCTAGAGTAATGGTCGGGCTGCCGGGGTTGAATCCTGCTGTGGGATTTTAGGCAACTCAATTAACTCACTTGTGTTCAATTTGCTCATCTGTAAAATGGAGTTGGAAACAGCAATTCCTATGCCATTAGGTTGTTGGGAGTATTAAGTAAGGAAATTCAATAAAGCACTTACCATGGAGCCAGGTACAAATTAATTACTCTGTAAATATTAGTTCTTCTTATTATTACTAAATTGCAAACAGAGGCAAGGTCTCCATGAAAAAAAAAGTGAAGTTACCCAATAGCCGGCCTTTGGTGGGCAAAATGAAGTAGACATTTTTGTAGGACAGGGGTTATCAAACTGAAACCCACAGGCCAAGTCCAGCCTGCCCACTGCCTATATTTATAAATAGCTTTATTAGAACACAGTTGCATTCCTTTGTTTGTATTATCTGTGTCTGCTTTTGTGCTAAAACGGCAGAGTTGAGTAGTATGACAGAGATCATCTGGCCTGCAAAGCCCGAAATATTTACTAAGGAAGCACTGCATTAGTTTGCTAGGACTGTCATAACAAAGTCTCACAGACTGAGTGGGTTAAATAACAGAAATTTATCTTCTCACAGTTCTGGAGGCTGGAAGTCCAAGATCAAGGTGTTGGCAGGGTTGCTTCCTTCTGAGGGCTGTGAGGGAGAACCTACGTCAAGCCTGTGTCCCAGCTGCTGGTGGTTTCCTGGTAATTTTTGGCATTCCTTGGCTTATAAAAGTGTGGCCCTGACCTCTGCCTTCATCTTCACATGACGTTTTCCCTGTGTGCTGTCTGTCCAAATTTCCCCTTTTATCAGGACACCAGTCATATAGGCTTAGGGACCCTCCTTACTCCAGAATGACCTCATTTTAACAAGTTAAGTGTAGCATGACCTTGTTCCCAAATTAAGTCATATTCTGAGGTACTGAGGGTTAGGACTTCAACATATGAATTTTAGAGGGCTACAACTCAACCCACAACAGATCCTTTACAGAAAAAAGTTTGCCAACTCCTGCTGTGGAGAAATTGTACAGCATTGTTTCTCATCTTCTGAGCTGGGTTTGACCCCAAGGTACAGAAATTGAACTTGGAGAGGTTGTCTGGCTGCTGGTAGGTGGGGATGCTAAGCTTTGGAGCTGGGCAGTTGGACTCTTTAGCCTCTATGTTCACACAGGCAGATGTTATGCTGAACAAGATCATGCCATTTCCTGTTCAGAAACTTCCAGTGGCTCTCCTTGCACCTGAGCAAATCCCAGTTCCTCACCATGGCCTACGAGGTTCTAGGCGTGATCTCACCCCGACCTTCCTCCTTGACCTTGACCTTGCCTCCTGCCAGTCTCCTCTGCCCAACAGGCTGCAGAATCAGGCCCGCTTTCTGTTTCTGAAATTCACATACTCCTCCTTACCTTGAGGCCCATGCCCAGCTCCTCCCTAATCTGTAATATTCTTCTCACTGGCTGCTTCTCATCACTTAGATCTCATCTTAAGATCAGCCTCTTAGAGAGGTTTTCCCAACTCCCCTAGTCCAAGGTAT
The DNA here is from genome assembly GCF_024542745.1 of Macaca thibetana thibetana. Lineage (NCBI taxonomy): Eukaryota > Metazoa > Chordata > Mammalia > Primates > Cercopithecidae > Macaca > Macaca thibetana. Next base: position 18,543,639 of record NC_065584.1, read on the forward strand.
GCTCTCCCATCATCCCTATCTCATCACATTATGTTCATTCTGTTGGAGTGCTTATTTCTGTCTGATCCTCTCTCATCTATTTGTTTGCTTATTGTCAATTTCCCTGCCAGAGTGTAAGTGTAAGCCCCAGGAGAAGGAACCTTGTTGGTCTTACTCTCCACAGTATCTGCAGCATCTAGAACAGTTCCTGCATCTAGTAGGAGCTCCAAAAATATTTGTGCTTTGCTGAATGACCAAGACAGGGACCAATGGTTAAAACATTTAATGAATTACTCCGAAAACAAACTCTGTCTCCTCAGAGGAGTTCATTCAATGAAATAGTTTTCCTCCTGTGGTTACATTTGATTAAGAAATATGTTTTCACAATTATGCCTGAATTTTTCCAATATGTATTTCACATCAGACAACTAGATTCTAGGAAAATGTAAAGTTTCTAATCAAGGGGAAAAAAACCAAACATGTTTAAAATCATCTCTGGAAGAAGTACAACCCTAAATGCAAGTCATGATTTTATGTCTGGTCTTCTCTGCTACTAATTAGCTTCTTTTCTCCTCTTAAAGTCACAGTGTCTTCTTGGTGCATCGTCACAGTGTTTTGTACACATTCAAAATTCAGGAAATATTGAGTCAAGAATGAGGAGACCATATTTGTGTGTGGCTGAAAAGTCCAAAATATACTGCTTGTCACCACCTCTGGGAAGCCTTTTCTGATTCTCCCAGGTAGAACTGAATTCTTTCTTTCTTTGGTCTGATGGTATCATTCATTTGACTCTATGATCACTCTAATGTCCAACACTAATGTGAAACTTCGTATGCACCCTCTTTGTCCATTTTCTGTTGCTGTAACAGAATACTACAGACCAGGTAATTTATAAATAAAAGAAATGTATTTCTTACAGTTTTGGAGGTTCAGAAATCCACAAAGATGGTGTCAGCATCTGGTGAGGACCTTCTTGCTTCATCATAATGTGGTGGAAGAGTGAGTATGGGAGACACAGAGAAAATCAGGCCAAACTCATCCTTTTATCAGGAACTCACTCCACAGATAACTAACCTATTCCCTCCATAATGGCATTAATCTATTAATCACCTCTTAAAGGTCCCACCTCTGAATACTGTGACAATGACAATTTTCCAACACAGAAACTTTGAGGGACATATTCAAACCATAGCAGGCACTCAATTAAATGGATGCATAAGCAATAAAATTAAAATAATATAAGAAAGAAACTAAGAGTTGGAACGGGCTTTAGAAATCATCCAGGCAATGTTTCCCCAAATTCAGCCATTTGCGTCTCCCTTCACAATTTTTGGTATACTATTAATTCTTATGTTTTACTTTAAATCAAGCTTCCTACTATTTAAATACATGTATATTTATGAAAAATTTGCATCAAATTTATAAACGGAAAACTGGCATGTCTTGCATTAATAGAAAGCAACATTTATATCTCCAAAAACAAGTGAAAGATAATGTCCTAAAACTCTAGCTGGGTGTCATGGGCTGAATTATGTTCCCTCAAAATTCATATGTTGAAGTCCCAAAGCCTAGAACCTCAGAAGGTGACGGTATTTGGATGTAAAGGCTTTAAAGAGGTAATTATGTTAAAATATGGTGGGTAGGCCCCAATGCAGTAAGACTGGTGTCCTTATAGGAAAAGGAGATTAGGACAGATAGGGAGAAAGAGAGAGGAGAGAGAGGCTAGACATGCACGTGCACAGAGGAAAGACCCCGTGAGGACACAGAGAAGGCAGCCATCTGCAAGCCAAGGAAAGATGACTCAGAAAACACCTGCTGACACCTCGATCTCAGACTTCTAGCCTCCAGAGCTATGAGAAAATAAATTTTTGTTGTTTAAATGAGCCACTCCGTTGTATTTTATTATGGTAGACTTAACAAACCAATATACCAGGTATTATTGCCTGCTGAAAAATGCTGAGCCCAGTCTGCTCTCTTTTAGTTAAAAGGTGAGATTATAAGAATAAAAGGGCCAGGGAGGGTGGCTCATTCCTGTAATCTCAGCAGTTTGGGAGGCCAAGCGAAGGCAGACAGATCACCTGAGTCCAGGAGTTCAAGGCCAGCCTGGCCAACATGACAAAACCTCACCTCTACAAAAAATACAAAAAATTGGCAGAGCATGGTGTTGCACACCTGTAGTCCCAGCTACTTGAGAGGCTGAGGTGGCAGGATCATGTAGATGAGCCCGGAAGGTTGAGGCTGCAGTAAGCTGTGATCATGCTACTGCACTCAGCCTTGGTGACAGAGTGAGACCCTGAGAAAGAGAAAGAAAGAAAGAAAGAAAGAAAGAAAGAAAGAAAGAAAGAAAGAAAGAAAGAAAGAAAGAAAGAAAGAAAGAAAGAAAGAAAGAAAGAAAGAGAGGGAGGGAGGGAGGGAGGGAAAGAAAGAAAAGAAAAGAATGTTAAAGATGTACTATCACCAACAGAGACTTTTTCTGTGATGAAATCAGAAGAATTAGGTAGAATTTAAAAAGAGATGACTTTTTCAATATGAGAATATCAGTCAGGCTGGATTATATTCTATGTTTAAAAATCTCAGTGTCTTAACACATTAAATGTTTATTTCTAACTCATGTTATGTGTTTTACACAGGTTGGTAGGGATTCTCCTCTGCCCAGTCACTCAGCAGGCTAGGCTGATGAAGGCTCCACCATCTTAGAACTGGGTAATCTGTAATGCAAGGCACTCTCTGCCACCATGTGTGAGGAAGAGAGAGTTTGGAGAACCGTGCACAGGCTTCCCACCATCTGAGACTGGAAGTGGCACACATAATTTCTGTACACATTTCATTGGTCGGAGCTAGTCATACGGCCTCACCTAATGCAAACAAGAGGGCTAGGAAATGCAGGTGAGCAAATGGATTCTTTGGGGGGTGTTTTTCTGTCTCTTCCACAAGATCTGATGCTATTTAATGTCATAGTTCTGTACTTCCAAAATCATCTTGAGTATATCTCAAGAATGCATCCTATGCTTTGGGGGGAAAAAAAGGATCTGGGCCAAGTTCTTAATTGCATAGCTGAAAATACTGAAATCGCCAGTGTAAATAAGTGCTTCCTTGCCATGACCCACCCTCTTGGTGGCACGTCTGCAGCCACATCTCCTGTCTCTTGAGGCCTGCACTTAGACTCTTTCCACTCAACCCTGTGAGCACACAATGGTAGCAGCTAGAATAATTTGGATGTCTATTTTTGGTGCAAGAACCTTTCATTGTTCATTTCAAGTAAGATCATAACCGGGGAAATATTCTAAAGGCCAATACTGATATTGAAGAACGTGAGGACAACTTGTTCCATTTACCATTTCATCCAGAACACGCAGAGACCTTTCCTATTCCGTGTTGGAGGCGAATACATCTGCAGAATCGATGAGAAAGTATGATTGCTCAGTGTTGTCTGGTTAGCATCCAATTATGTACAGTGTATTTATTTTAAATTTAGAAGACGCACACAAGAGATTTCCAGGAACAAAATGAGAAGAAATTGGCAGTGCACTGAATGGAAAAAATTAATGACTTGAATTACACAGCCTGTGAGTCGAAGCCGATGAGAGGGGGAGAGAGAGGGAGAAAGGAGGTTGCAGTTATTCACACTGAGCTGTGCTGATGGTCCTGAGCAGTGCTTGAAAAGCGGTCACCCTCGGTGCAGCTGTCACATTCTTTATCTTCATGGCGGGGCTGGGCTTTGCGGGTCACAAACGTGTCACAGTTTTGGGAGTACAAAAATGATGCCCCCAAACAGACTTCAACGGCAAGCATCCTTTTGGAGAATAGATTCAATGCTTAAGTTTTAGCTTAATCACTTTGTCAGCTTTCCTGGGTGAGAGGGAGGAGGAGAGTGAGCCAAGGCCATGAGTAAAGGAATGAGGACCGGGGCTTTGTGTATCTCTGCGGAGAGTCACTGATGGAAGGAATCAGCATTTGTTGAGCTCCTCCTCTGTGCGGGCATCTATGATGTGCTAGGGACGCTCACACGTATGGTCCCATTTATCCTTCTTGATTATCCCTGGTTTTAGAAGCACAGAAACTAAGGTAAGAAAGGTAGATGATCTTGACCTTTCTTGATCTCACAGGGGTTATGTGTTGAATTGCATTCCACCAAATTCCTATGTTGAATTCCTCACTCCCAGTGTCTCAGAATGTGACCTTATTTGGCAATAAGGTTTCTTGTAGAGTAATTAGCTAAGATGAGGTTATTCTGGAGTAGGGTGAGCCCCTAAGCCAATATGACTAGTGTCCTGATTAAAAAGGGGAAATGTGGACATAGACAGCACACAGAGAGAACACATGTGAGATGAAGGCAGAGGTCAGGGCAATGCTTCTACAGGCCAAGGAAAACTAAAGATGGCCGGCAAACCACCAGCAGCTGGGAGAAAGACCTGCAATAGATTCTCTCCAACAGCCCTTAGAAGGAAGCAACCCTGCCAACACCTTGATCTTGGACTTTCAGCCTCCAGAACTGTGAATTAATAAGTGTCTGTTGTTTGAGTCACCCAGGCTGTGATGCCTTGTTGTGACAGCCCTAGAAAACTAATACAACCTGGTCACCAAGCAGATGGGTCACTGGTTTCCTCTGCATCTCAATCTATCTATGAAGGCAGGGCCTTGCCTTGGTGCCTTCTCTCTCCCTGGCACATGGCCCACATGACATCCACACATTTTTCCTCATTTTATAAAAGGAGGACACTGAACCCAGGGGCTCACTGCCCTGTCCAAAGCTCCACAGCCAGTTATTTACAACCAGGGGCAGGTCCTTCTGTGCTTCTTCCTGCACCCGATCAAGATCCAGGACACCACTTCATTTTCAGAGTGGTCTGGGCCAGCTTCTTGGGCTCCTGATCCATCAAAAGCAGAAAGTAGAAAATGAATGTTTCTAACTTTCAATCAAACCTTGGGATGCCAAACTGAGGGGAGGCTAATGGAGATTAAAGGTGTATTAGGCCATTCTCACATTGTTATAAAGAAATATCTAAAACTGGGTAATTTGTAAGGAAAAGAGGTTTAATTGGCTCATGGTTCCGTAGGCTGTACAGGAAGCATGGCTGGGGAGGCATCAGGAAACTTACAATCATGGTGGAAGGCGAAGGGGAAGCAGGCACGTCCTACATGGCCGGATCAAGAGGAGGAGAAAGAAACGTATGCCTGAAAGCGCTGTGCTATGGGAAGTGTCTTAGTCCCTACTTGTTCAGGCTGCTATAACAAAATACCATGGTCTGGGTCGCTCATAAACAACAGAAAATGTATTTGTCACCATTCTGGAAGTTGTGAAGTCTCAGACCAGGGCACTTTTGGTGTCTGGTGAGTACTCTCTTCATGGATGGCTATCTTTTCACTGTGTCCTCACATGGCAGAAGCAAGCTCTCTTGAGACTTTCATAAGGACACTAATCCCAGTCAAAAGGGCTTCACCCTCATGACCTAATCACCTCCCAAAGGCCCTACCTTCAAATATCTACTCTTTGTGGGTTAGGTTTCAACATACAAATTTTGTTGGGACACAGATATTCAGAACACAGCAGGAAGTAGCTGCTATCATCCAGCCAAGGTACGCACACTCCATTGGCCACAAATGGACTGGGTGAAGCCAGCTGTGTGAGACCAGCCATGCTCTCCACCCTCACACCCCCACTCAGAAAGCAGCCAGGCTGAACTGGTCTTTGTTCACTAAGTGTGTGGGGCTCTCACCCTTACTCCCACCAGCTCCAGCCAACCTCCAATATGGGTTGAGATGACACTTTCCCTGAGACCCCAAAAGCCAGGTCCGTTTCCCCCTGGGCTCACTGGGATTACAGCCTTCCCTCTTCAGACAGCTCCCACACCAGACTGGGAACACTTCCAGGTGAAGGGCAGAGTCAGGTTCACTGCTTTCCCCCCAGAGCCCACCACAGGAGCTCTCTAGTTCTACAACATTTATTCAAAGAAAGGATGAATGAGTCCCCAGTGTGCTCCCCAACAGAGTCACTTTGAGGGCAGTCACACTCTAAGAAGTCTGTGGACTGGTCAGTCCCTTCTCAGCCCTGCTAACCCCAAGCCAAGAGATGGGTGAGCTGCTGGCAAACAGGGAGGAGGGAGAGGGAGGAAGGGAGAGGAGGGCAGAGCTTTAATGGAGGCGCAGCCCAGGGTCCCTTACAGCTGCTGAAGGTGCCACTTGGCTGCTCTTTGTCTACCCGTGTTGGCTGCCCTGGTCATCGACTTAAACCTCATTACAGATTGGAGTGGGGAGGGAGTCATTTCGTGGGTGTTTTGAGACTGGGAAGTAATTAAGGAGTGTGATGTTGGTGGGCATTTAGATTGATTCCATGTCTTTGCTATTGTAAATGATGCTGCAGTGAACATATGCATGCATGTGGCTTATTGGTAGCACGATTTATGTTCCTTTGGTATATACCCAGTAATGGGATTGCTGGGTTGAATGGTAGTTATTTTTAGCTCTTTGAAGAATCACCACACTGCTTTCCACAATGGTTGAACGAATTTACACTCCCACCAACCGTGTATAAGCATTCCCTTTTCTCTGCAATACACCATGGAATACTATGCAGCCATAAGAAAGAATGAGATCATGTCCTTTGCAGGAACATGGATGGAACTGGAGGCCATTATCCTTAGCAAACTAATGCAAGAATAGAAAACCAAATATTGCATGTTCTCACTTAGTGGGAGCTCAATGATGAGAGCACATGACACACAGAGGGGAACAACACACCCTGGGACCTACTTGAGGGTGGAGAATGGGAGGAGAGAGAGGATCAGAAAAAATAACTACTGGGTACTAGGCTTAGTACCTGGGTGGCGAAATAATCTGTACAACAAACCCCCGTGACACAAGTTTACCTATATAACAAATCTGCACATGTATCCCTTAACCTGAAATAAAAGTTAAAAAAAAAAAAAAAAAAAAAAAAAAAAGCAGCGCGATGTTATCAACAGAAAGAATAACTCTTGGGGGAAGAAGCCCATCCTACACGCCTGACTGGCCTCAAAAAGGGCAGTTTGCTCTCTGATGGTCTGAATTCAAGTCCTATTTGCCTCATTTACCAACTGGGTACCTGGAAGACATTCTGACCCCTCCCTAAAATTCCATTTTTTTGTTGGTAAATGAGCTTTGCCACATACTCTCTATCCTGGCTTGCTGTAAGAACTGAGTGCGATACGTGTGTGAAAATGCTGTGAGGCTGGCTGAACGAACAGCTGTTCATTCTCTCTGGGCTGACGCTGGGACAAAGTACTGGCGTGCAGGCCTGTTCTGAGGACAGTACATCAAGTGTGGCGAGTGTATGGTCAACCCCTCCATCTCAGGGACCTGGAGAGATGTATTCATTCCAGACCTGGCTCTCAGGTCTTGGGAGACGCTAAGATAAATATGCAGTTTCTGCCTTGGAGGGATTTATAATTAAGAGGGGAGACATTTAATAGCTACTTAAATGTACAAACGCGTGACCTTGGTGTCAGCCATGATCTCTTAGCCTCTTAAAATCCAAATAAGATTTGCTTCAAGTTCTCAGTCTGTATTCTGGGCAAGTACAAAACCATCCCGAGGAGGAGTGAGAATTCCCTGGAGGCTCAGAGCCCCTCTGATGGTGTCCCTGCTGCCTCTGCTGGCAGATCAGTTTCATTGTCCATCTCATTGCCCCAGCCGACCGCCTCAGGGGCCCAGACATGGAGCTCAGTGTCTTCCTGGCTTCCTGACAAAACTCCCACTCAGACAAGGCATGTGTGTATATGTAACCTACTTTCTTCGAGTTTTGTGGGGAGGGGGGCAAAAGAGGTTTTTATTGCCAACATACAATGACTTCTAATTGAATGTTTGCATCGTAAAGTCTCTCGGCCACCCTGACAATGGAGGTTTTAACACATCGTGCCCCAGCTGCATCCCATCTCACTTAATTTTTTTTTTTTTTTTTTTGAGTCAGAGTCTTGTTCTATCATCCAGGCTAGAGTGCAGTGGGTGATCTCGGCTCACTGCAACCTTGGCTCACTGCAACCTCTGCCTCCTGGGTTCAAGTGATTATCCTCCCTTAGCCTCCTGAGTAGCTAGGACTACAGGTGTGTGCCACCACACCCAGCTAATTTTTGTATTTTTAATAGAGATGGGGTTTCACCATATTGGCCAGGATGGTCTTGAACTCCTGACCTCAAGTGATCTGCCCACCTCGGCCTCCCAAAGTGCTGGGATTACAGACATGAGCCACCATGCCCGGCCTCTCACTCAATCTTGATTCCCTTTGTGCATCTCATTGTTCTTCCTCACCTCCTTCCCCCAGGATTATCTCTTAGGATCCAAATTCTTTACCCTCCTTTCTGTAGAGCAATTCCTCTCTCCCTTGTCTCTTCCTGCACTTGCTTCCAGAGTCCTCTCTGCAGTTCCTGACTCACTGGGGTGTGGGACTTTCTGAATTTCTTGAGTCTGACTGTTTGCAGCAACCACGTGTCTCCATTACATAGGGTTGGGGCCTTCAGAGGCAGAAGAAGAAGATCCCAGTACTGGGGGTCCTGGGAGAAAAGGTATAAGCCTGGGTGCCCACCATATTCAAGAGAGCAGGGGCCCGGTTCTCCTGCCTCAGCTCCATGTGAGCTTCTAGTTTTTTGTTTGTTTGACTTTACATTGAAGTTTAATATACATACAGAGAAGTGCACCTGTCATAAGTGTAGAGTTCAGTGTGAATTCTCCCAGCTGAATATGCCTGTGTAATCAGGATCCAGACCAAGATGCAGAACATGCTAGCACCCCCTAGTCACTATCTTCCACAAAAGGTGAAGCACTATCCTGACTGCTAACTGCATAGATTTATTTTACCTGGTTTTGTATTTTATGTAAGTGGAATCCCATAGCTTGTAATTCTTTGTGTCTGGTATCTTCCGTTTAACATTTTATTTGTGAAATGCATCTACACTTTGGGGTGTTGTTATAGATAGTTCACCCCCTTTATAGTTTCTTTGTGTGAATACACCACGATTTCTAGTCTACAGTTGATGGATATTTGGGGTATTTCCAGTTTGGAGCTACCATGTGGCTTCTGGTTTTGAACCAGATGTTTGCAGAGTCGGTTACCCCAAAAGAGATACTGAACACAAAAGAAAGTCACTCATTCATTCAGCAAACACCATCTGTGGGAAACCTACAATGTGCCAGGCATGTAGACAAATGCTGAGATGGAACAGTGATCAAAGTCAACATGTCCCAGCCCTCATGGAGCTGAACGTTTGTAAGGGAAATGGTGTATAGACAGATGATTAGAACACAGCCAGATCCGAGCTTTGCTAAGGGTGGAGAGAAAGTCAGCAAAGTGTAGGCTTGAAGCTTCAGATAAAGGTGGCTGCTGAGAGTGTATTCAAGGTAGAAGGAACACCTTGTTCCATTGGCACATTTGCAAAACTTGAATGTTCCTCTTACTGGGGTGGGCAGTGGGGTGAGACCAAGCTGCCGAGATAGGCAGTGGCTGCATCTCAAAAGGCTGAGAGAACTGGCCGGGCACAATGGCTTATGCCTGTAATTCCAGCACTTTGGGAGGCCAAGGCAGGCAAATAGCTTGAGCTCAGGAGTTCAAGACAAGTCTGGGCAACACGGTGAAACCTCATCTCTACAAAAAAAAAAAAATACAAAAATTTTATCAGGGCATGGTGGCATGTACCTGTAGTCCCAGCTACTTGGGAAGCTGAGGTGGTAGGATGGCTTAAGCTCGGAGTTCGAGGCTGCAGTGAACCAAGATCACACTACTGCACTCCAGCCTGGGCGACAGAGAAAGGCCGTGTCTAAAAAAAAAAAAAGGAAAGAAAAGAAGAAAGGTTGATAGAACCATTGTAGAATTGCGATTTCTCTTGAGGACAAAAAGTTCCACCTAAATAGAGGAGTGACATGAACCACTTTGCCTTTAAGAAACCCCTTCTGGCTGTGGTGTGGAAACGCCTGGAAACCGGTTCCGGCAGGGCAGTGTTTGACCAGGGAAGAGGTGGTGGGCGTGAGCACACCCTACAATTCTGCCTGCTGACCTAGACCTCACATTGCCACCTGCAAGGTGATTTGTTTGCCATTAACCAAGCACGAGGGCCCTGCACAGGATACATTTGCTTAGGGAATCCCACATTTATATTTTCTATGCTATTTAGTCTGGAATCTTCCAAAACACACTCCCATTTGACCTTTCTGTGTTTCTGGAGCCCTCCCTTCCCGTGCCGAGCTCTGACCCTCTGCAGCTGTCTTACGGGTGTGAGGTCTTTGGCCGTGGCTTTGAGGCCTCCTGGCTCGGCTCCTTCGAGGCCAGGAATTTGGGAAGGGAAGACTCGATCTTGCCTCACAGGGAAGGAGGCAGCTGTCGGGCCGCCTTTCCTCTGCCTTGCTTGTTCTGCATTTTTGGGTGAGCTGTTTTTGTTTAATGTAAGCAGAGCAAATCCATCCATAGCAAAATCAGAGAAAATAACTTGTTGATGTGTAAACCAGGATGTCACAAATAACCCTGTTTGTTTAATTATAGCAGGCTGAGTGCTTGGAGCCGGGAAGGGGGTGGTGGTAGCGGTGGTGCTCTAGGAGGGGAATTCAGGATACCATTGCAGGCATCCCGGAGGCCTGCGAATGGGACCTGGAGGAACATGTGAGTGCCTGGAGCCACGTGGATAAACTGGGGCACATCTGGTGCCTGAGTCAAGCCCATCCGAGTGGGTAGACAGCTTTCGGTGCTAATGGGAGCTTGCTGTAGAGTCGCTAGACAGAAGAATTAAATCATAGATGAAAGGATAAAAAAGGTACATGGAAATAATAAGGCTGTGAACATAAGAAATTTTGACTTGATGAGTAATTGCTTTATGAAAAAGTTTGTTCTTCGCCATGAAATACATCAGTGTGGTCAAGAACAGAGAACAGTGGGCCTCCCACCCAACCCCACTTAAAATTGCCTCCTCTTCCATTTCAAGGAGATTATGGAAACAGGACTTTAAAAAACTAGGAGCAATGCAGTGTTGAGTTTAAGATCATGGGCTTTGGATTTAGGTAGACCTGGGTTCAAGTCTGGGCTCAGACTAAAGAGCATAAGAGGGTAGTAGAAGTGTAAATGTGAGGTTCCCTGAGCAAATGTGTCCTCTGGCAGGCCTTTGGACTTGGTTAATGGCAAATGAATCATCTTGGAGGTGGTCTTGTGAGGTCTGGGTCAGCAGGCAGAATTGTGGGGGCTACTTATGCCCACCACCTCTTCGCTGGTCACACATTGCCCCACCTGAACCCCTGCTTCTAGGCGTGCGCATGCCAGCCACCCACACCACAGCCAGAAGGGTGCATCTTGAAGGCAAAGCAGTTCATGTAGCTCCTTTATTTAGGTGGAGCTTTTATCCTCAAAAAAATTAGCCAGGTGCCCGCCATACTCCTGGCTAATTTTTTTTTTGTACTGCAAAAACTACCGTAAGCAATTTAAAAGAAAAGATGCAGATTAGGAAAATGTATTTTTAATTTTATTTAGTAGTAGGAATTTAAACAAATTTGCAAAAAAAAAAAAAAAAAAAAAACCCTATTAAAAAGTGGCCAAGGAACTTGAACAGACACTTATCAAAAGAAGACACATATGCAGCCAACAAACATATTTTTAAAAACTCATCATCACTGATCATTAGAGAAATGCAAATCAAAATCACAATGAGATGCCATCTCACGCCATTCAGACTAAAAAGTCAAAAAACAACAGATGCTGGTGAGGTTGCACAGAAAAAGTAACACTTTTACACTGTTGGTGGGAGTGTAAATTAGTTCAGCCATTGTGGAAGACAGTGTGGTGATTCCTCAAAGACCTAGAGGTGGAAATACCATTTGACCCAACAATCTTATTACTGGGTATCTACCCAAAGGAATAGAAATCATTTTATTACAAAGATACATGCACGTATATGTTCTCAACTCCTTAAAGTGGCTCTTTAGACCCTTTAAGATTCAGCCCCTGCCTACCTCTGCAGCTTGGTCTCACCCACTACCCACCCCATTATCTAGGTGCAAGTCTCCCTTCTTCCCATGTGGCCTGGATCCAGTTATACCTGAAGCCATTACCCTAGGGATTTTCAGTTATGGGAGCCAATCACTAACTTTTGTTTAAGTTTATTTAAATGTAGTTGTTTTTTCTGCTTTTTGTCAACCAAAACAAAGGATTCTGTCTAATACAGTTTGCAACACCAGAGTATTTCTTAAAAATGTTTCATGGCATATACATATCAATATCAGAGAATGATCGTTTTATGCCCAGGTGGGTTAAGAGAATGCTGTTCCCAGGCATGTTCAACCAGTACTGCCACAGAAATGACTGGGGTTCTTTCTATTCCTCCCCGCTTCTCCCTTTTCTTTTCAACTGAAAAATAAGTTACTTCGGGGGTTTCTTCATCAGCAACAGTCTTCCTAGAGAGACACTCTTTTGAATCCAAAACAAATTCTTCTTGATAATTGGAAAAAGGTCCAACAGGCCTTCCTGCGCTGGGTAGCAGCTTGTGATAACTTCCTCCAAAGAGAAAAACCAGTAAATCCAGAACATCAACATGTTGGTGGGACAGAAGCACTCACTCTGAGCAGTGGCACTCAATGTGTGGTCCCTGGACAGCATCATCAACAAATGGAGACTTGGTGGAAAGGCAGATTATCTCACTGGGTCACTAACTCTGAGAGTGGATCCCAACAATCTCTATTTTTACAAACTCTCAGATTCTGCTGCTCACCAGAATGTGGGACCCACTGGCACAGGGGGGTTCCTTTTTCTTGGTGACTACAGGCTGCTGGGTGATTAAAATCAAACCCAGGCTACCTTTGCAGGGTCCCTCTGGGTTTGAACATTTGCTTTATCACTTTGAGAAGAGGTAGGAGAGGTCACTCTAAGGACAAAACTGGCAGAGAGCTTTGTGTGCTTTCTTTTGTGCAGGAATCAGACCACTCATCCATCTACGATTTCCGGAAGCTTCAAAGAGGTAGGGGTTTACCTTTGAGGCAACTAGTCAACAAACCCTATTGTTCCTTCACTTTTCAGGGTCCTGGACCCCTCCCCTGTCACCTAAAGGTACAAATTCTATTGTATTTCTGGAAGACAGGGAAAATAGATGCAGATTAGGAAGAAATATTTTTAATTTTATGTAGTAGTAGGAACTTAAATGAATTTGCAAGAAAAATACAACCATATTAAAAAGTGGGCAAAGAACATGAACAGACACTTACCAAAGGAAGACACACATGCAGCCAACAAACATATGAGAAACAGCTCAACAGCGCTGATCATTAGAGAAATGCAAATCACAATCACAATGAGATGCCATCTCACGCCAGTCAGAATGGCTATTACTAAAAAGTCAAAAACTGGTAATGGGCTTTGGTTGCTTTTTGCATTTCTCTAACGATCAGTGATGTTGAGCTTTTATTCAACCTGCCTCCTATCTCTTTTTCCCTACCTGTCCCCTGTGCGTGTCCTTCCTGGACCCTGAACTTTTTTGCTTAGCATCCTCAGGGTTGGTGCACCCAGAGACCGACCTGCTGGACTACTTTGCCTAGGGACAGAGTTGCTTTCTGTCTTCTCACCCTCAGCAACACTGGATTTGCCCATCTTTTCAAGTTTTGCCACCCTGATGAGAGAAAAATAGTATTTCATCTTTTTGTTTAAGGTATATTTTCTTGATTACTTATAAGAAGACTGAATATCATTCCCAATGTTTATTGGCCATGTGATCATTTCCTTTTCCATGAATTGTCCATTTATCTATTAGAATGTGGTTTTCTTACTAATTTATACATTTTCATAAATCAATTCTTTTCTTCAACTTTTATTTTAAGTTCAGGGGTACATGTGCAGGATATGCAGGTTTGTTACATAGGTAAACGTGTGCCATGATGGTTTGCTGCACAGATCTTCCCATCACCTAGGTATTAAGCCTGGCATCCATTAGTTATTCTTCCTGATGCTGTCCCTACCCCTGTCCCCCAGACAGGCACGTATGTGTTGTTCCCTTCATGCCCTGCCCCTGTGTGTCTGTGTGTTCTTGTCATTCAGCTCCCACTAATAAGTAAGAACATGTGGTGTTTGGTTTTCTGTTCCTACATTTGTTTGTTGAGGATAACAGCTTTCAGCTCCCTCCATATCCCTGCAAAGGACATGGCTGCATAGTATTCCATGGTGTATATGTATCACATTTGCTTTATTCAATCTATCATTGATGGACATTTGGTTGATTTCATGTCTTTGCCATTGTGAATAGTGCTACAATGAACATACACATGCATGTATCTTTATAATAGAATGATTTATATTCCTTTGGATATATACCCAGTAATGGGATTGCTGCCTCTAGGTCTTTGAGGAATCACCACGCTATCTTCCACAACGATTGAACTAATTTACACTCCCACCAACAGTGTGAAAGTGTTACTTTTTCTGTGCAATCTCGCCAGCACCTGTTGTTTTTTGACTTTTTAGTAATAGCCATTCTGACTGGTGTGAGGTGGTATCTCATTGTGATTTTGATTTGTATTTCTCTAATGGTCAGTGATGTTGAGTTTTTTTACATATGTTTGTTGGCTGCACGTATGTCTTCTTTTGATAAGTGTCCGTTCATGTCCTTTGCCCACTTTTTAATAGGGTTGTGTTTTTCTTGCAAATTTGTTTAAGTTCCTACTACTGAATAAAATTAAAAATACATTTTCCTAATCTGCATCTTTTCTTTTAAATTGTTTACAGTAGTTTTTGCAGTACAAAAAAATTAAATTTTATGTAGTCAAACCTATTGATCTTTTTGGGACCTGAGTTTTATATCTTGATTAGGAAAACCATTAAACAAATGACTATTCCCCAGTAATTATTTGTTGTTGTTTTTGTTTTACAGTTTTAAAGTATTAGATCTTAAACTAGCTGAAATTTACTTTTGTGTGTGATATAAAGTTAGACTCTATATTTATTTTTTTTCCTAAACGGATGGCCAATTTCTCAAATTTTAAACAATCCATCTTTTCTCTACTTGTTTCAATACCACCTTTGTCATAGACTGAAATCTGAACTCTAATTTCTTCCCTCCTTACCCCTCCCTTCCATCCTTCCTTCCTTCCTTCCTTCCTTTCTCTCTCTCTTTTCCTTCCTTCCTTCCTTTCTTCCTTCCTTCTTTCCTTCCTTGCTTCCTTCCCTCCCTCCCTCCGTCCCTCCCTCCCTCTCTCTCTCTCTCTCTTTCTCTCTTTCTCTCTTTCTTTCTTTCTTCTTTCCTCTTTCTC
This sequence comes from Macaca thibetana thibetana, assembly GCF_024542745.1. Taxonomy (NCBI): domain Eukaryota; kingdom Metazoa; phylum Chordata; class Mammalia; order Primates; family Cercopithecidae; genus Macaca; species Macaca thibetana. The sequence goes on from NC_065584.1 coordinate 18,558,855, forward strand.
TCTTTCTTTCTTCTTTTTTTTTCAGCGTTTCTGTCACCCGGGCTGGAGTGCTGGAGGGCAGTGGTATGATCTTGGCTCACTGTCACTGCAACCTCCGCCTCCCAGGTTCAAGTGATTCCCCTGCCTCGGCCTCCCACCTCAGCATCCCAAGGAGCTGGGATTACAGGTGCCCACCACTTCGCCCGGCTAATTTTTGCATTTTTAGTAGAGATGGAGTTTCACCATGTTAGACAGGCTGGTCTTGAACTCTTGACCTCAGATGATCCACCCACCTGCCTCAGCCTTCCAAAGTGCTGGGATTCCACTTCTAATTTATTTCATATGTCTCTCATTTCTATAACAACATTATTTAGTACTGTCACTTTTTAATAGTTTTTAATGTCTGGTAGGGTGTTTAGTAAATCTGGGTGTTTTGTTCTTTTACTTCACGAAATGAAATTTAGAATCAGCTTGTTAAATTCCAGGAGAATTGACATTGAACTAAGTTATTGATTCTTATGAAGGGAACTGATATCTCTACAATTTTGAGTCCATAACGTGGAAAAATAGGATGTCTCTCCATTTATTTAGTCTTCCTCAGTTAATGTTTTAGTGTTTTCCTCCATATAAGCTTTGCATGGTTTTTTAAAGTTATGACTAGGTATTTTATAATATTTTACATTATTGTTAATAGGATTTTTTCAATATATTTTCTAATTAGTTATTGCTAGAGTAAGGGGAAGCTAGTTCTTAAGTTTCATGTGTTCACCTTGCATCTTACTATTTTATTGACTTCTTCTTTTTTTTTTTTTCAGACAGAGTTTCACTCTTGTTGCCCAGGCTGGAGTGCAGTGGCGTGATCTGGGCTTACTGCAACCTCCCCATCCCAGGCTGAAGTGATTCTTCTGCCTCAGCCTCTTGAGTAGCTGGTATTACAGGTGCCAGCCACATGCCCAGCTAATTTATTGTATTTTTAGTAGAGACCATCTTGGTCAGGCTGGTCTTCAACTCCTGACCTTAGGTGATCCACCTGCCTTGGCCTCCCAAAGTGCTGGGATTACAGATGTGAGCCACTGCGCCCGGCCTAGTTTATTGACTTGTATTATAACTAGGAGTTTTCCAGTCAATTGCCTTGGATTTTCTAGGTAGAACATCATATCCATATGTTTGCTTACATTTGAGGAACTGGAATTTGCTGTTATTAATCAAGTTGACTTTTTGTTGCATTCTAGTCTTTAACCTCTAATTTTACTTTTAGTAATTCTTCCCTTAGACTTTCTTTAGATTTATTTTATTAACCTTGTTTCTAGTTTCTGCAATCAAATGACACTAATTTATTAGCAAATGAATTTGAAACTAAATTTTCCTTTGGATGCTGGTTTGACTACATGCCTTAGGTTTTATTATGTAGTGTCTGATTTTTATTTATTTCACATTTGGTATATTCAGTCTTGACTTCTTTTTCTTAAATCTCTGAGAGATATTTAGAAGAGTGTTTTTAATCTTCTAGGCCGGGCACGGTGGCTCAAGCCTGTAATCCCAGCACTTTGGAAGGTGGAGGCAAGTGGATCACGAGGTCAAGAGATCGAGACCATCCTGGCCAACATGGTAAAACCCTGTCTCTACTAAAAAGTCAAAAATTAGCTGGGCATGGTGGCACGTGCCTGTAGCCTCAGCTACTCAGGAGGCTGAGGCAAGAGAATCACTTGAACCCAGGAGGTGGAGGTTGCAGTGAGCTGAGATCGCACCATTGCACTCCAGCCTGGTGACTCTATCTCAAAAAAATTTTTTAAAAATTATCTAAGTGATTAGATTTTTTAGGTTGCCTTTGTTATTAATTCTAGTTGCAATCAGAGGATGTATTATGAGTTCTTTTATCCTTATTTATTGGTTTTACTCCCATCTATGTTTTAACACTGTATCATTAAGGTGCGGAAAGGCTCAAGACTTTTGTAATGTCTCAGTGAGTTGGACCTTTTATTGCTGTAACTCTTTTTCTGTTTAATTAGTATCTGATATAATACTATCACATCTATTTTCTTTTTGTTAGTATTTTCCTATTCTTTACTTTCAAGCTGTTCTTATCCTTTCATTTTATGTAGGACTCTTATAAATACCATGTAACTAAATTTTTAAAAATATCTCTCCCTTTTTTGTGAGACAGAGTCTCACTGTGTTGCCCAGGTTGGAGTGCAGTGGCACTATCTGGGCTCATTGCAAACTCTGCCTTCTGGGTTCAAGCAAAAAATCTCTCCCTGTTATGGCTGTATTACTGATACATTTGGTCATAGTTCTGCCATCTTGTTTTGTTGTTTTTTATTACACTTCCTTGTTTCCTTTACTGTTTCTTCTTTAGCTTGGTTGACTATTTTCTTTTTTAGCCATTAGTGATTTGAAAAATATTCATTCAGTTTTTATTCCTTCTTCAAGCAGGTATTTAAACATTTTACTCAACACATTTAAAGGTATATGTTTCTATTAATGCTGAGAATTAATCAGTACATATTACTATCCTGATACTTTATTGTATCTTTCTTCCCTCTCCATGCATCAACTCCCTCTACGCACTCCCAAGTTTTGTTGAAATCTGGAATTTAACAGATGGAATTCTTTCTTAACAATCCATTAAGCTTTATAGCCATTTTTCAGTAGTCATTTGGGCTCAAATTTTACTAGTTTTTTTGCACAACACTGTTTGATATTTCCCTTTCTTCAGCTCATTTTTCGTATTGTTGGAGTATATCCTCTAGAGAATCTTTCAAAAAGACTTCATGGAGACAAATTTTCTGAGTTCTTGTCCATCTAGGAATAATTTCTATTTTGTACTTAAATCACTTTTTGTCTGAGTACAAAATTCTAGATTAGAAATTAATTCTCTCTGCAGAACTTGGTGACATCATGTTTTATAAATTTTACAATCATTGCATTTGAGAAGTTTGATGTCCATTTATTTCTTCTTCCTTTGAAGTTAAACTACGGGTCTTTTATTTCTCCTTGAATTTTTTTCTTTACTCCCTCCCTTATTCCTTATTTTTGTCTTTTATTTCATCAATATGTCTTGTCCCAAATACCCCTCACTTGCTGCCATATTTCTTTTCAGTATTTCATGGGCTTCCTTTATATGAAGAATTCAGACTTTCTTTTAGCTTTGAAAATGTTTTGTATAATTCATATGATTATTTTCTCTATCCATTCACCTTCTAGATATACTTTGAGATAGAGGTTGAAGCTTCATGTTCTGTTTTTTTTGTGTTCAGGTTTTTGTCTTTCACATTTCAGCTTTTGGAATTTCACACTGTGTTCAAGGTGGATCCCTTGCCTCAATATTCCAGTTTATCAAAGTACCCTTCAGTTCTATGCATTTTATTAATCAATCCATCTATTTTAGGGTTTTCTTCCTTGGAAAAAGTTATAAACCATGGCAAATTATAGAGGATAATTGTGTTAGTCCATTTTCACACTGCTATAAAGAATTACCTAAGACTGGGTAATTTATGAAGAAGGAAGTTTTAATTGACTCACAGTTCCGCATGACTGGGAAGGCCTCAGGAAACTTACAATCATGGCAGAAGGGGAAGCAAGGATCTTCTTCACATGGCAGCGGGAGGGCGAGCAAGCTGGGGTAAGTGCTACACTTTAAAACCATCAGCTCTTTTGAGAACTCACTCACTATCATGAGAATAGCAAGGGAGAAATCTGCCCCCATGATCTAGTCATCTCCCACCAGGCCCCGCCTCTGACACGTGGAGATTACAATTTGAGATGAGATTTGGCTGGGGACACAGAGCCAAACCATATCAATAACATAGCAAACACCCATGTACCCGTTACTCAGAAATAATTAACATTAACATTTTGTCACATTTTCTTTGGTTCAATTTTAATTAAATAAAATATTACTGATAAAATTGCAGTCCCTTTTGTTCCCTTTGCTACTACTTTTTGCCCATTGTGCCCAAAGGAATTGCTATCATCAACATTATGCACACTTTTCCATTGATTTTGGCTATAGCATATATAAATATGTGTGTTTATATATACATATATATATATATATGTATATATAGTCCACTCCTGGTCTTTTTCGTTTTTTCTTGAGACAGTGTCTCACTCTGTCATCCAGGCTGGTGCTATCATAGCTCACTGCAGCCTCAATCTCCCAGGCTCAGGTTCCCACCTGAAAGGTTTACCTTACAGCTTCTGGTATAGCTAAGTTGCCTGCTGAAATTCCCACTGGTAACATAAAGGTAAGGCTGACCCCCCTTCTTCACTTTTTCTGAGTTGGAGTCTTGCTCTATCACCCAGGCTGGTACAGTGGCACGATCACTGCAGCCTCAAACTCCTGGGCTCAAGTGATCCTCCCACTTCAGCCTCCTGAGGAGCTGGGACTACACGCATGTACCAATATACCGGGATCATTTTTCGGGTGAGATAGGGTCTCACTGTGTTGCCCAGGCTGCTCACCTTTTTTAAAGGAAAAATATGTTTATCAGATTGAGGAGGCTCAACCTCCCACCTCAACCTCCTAAGTAGCTGGGACTACAGGTATGAACCACCATGCCTGGCTAATTTTTTGTAGAGACATTGTTTCATTATGTTGCCCAGGCTGTTTTCAAATTTCTGGCCTCAAATGACCCTTTCGCCTCGGCCTCCCAAAGTACTGGAATTACAGGCATGAGCCACCACACCCGGTCCCCTACAGTTTTTCATAGTTTTTTAAAAAACATTTTTTAAGATAAAAAAATTTTAAGTAAATATTAAATTTACTTTTCTTAAGCTGGCTATTTCACTCAACGATGCGTTTTGGGAAATTTACTTAGATTGTTGCATATCTAGTTCATTTAAATGAACGTGGTCTTTCTTCATTTAAATGAGCCAGATATGCAACAACCTAAGTAAATAATAGACCTTTGTAGGAATATGTGCAATGAATGTATCCATCCTACAAATGATGGGCATCAAAGTTGCTTTTAAGTTTTTTGTTTTTAGAAGCTGTACAGCAGAGAACACAATGTGTATTTGTGCTTGTGTGAGAGTTTCTCTAAGGCTTATGCCTGGGGAATTGCTGAGGCAAATCATATGCACATAGAAAAACTATTGTTTTTCTAATAAATTATTAGAAAAACTAATAAATACATTTATTAGAAAAACTGTTATGTTTTTGTAATAAATTTATTTTGTGCATATTATGTGAGCATAAAAAAACTGCTATGTCAAACCAACAGTGTTTGAGAATCTGTGACTCCCACAACTTCACCAACTCTAGATATTATCAGACTTTTTCACTTGGGCAATCTGATGGATGGAAATTCTATCTTCTATGGGGCTTTCAATTTTATTATTCATAATGTTAGTTTTCAAGAACTCTGAGTATGACTTTTTATAAAGGCTCTGTCTATCTATCTATCTATCTATCTATCTATCTATCTATCATCTATCTGGATATGCTGCTGTTTCAAATGTGTTTGACAATAGTAATTACATTTATTATAAAGTGTTTCCCCCTCTGCTTCCTCATTGTAAGAATTCTGCTCCTCCAGCTGTAAATTTCTCTGGAGGTGGAGTTGGTGCTTTCCTTTTCCTTTTCTGTTTTTCTAAAAATTTTGGTGACTCTCGGCCACCTACTGGTCCAGATTACTCTGGCTGGAATGGACTCCTCAGGTCCTGTGGGAATCCCTGTGCGTTTGAGTGGGCATGCAGGTGCTGGGTAGAGGAACCTGGTTCTGCGCCTGTGTGGGTCAAGGGAGAGGTGTATGTGAGGGATCTGTGTTGCGAACGTGAGGTTTCCTCTCTACTCTGGTGGCCACAGACAACTGGGGCCCTGCCCAGCTCTTCCCACCGCTGAGGCTCCTCTGGCAGTCTCCCTTCATCAGAAGCCCCTATTAGTCTGGTCACCCTCCTGGGCCCAGCTCTTCCTCTACCTGCGACTTCTAGTCTCGGTGCTTGCATTGGTTTGCTAAGGCTGCAGAACAAATACCACAGACTGGTGTTTAGTGTTTCACAGCTGGGTGGCTTTCACAACAGAAATCACTTTCTCACAGTTCTGGAGGTTAGGTGTCTGAGATCAAAGTGTTGGTAAATTCATTTCTTCTAAGGTTTCTTTCCTTGGCTTGCAGCTGGCACCCTCTCTCCATATCTTCACACGATCTTCTGCTGTGTGTGTCTGTGGCCCCATGTCCTCTTCTTATAAGGACCCCAGTCATATTGCACCGGGGCTTACATTATTGACTGCATTTTAATGTAATCACCTCTTTAAAGACTCTATCTCCAAATGTGGTCACATTCTGAGGTACTGGGGATTGGGGCTTCAATGTATGAATTTGTCGAGCAGGGGGTGGGTAGGGAGAGGGCACAGGTTAGCCCACTAACAGTGCTATTCTAGGGTTCTGATAGAATAAACAGTCTTTTTTTGTGGAAGGACTTCCATTTTCCTATCTTATTTGTGCCATAGCATACAAATCGGACAGTTTCATGTGAACATTAGCTAATTTATTTAACTGGATCCTGCGATTAGATATTTAGTAAACTTCTTGCAGCTAAATACATGTTCATAATTATTTCTCCTATACAAGTTTTCATAATTCAAATTAGCTATAATATGGTCAATGAATTAAGGAAAATTATTTGCATTATAAGGATTACTACTGGTTACAACTCAATTACTTAAGAATCAACACCAAACATGTAAGGAGGGGGAAGCTATTGAACAGTTGAAATGAATCAAGAGGGTGCTGAGTGCTGGTAAGGCTCTCTTTTTTGATCTGGGTGCTGGTGATATGGGTATGTTCAGGTGGTAAAAATGCATTGAGCTATCTGCTTATAATACATGTATGTTTCTATATGGATGCTATACCTCAATGAAAAGTAAAAGAAAGGGAAGCTGTTGAATGGCAGCATAGGAACAGTGCCTCTGAGAACTGGCTGTGCAGTTAGCATCCCATTTTTTAAAACAGTTATGAATTATGTGCTGTGTGGCAATTTATTTCAATGGTCTGGTGGTTTTCAATTCCAGCTACACATTAGAATCATCTAGAGATGTGTTTTAAAAATACTGCTGTCCGGCCCTGCTCCAGATCAGCTAAATCAGAATCCTGAGGGTGGAGCTCCACATCAGTATTTTTACAAAGCTCCCAGCGGTTCTAATGTGCAGCCAGGTTGGAGCACCACTGGCCCAGAAATGCACTTATTTTGATCACCTGCATTCTTTTCGGATTTGATCTGTGATTTCAGATTCTGTGGTCAATTTAGGTCAATTGATTTATTTTGCAATAACAAAAATGTATATATAATTAAGATATACTTTATTATCAAAATTCCTGGGGGAAAAAATCACTTTTTACTATGAATGTGAAACTTTTTCCTATCTACCCATCTCCTTTTTCAAAATATATAAATCATCAAAACAACTCCTTAATTTAATTAGGCAATTTTTGTAAGTTCGGGAATGTGATTATTGGGTTGTAGTAGAATGCAGAGTATTTCTTTGCATTCTTGGGAGTAAACTTGTCAGTTCAAATGAAAGGTTTATGTTATGGCTTCTGGTATAACTAAGTTGCCTTCTGAAATTCCCACTGGTAACATAAAGGTAAGGCTGATCCTCCCTCTTCCTTTTTAATTGAGTTGGAGTCTTGCTCTCTTACCCAGGCTGGAGTACAGTGGCACGATTGCTGTAGCCTCAAACTTTTGGGCTTAATTGATCCTCCCACTTCAGCCTCCCGAGGAGCTGGGACTACAGTCATGTACCAATATGCTGGGCTCATTTTTAAATTTTTCGTAGAGATACGGTCTCACTATATTGCCCAGGCTGCTCACCTTTTTTAAAGGAAAAATATTTTTATTACAAAAATTACAATTGTGTATAAAACATTAAAGAGAAAATTAAAACAACCTGAAATTCTGCCATCCAGATAATCATCCTTAACATGTTGGTGACCCTCACCCCCAGGTCGGGTTATACACAGATTTATACTATAAATGGAGGTGGTGAGTTGGACTCTTGACTATCTACCACCTGTGCCCTCTGAGCCATGGTAGTCAGGAGAGTGGCTTGAGCCTGGTACCAAGATTATTGTTAATTGTTAAAGAACTAGGGGTACAATCATTTCAGAAGATACACATATATATACCTTATTTTACATGCTTACATACATATACAGTTTATTCATGTATACACACACAATTTTATAGATTAGACAGAGTGGTCCTTGAGAATAAATGAAATTGGGCTATACTTCAGATGGTTTAGGAGAAAAGCAGCCCTGGCCTGTTTCTCTTTCCTCCCTGCTGCCATCTCCAATCCAGGCTCACCTTCACTGGAACCAAGTAGAGAAGAAAACCATTGACTACCACGGGTCCCTGAGGTTGTGGAATTTCAAGACACAGGAAGGAACTAGGGATCTGGGGACCTCTTCAATGGATATTCTCAGCAGGTAACTCACATGGAATATAAACATCTAAAACATCTAAAATCAAATTCATCATCTACCCATATGGATTTTGTCCAGGCCTTGGTCTATAGTGTTTCTCTGGCTCCTAAATGGCAGCTTCTGGTCGCACTTGACCCTGCTTTGTCCCTAAGCAGAATCTGGCTACCATGCCCTCACTGATCCCACCTCATAAATCTCTCTCCCCACTGGCTGCTCCTCTCCAGGCCACATTCTGTTGGGTCCGACTTCACCTCTCTCCCATCGTCCTCTGTGCCACCCTCAGAGTCACCTTCCAAAACTGATCTCATCCTGCCTCAAAAACTCCTTGGCTCCCTGGGGTCCTCAGGATCAAACTGAAGTCCCAGCTCAACAGTCAAGGCCCTTTGCCATCTGGGGCCATTTATGTCTTCATTGCTTCTCTCATCGCCTTCTGCTCTCTGCAGCCTTGTGACACGCCGACGGCTCTGCCAATGTGCCAGGTTCTCTCAAGCATCTGTGCCTTTGCAGGATGGGTCTTTTGGCTCAGAATGCCCTTTCTTACCTGGAGGAGTCACCCTGATCTTTCAAGACCTAGTTCAGATGTCACTGTCTTGGGACATTTCCCTTAACTCCCCTATACCTCCTATGGCCAGTCATGGAGACATAGGAGTTAGGGGCAGAAGGGTCATTTGACCGGGGCCACACCTTCTTAAATCTGGACTTTTGAGGTCCTCAGAATGGCGTGTGTGTGCACATACACACATGAGGATAATACACGGACTGCACTGAAAAGCAAGAAGGTTCATCATTTGCCTTTGAATGTGTCTTATTACTCGATTACACTGACCACACTGCATCATAAACTTGTAGTTATGTTAAAGTGATAAACTGATTCCATGATGACTGACACAATCACATTGGATTATATTTTTTACTAAACATCATTAATTTTCTAAATGCATGTATTTGAAACATCCCCCAATTTTTGTATCTTTCTCTTGACCTTTTTTTTTTTTTTTTTTCCAGATGGAGTCTTGCTCTGTCACCCAGGCTGGAGTGCAGTGGTGCAATTACAGCTCACTGTGGCCTTGAATTCCTGAGCTCAAGTGATCCTTCTGCCTCATCTTCTTGAGTAGCTGGGACTTACAGGTGTGCACCACCATGCCCAGCTAATTTTTTTAAAAAAATTTTGTACAGGTGGGGTTTCACTTTGTTGCCCAGGGTGGCCTTGAAATCCTGGCTTCAAATGATCCTCCCACCTTGGCCTCCCAAGGTGCTGGGATTACAGATGGGAGCTACCATGCTCAGCCTTTTTTCTTTAAATTTTTTAAAAAATATACCAAGAGAATAGAAGTCTATGTAACTCCCTAGGGGTCTGCTACAGAAGTCAAGATACATCTGTCATGATGCTTACTGTGTTCGGTCACAGCAAAACTGGGTTCTCCAGCAGGTTGAGCTCCGTGGGATTCAAGAGGAAAGAGCTTCACTTTCTCCCCTCACTGCCTTCCAACATGTCCTGTGGTCTCCCCCTTCCCTACTGCTTAACTACATTTCATGCAGAGCCACAGCTTTTCACTCACTTTCAGTTAGGAGAACAGCTTTATTTAGGGGGTAATAAAAAGGCCAGTCCAGTATAAACCAAAACCTCAATCTCAATCCAGCTCCATGAATCTCCTCTCCCAGCTCAGGCTTGCCAGTGGTTTGGGGATACTGTGGGGATGGGAACAGGGCCCGGCTCATTCTTCCTCCCAGTTGATCTTCTGCTCCGTCTGTCTCCCTAGCTAAATTCTCCAGGGTTGGGAAGGGGAGAGGGGATTCGAGAGACAGTAGCACTTATCTTGCAGGGTTGGCGCTCTAGTGATCTATGTGGCAGGGCCATCCTCAAAAGGCTTTTTTGTGGAAGTTCTGGAGCTGGCTCCAGCTATGTACGGTGCACCAGGCTGAGATATCCTGTCTCTGACCTCCAGTAGAATAGTTTGGTGGGCAGGGGGTTAGGGAATGGGTGCTGCTGACTAGTTGGGGATGCAATCATAGTGGGGTGGAAAATGGTCCTCGTGTACTGAGCCCACTTCTGAGTGGGGCCACAGGACTGGTTGAGAGGTTGAGTCTTGAGTCTCGGGTCTGGGTGGAGTCATTCAGTCCATCAGAAATGCAGAAGTCTGAAAAGGCATCTCAAAAGGCCAATCTTGGCTTCTACAATGGTGATGTTATTTGCAGGAATAGTTGGGGAATCTACAAATCTTGTGACCTCCAGACAAATGGCTGGCAATTATTCAACTACACCTACATTTTAGCAGAATTCAGGCCCCTCTCATAATCTTAAACTTGGGGACTTTTATTAGTTTTATAAAGGCATTTAGTTTTAGGAAGGGCTAACATCACTTAAACTATAAACTAAATTTCTCCCAAAGTTAGCTTGGCCCACAGCCAGGCATGACCAAGGGCCACGTGGAGGTTAAAGGCAAGATGGAGTTGGTCAAGTTGGATCTCTTTCACTGTCCTAGTGTTCTCACTGTTATAATTTTTGTAAAGGCAGTTTCAAGGGATTTGACCTGGGTCTCACTGGACTAAAATCAAGGTGTCAGTGGAGCTGTTGTTTCTAGAGGCACTAGGGGAGAACATATCTCCTGGCCCTTCCAGCTTCTAGAGCGTGTACTCTTTGACAGTGAACCCTCCACCAGGCCCATCTCTGAAGCCAGCAGTGTTGGATTTCTCCAGCCATTCTTCTGTCGTCACATCCCCCTCTCTGACAACAGCCAGGAATGGTTCCCCAATGTGATTAGATTGGGTCCACCTGAAAAATCCCAGATAATCCATCTTAAACTCCTTAATGCGAATCATATCTGCAAAGTCCCTTTTTTCATGTAAGGTGGTATATTCACAGGTTCCAGGGATTAGAACATGGACTTCTTTGTGGGGAGGGACGGTATTTTTCTGTCTACCATAACCCATTGCTTGTACGAACTCTCCTGCAAATTTCTAGTCTTGTTTTATGTAGGCTGGAGGAGGGCAACAGAGGTGAACACTGATAGGATGGGCTCTGCTGTGTTTCAGTAAATTCTTCAGGGGCTTGTCTGCAGCTCTCTTTAGAAAATGGGGCACTAGGCCGGGCACGGTGGCTCAAGCCTGTAATCCCAGCACTTTGGGAGGCCGAGACGGGTGGATCACGAGGTCAGGAGATCGAGACTCGAGACCATCCTTGCTAACACGGTGAAACCCCGCCTCTACTAAAAAATACAAAAAACTAGCTGGGCGGGGTGGCGGGCGCCTGTAGTCCCAGCTACACGGGAGGCTGAGGCAGGAGAATGGCATAAACCTGGTAGGCGGAGCTTGCAGTGAGCTGAGATCCGGCCACTGCACTCCAGCCCGGGCGACAGAGCAAGACTCCGTGTCCAAAAAAAAAAAAAAAAAAAAAAAAAAAAAAGAAAATGGGGCACTTATTGCCTGTCACCTTCAGCCTTAAAGCTTTTAAGCCAGTATTCCAAACATCCAGAAGTCACATTCCATGCATGAGCATGTGTTCTTCTGCTCCAGGCTGTGAGATCCTTAAGGGCAGGGTCTGTTTCTCATAGTGCCTACAGCTAGTGAGCCTTCTGGAAAAGTTTGTTGCTCTAGGACAGAAGAGAGGGTAGAAAGGTTATCTAATTGATTGCTTAAAGGAATTAAGGATAGATGACACTGGTCAAAGCCCTGCTGAGTAAAGTATATTTATTTAAAAGAATAGGTGAACTTTACACAAACATTAGGCCTCATTAACTTGCCACCAAGGGAGAGGGACTTGTGACTCTCCTGGATTGATGATGCTATCCTTGTTATTTCAATGAACATGCCAAGTGTGGGACAACACCTGCCAGAATTCCAGCCACCCTTTGCAGAGAAGTTTTTCTGCACAGTGCACATCAATTTGCTAGGGACACACTCTTGGACTCCTGGTGTGGCCTACAGCATTAAATCCTATTTCTCCTCTTAAACACCAGCAAAGTTTACTGCAGGTAGATTATTTTCAGTGCTGCCTTCGGGGTCCTGGGAAGGTTGGAAACCCTTTACATACTGTTAACTCACAATGGAATTGAGTATCAGTGCATTCAGACAAACTCATGTTCACCCTCCTCTTGTCAGTTTTGGACACACTCGAGTTATTGAGTCATTTAAACAACTCTGACTGCTCCCTCTCATTTATGTTTGGCCCCCAGGCAACCTGAAATTCCTCCTGTGAATTCTAAACAAAGCCCATGGAGGATGAGAAGTATGGGCTGGAGGCCAGATGCGGATGGAGTCAGCCTTTCACATTCTACCTTCCTTATTTTAAATGCTGTGAATTCTGGAAATTTAGTCATACTCAGGTTTAAAACACAGTGAAGGCCAGGCGCGGTGGCTCATGCCTGTAATCCCAGCACTTTGGGAGGCCGAGGCAGGCGAATCAGTAGAGGTCAGGAGTTCAAGACCAGCCTGGCCAACATGGTGAAACCCTGTGTCTACTAAAATACAAAAATTAGCCATGCGTGGTGGTGGGTGCCTGTAATGCCAGCTACTCTGGAAGCTAAGGTAGGAGAATCACTTGAACCCAGGAGGCAGAGGTTGCAGTGAGCTGAGATCGTGCTACTGCACTCCAGCCTGGGTGACAGAGTAAGACTCCGTCTCAAAAAAAAAACCACAGTGAAAATCTCCAAATAATTCTGCGTGTGTGTGTGTATTTATTTATGCCATTTTCCCTCTTTATTTGGTGTAGTATGTTGAATACATGCTTCCAAAGATATCAGACCCTTATCTCTGGAACCTTACATGTTACCTTATATGGTTTTTAAAAAATGACTTTGCAGGTGTGATTAGGCTAAGGATCTTGAAATGGGAAGATGATTGCACCCGATTTTCACAGTGAGCTCTAACTGCAGTCACATGTATTCTTAGAAGAGGGAGGGAGAAGGAGATTTGGCTGCCACAGAAGAGGAGGCAGTGTGACCACGAGTCAGAGACTGGAGTGATGTGGCCACAAGCCAAGATGCCAGGAGCCCTCGGAAGCAGGAAGAGGCAAGGAATGGATTCCCCCACTGCAGTTCGCAGAGGAAGCTCGTCCCTGCCAGCATTTTTATTTCAGCCCAGAAACACTGGTTTTGAACATCTGGCCTGCAGAATTGTCAGAGAATAAATCTCTATGTTTTAAGGCATCAAATTTGTGGTAATTTGTGTCAGCAGCCTTAGTAAAGGAATGTGTATAGCTGAGAACTCACCATGCACATCATTCATTCAGTCAACAAATACTTACCCTAGGGCAGGCACATTAGAACCAGGGGCAGGCAGGAGAAGGCTAGGGAGTGCTCACAGTCCCCATCCCACTATCACAGGCAAAATGTTCCAAAAGTGTGCATTTTTTCTGCAAAGAAATTTTATAGTTTGCATCAGGCTCTAAAGGGTCAATGCCCTCTGAAAGTGGAGACCCCTTGATATAAATCTCAGTGGTCAAAGTTTCTTAATTGGCTAAGTGACTCCCCAGTGCGAAACCTTGAAGACACTGTTGGTAAGAGACATAATGGCATGATGTAAAAGGGCATTCTCTATCTCTCTTAGTATAGACAAAAAGATAGCAATTTAAATATGGAATCATATTGTTTACATCTTAGAGATCATTTATTTACACAAATATTCACGGAGCACTTGCTATGTGCTATCTGCTACTCTCAGGCATTGGGACTACAGTGCAGGAATAAAAAGGACCAAAAAGTCCTGCCCTCAGGAAGTGGACATTCTAATTAAGAGCACAGACAAAAAGCAAATCAATATATGATAACTCAGGTGGCACTGAGTTGGGGGCAAAGGGGATAGAAGCTCGTGGTAGGCCTTGGGGACATGCTGTCTTGAAAGAATAGTCAAAGGAGGTTCCCTGCAAAGGTGACATGTGAGCAGAAACCTGAGGGAGGCGAGGGAATGAGCCATAAAGATCCACCAGGAAGAGAGTTCCAGACAGAAGGAAAAGCTCGTGTGAAGGCCTAGAGAGAAGAGCTTGGTTGCTAGGGGGACAGGAAGTAGGCAAATTGATTAAAACTAGTTGCTGGTTTAGTTCAGCTGGTAAACAGACTAGCAATAAACAGAAGGAAATAATTCCACCTGAAGAGAATTTTTGGCTGGGCATGGTGGCTCATGCCCGTAATCCCAACTTTTTGGGAAGCTGAGACAGGAGGATCCCTTGAGGTCAGGAGTTCAAGACCTGCCTGGGCAACATAGCAAGAACCTGTCTCTACAAAAAAAATTAAAAAGTAGCCAGGCATGGTGGCAAGCACCTGTAGTCCCAACTACTTGGGAAGCCGAAGCGAGAGGATTGCTTGAGCCCAGGAGTTTGAGGCTGCAGTGAGCCATGATCATGCCACTGTACT